>NW_019392699.1:0-540134 GCF_000648675.2 Cimex lectularius
TGCCAACGTTTCGATCTTTATTGAGATCATCTTCAGGACCTGGGATTTACAAACACATGTAATTTGGAACAAAGTGAATTTATACAATGCAAAAATTATATTTTTTATATTCCATGTTTGTTTATGTTCAATCTTTCTAAATACCAGAAGCATCTCACGATTTCTGAATAATCTTTCTATTTTGTTATTTTTCAATTAAATTTTCCTTCAGTAAAAAACATAATAATTTATAATAAATGTTAATGCAATTTATAATAAAAATAAAATAAAATGCTAATAAATGTAAATAGTGCAAAACTGGGAATATCCCTATTCATTTTTGGGCAGTTGAGTTTAGACGCGTCCAATAATTCTATTCTTCAGATACGTTTCCGCATTTCGCAAAGGGGGCCTGTCAGAAACCATGATAGATTAGACGGTCCAAGATCGGGGACGATAAAGCTGGGGTTTTCCAATTATGTTTTATAGTTGAAAAAGTGACCGGGATCATTCTTTCATAACCTCACAAGCTGTGGAATGCCGACTGCTTCTGCAAAAAGTCTTTCGGCGTTGTCCATCTTTGATATTTAACCTGGAAAAAAACCAGCGAGGTTATATCGGAAACGACCAAACTGCAAGTTAATCAACTCCAGACCATAAAAAATCTCACAATGAAAAATATCGTTATAATGTTCCACTAGGTAAAATAAGTTTTGATTGTGCCTAAACGTGATTTTCCGTTGTTATTTGAATGCTGTACAGTGCAACTTGGAACTACATTACTAATTTTTAATTCCTACTGAAAGCTGGCTATTGCTAATATATGTTCATTGTAGAGTGAGGAAAAGTTCGGAAAAAATGATGTTTACGATGGAAACAAATCAGTATTCCTATTGGAATTTCTGCAAATTTTTTTCTACTTTCTGATATTCTCCCATGGTGTCAAATTTAAATTTTTTATTGTCTTTAGTAAATGTGGGAAACATCACGAGTGACGCTGTTGTGAAACTGTTTTAATACCGACTGCTTTAATTCCTCACGGAATCGTTAAATAGCGAACAATTAAAACTTTTGTCAACAAATCACGTATTTTTTTCCCCGACGACCTAGACAGAATAAGAAGCACGGTGGAAGTTACGCGTTTAGGGGAGATAAGCAGTTGTAGGCTACGTGTGATGTTTGATGGTGAAAGGCCAACCACCCGTATCACATGTAGAGTGAGCCAAAGACCGGAGCACTCTCTTCGCCTCCCTCGCTTCTCCTCCTGCATAATGAAACACGGCCGGAATAAAACGAGAACAATTAAACATTCATCAGATAGCATTATTATTACAAAGATCGCTTGGAGACCTGAGCTCAATTCTCACTTCTTTATAATTAACGCCGGCAATTGTCATTTGAAAGGCTGAATTAGTAAAATGTTTTTCTTTCACGTTTTTTCTCCCTTTGAAACTATTATCTTATAATTTTACTATTATTTATTCATTTTTCTCCGTAGTGAATTAAAAGAACTCCCAAAATAAAGTGATATATTAACCAATTATTTAAAACTGAAACTATTGTTAACAATATCTGCATATCATTATTCTTTCTTCAAGAAGCATAACATCTTGTAAAGAAATACTGCTCTTTGGGGCGTCGGTGGCCGCAACGGTTTAGGCGTTGACACGACGTTCATCACTTTAAGGTAAAGGTCCCGGGTTCGAATCCAGCAGCCCTGCATTCGAACCCGATATACAGTGACTCACATATTTGTTCACATCAGTAAACAATTTTCTGTTATCTCTCGTTTGCAAATCCCGTATTTTTTAATCCAGACAATAGCAATATGATTGAGTTCGTTGAACTGTTGGTAAACAAACATTCACCCTAATAATCTTTATTTATGTTTATACCTTTGAATTGAGCCAGTTTATTACGAGTCTTCGTGTGAACAGTTTTGTGACTCGGGTTACTTCATTGTAAATTTCGCAAAAACCATTCAATAATTCGTCTCCAATTTGTTATCAGGTATCATCAATTTAGCTATTTATCTTACATATTGAAAATATTTCATTTCCTTAATAGTTATGATCTATTCTGTTTAATTACAGTATGAAGCCATTTTCAACATTTTTGAAAGATCAAATAATAAAATCTCTACAAGAAGGACTTCCTTATCGTGAAATTTCAAAAAAATATAAATTGTTATTACTGGAGTAATAACAAAACCTGAAAGATCTTCCGGAATTTACGATAGTTGTTTTAAAAAGAAGAGGTCATAAAACAAAATTTTCCGAGGCCAAAAGGCGTTGTATCTACGCTCCGTTCGATCAGGAGAGGTTGACAATGCTGTCCAAATTCAGCGTAGGCCGCGTGTTAATGATAATATGGATGTCAGTGCTGAAACAAACCGAGATGTTACGTGAAGCCAGATTAAGAGCGACGAGAAAAGTGAAGAAACCATAGCTGACCAAACAGTGGCTTGCTGATCATGGTTTTAATGTCATGGTATGGCCCCCACAATCACCTAACCTTAATCCAATTGAGCACTTGTGGGGTAAACTAAAACATCTTTAGCCGATGAAGCAGGAGACGCTTCAAACTTCGATCAACTTTGGGAAAAAACACAAGTTGAATGGTACCTAATTGCTCCAGAACAGCACAGAAATCTCGTGATAAATATGCCCAGAAGGACTGATGCAGTTTTGAAAGCCAAAGGAGGACAAAGAAAATATTAAAGGACTTTCTGTAACACAATCATATTATCGTTCGCACACCGTAATTTCTTTTATATTATTTTAATGAACATGATAAAGGAACAATTTAATTTTTTGGGTGTTTTTGTGTTAAGATAGATAAAATTATTAAAAAAACTACTTTTATTGTCGTCCTACAATTGTTTTGTAAAGTAAATAATGATATAACCCAATTTGCATTCAGTTGTGAACGAATCTGTGAGTCACTGTACGTATAAATGGGCTTTTGTTTTCAAAAACACCGGCGCCCGAAGGTTCAAATAATCTTGTAGTTGCAATACCCTCGTAAAAAAAAGAAAAAAAAATGCTGCAAGATTAGGGATTGTGTATCTAATATAACCAAAATATGCGGTTAAGTTGTTATTTATGCTATTTTTCATTTTTTTATTAGAATAGTTCCACTACGGACCGATATAAAGTATGCATCGATATAACTGTTTGTTTTTTTCGTTTTATATCGTATAAAGCTTATTTTTAGATTAGGTTTGAGGCAGTTGATGACTCGCGTCTCATGAAACTACCAAAAATGATGAAAATGTATGTATTCATGTACCTTCTTTTTCCTACAAGAGAGAGATTTTTTAAAAATTATTTGCTACCTATACATGATAGTATACTATACAAATATGCACACATGATTAAATATCATACACACAACACAAATGCCAGTACCGGTAGAACATATGCTTTGAGGAGCCAGCCATTGCTGGCACTCAGTGTGTATGATTAAGGGTCAAGGAGGTCCCGAGGCCATCGTCGGTTGAGACGACGTGGTGGGTTGCCAAGATGGGAATGAGTGGATAGCGCTTGAGCAGTATGGTTAGGCTGGTTCAAAAGGTTGGTATGGAAGGTTTGGAATTTGGACCGGATAGTTCGTTGACAAAAGTAATGTTGAGGTCTTTGTGGATAGTGAGGTTAGTGACATAATAAGGTGCTTTGATAATTTTTCTAAGGACTTTCGATTGGAAGGTCTGGATGCGCTGGATATTGGAAGGCTTGGCAGTGCCCCACAGTTCCACTCCGTATGTCCATGTATGTCTTAGTAAAGTCTTGTACAGTGTTAGCTTTGTCCTAATTGTCAAAGTCCATTTCGGTCTTAAATGTCTTCGTAGTAGCCCAAGTTTTGTGTAAAGTTACTGTTTTTTAAGTCTTGTGTGGGGATTCCACGTCAGTCTGCTATCGAGATATAGTCCCAGGTATTTGACTTGAGTGGAAACTGGTATCTTTTTGTTGTTGACGTACAATGGAGGGCAAGACTGCTTGTTCAGCATAAAAGTGAGTGCATTTTTTTCGTTAAGTCTTGTCCTCCATTTTTTATACCAGTCTTCGATAAGGTCAAGGTATTCCTGGATTTTGGAGGTAGCTTGGATAGGGTTCGAGTTAGCGGATAGGATCGCGGTGTCGTCCTCGTAGCTGGTGATAATAGTGTCAGGATGTATTGGTAGGTCAGCATTGTAAATGATATATAGGACAGGACCAAGGATACCACCTTGCTGTACACCGGCCTGTGTCTGACTTCCGAGAATTCATTGCCGCACCTCACTCTGAAACAGCGATCAGTCAGGTGGGATTTCAATATAAGGTTATAATGAGAGGGTAGGAAGCGCTTAAGTTTAAAAAGTATGTAAAGACAAGAGAAAAGTACGAAAATTTTCCCAAAATTTTTTGTTTGGCTTTGAAACTTCCTAAGCATCTATGAAAAAGCATTTATGGCACTAGGAAAAGAAATATAGCTATCCAAAGAATAAATAATCATAATCTAACTTCGTTCATCGTTCTAATTCATTTTTATTCAATCTATATCTACTACAAATAAATTAATTTTTATTAATTAAAAACTGATTACTGCAAAAATTTCTACCCATTGATTTTTTTTTTCATTTTCTCGATAAAAGGAAACTCTGCCCTTAATTTCTCTAATTGTTTTTACAAAATAAATTGTTTATGCTCTGTTTTAAATTTAAATATCAATTAGGAACAAAGACCTTAATCCTTAATCCAAAATAAGGATAAAGGATTTTTCAATGTATAATTTTTACGGAATTTAAAATGTTTGTTCAGTCTCATTTGAATCCGGAAACAATAAACTGTTTGGTTTTCATCTTTGTTTTCTTAATTTCAATTTTTAAACTTAAAAATGCCCGTTAGCGCTGAGAGTGTGGTGCATGGTGTGGTACTTATGATGATGGACGTTCCATCAGATGTGCGGCTATTGCCATCGGAGTTCCCTACGGAATTCTGTGAGTCGACGTTAGATGTTTTCGAGAAACTGGGTCCTACCATAGGAAGGCCCGGTTCTGGACAGCCAACGGTAACAGAACCACAGGATGACCTTTTTTCGACATTGGAAATTTTGTTAAACCGGCACCTTACTGTTGTTCAAGCGAAGTTGGAGGTGTCCAAATTTCTGAACGCACTGCTCGAAGAAGATTAAATCGATATGGACTGATAGCTTTCCGCCCCGTAAGAGAACCAGAATTGACCAGAACATACAGAGTTGCATAGCTGGTCTTTGGACGATTGGTCTGCTATCCTTTTTACAGATGAGTGTAGATTTGCTCTATGATCTCCAGTTGGGTGTGAAAAAGTGTGGAGAAGGCGAAATGAAAGGTACGAAGCTTGTAATTTTTCCCAGAGCAAACATTTTCAACGGGCAGGAATGTCAATGGAGACTCGTACATAGTTGGTTATTGTTCTTGGGTCCAGCCACTTGCTTTGTGGAGGAAATTTTGGAAAATCATGCGTTGCCTATGCTCGATTAAATCAGCGACAATCCTGTTCTAATGCACGTTAATGCCTGTCCCCATGTAGCTCGCATAGCATAAACATACCTTCAACAGCATAACATCAGGATCTTAGCCTGACCAGCCCATTCTTCATAATTGAACCCCATCGAACATTTATGGGATAACCTCAAAAGACGAATCCACATACATCACTTCGTGATACTTCCAAGATCTTGAAAGCACTCTTCGTAAAAAATGTGCTCCAGCAAAGAAACATTTCCAGACTGGTATAAAGTATGCCGAGGTGTAAGTTTATCTGTCCTTTTTCAATTTTCGTTTTCCTTAGCAATTTACATCTTTTTACTTTTTTAGACAAACACTCAGTTATTAAACGTTATATGTGTAAAAGTTATATTACAAGTGGATGGGATTTTTGCCTGTCAGTGTATTTCTGACGGTTTTATATGATATCATGCCTATTAAAACGACACGTAGTAAAAACTGCCAGCTGGGTTTGCTACTGGACTATTCTTTCCATTATTGAAATTACGTAATATTTTGTCGCTCGATTTCCTATGATGCGGTCATCAATTATGCACAGGACGGAACAAAATTTGCTTTTTCCTTGATGGCGCCATTTATTATGATATTGATTTTTTATTAGACGGACGGATTGTTGCTAAGTAAGCCGTCCCTCTCGTTGTAATAGAATATTTTAAAACACCAAATTATTGGAACTCATTTAAATATACGACGGCTACTGTTTTGTAGGTCGTACCTAATTATGTTAATGGTTTGGAGTTAGAGACGTGTACAGCCTTAGGTGAAACGTTACGTGCTCACTTTGCATACTGGCTCGATTCATATTTCCATGGCTTTTTCCCCCCAGTGGAATCAATAAGATTCGTTCCTTAAAATTTCAAAATACACGCCTGTAAGCTTTAAGAAGTGTTCATTTTGACAATGAGTTGTTTCTTCAAGTATCTTTAAAGTAACAAAACAACGTTTTCAATTGATTTCTCGATTCATTTCATTATGAAACGTTAATAAGCGTTTTAAAAGATTTTATGTATTTGTATAATAAAATTTGTTTACTTCAAAAACCTCAGTGTATACACATTTTAAAAATTACTTCAGCCGATACTTTTCCGTTCACCGTTATATTATTACTAGACTACTCCGTATTTATCTGGCCCTTAAAATTTGACAATCACGTAAATTGTCAACAGCAAAATATTTAATGATGTGTGGTGTTTAGTTACCGTTAGTCAATGATTATTCGGAGATCGTGAGATGCGGTCTGGTGTGACGTAGGTTTTAGAATAACATTTTCTTTATCATGCCAACGTTTCGATCTTTATTGAGATCATCTTCAGGCCTGGGATTTATACACATTGTTTAAATTATACAAATACATGTAGGATGTGAGAAAATGAATTTATGCAATGATAGAAATTCATTTTTTCACATCCTACACGTATTTGTATAATGTTTATAAATCCCAGGCCCTGAAGATGATTTCAATAAAGCTCGAAACGTTGGCTCGATAAAGAAAATGTTTTTCTAAAACATACGTCACACCAGACCTCATCTCCCGATCTCCGAATAATCATATTTAATGATATTGCTGTATATTTATTATTGATAATATGATTAATATTGTGTAGCTGCACCTTTATCGAATCCATGCATCACTATCGAGGTTAAATTCTAAGTATTCGACTCCTATGTGTGTTAGTAGAGTGTATGCAGGCTGAATTTGAGATGTTTTTCAATTATACCGAAATAGCTCTAGTTATATTGTAAATCGAAAAATTTGACAAATCCTGTATGTACGCCATTGTCATTACTTACAAAATACATTTTAAAATATATTAAAAATGCCTGAAAGTAGGTTCCCAAGCAAAACTTCTAAAAAGATTATTAATAAGGCTGAGCCGATTTATGATGTTTAGGTAGATATCGTTCAGATTTATGCACATGAAATTTTAGATTCCAGCATGAAAATTAAAGGGTGTGAAAATCACAAGGCAATCAAATCATTGGCCTGAAACTGTATTTACCATAATCTAAACTGCGAATTAAACTACAAAATCAATTATATATTGTAACTGAACGGCCAATGTTGAACTGATGCACAAGTTAATTTAAATTACACGTCCTCAAACACAGACTAGGAATAATTTATTTTTTTCTAAAAGAGATAAAAGATAGTTATTTTTTATATTACATGACAGTTTATTCTCAACTATTTTTCACCAATTTTCAACTTCACTGAGAGGGAAAAAAACTGGCCAAACTTAATATTTTTAATTATCGCTTAGGCAAATCCTTCATTGATTATCTTACAACAATATTTGGTCCGTTTGAAGGATTAGAGATAAAAAAAACTCAAATAAAATCTCCCACTTGTCTTACAGTTGGATTTAGTAAATAAATCTTTGAATAGTCAATCTGTTTTTTGTTGGTTTTTTGAAAAACTTCTTTCTAAAGTTCCGGTCTTTTGATTTTTTTTCGACATTTCGAGTTTAAGTTTTTATTTAATGTTTTTATTAAGCTATATTTTGTATTTCTTTAAAAAATACCCTCTAAAAAAATGTTTATAACGATTGCATGTAATTATTTACTTAAAAAATGAGGGTGGCCACTATTTTCCCTCTCAGTGTATTTTAAAGCTGTAGTATTAACAGGTTAACTGTATAATTATCTAAACGGACAAACTCAGATAAAAATAAGCTCTTTATTATTTTTGTACCACACTGTATACTTCTGCATACTGTTACCCCCAATGAATATATACGGAACCCCATTGCCTACTACTAACTTGTGCATAATTAATTGAGTTGTCTAGTTAAGATGAAAAAGTCAGTGACACGAACGGGATTCGAACCCACGACCCTCGGCCAGATACGCCGCTGTTCTACCACCTGAGCTATCGTGACTTCGATTCACTCGAACAATAACTTCCCATCTCAACCCCACCTTTTGAATTTTCCCTTCTTTTTGCCATTTTTCAAATGTCGTGTAATCTATTTGATTCTCGGCGACAAATGAAATGGCCACGGAGAGCCTTAGTGAAGAGCTACTTCATTTAACTTAATAAATTCACTAGTTTTCGTGGTCTGCTTGACCAATTAATTGAAAGATATTAATTGGTCAAGCGGACCACGAAAACTTGTGAATTTAGTGCATAATCTTGTACTTTTCACGGATAAACGACTGACTTGGAATATCCATACAAGGCTGAAAAGACGAGAAACAAACCGACGTTATAAATTATTAAAAATACAACTTGACTAACGATCAAAACAAGACATTAACACAAACTAGGTGTCCGGTTGTGATGTGTAAGGCTCAACTGATTCCAATCAATTCTCCGTCAAATTATAAACGCTCTTTTTTATGTTTCAAGTCACACTCTTCATAACGACCTTTTATACACAACCAACCTCATGAAAACCCGCTATAAAAAATCCCATCCATCACTAAGAATCCACAATAATCTGCTTGCAGATCAATTATTACTACCACCTCTACCTATCCCACTACTTGTAATTGTAAATAGCAAATAAATTTAATTGAAAAAAGCATATAACATATATGGTTTGTTCAGTCTAGAGAGAGAGAAAGAGAGAGAGTGAAAGAAACATTTGTGTATTTTTGGACGGCTATGGAATACAAAACCGAAGTAGAAAATGTATTAGTTCTATTCTGAAATGTCCAATGAAATGTTGTACATACTCGAGACTTTTTGAATCTAAACTGTTCGACGTAAAAAAACAGTTAATCGGTTTGTTGACAAGATGATCTCTCCTAGAGACATCCGCCGCGCTTATCAGGCTAACGCACTTTTCTTGTATGCCGAGGACGGGGAAAGGTAAAATATTTTCACCTTGACCCGATTTTCCATTGAGACGAATTCGAAATAGATCTACACCTTAACATTTTGTTAGACGTTAAGAGAAATGCTTCTTTTCGTTTGTAAACTTTGAAATTGTCCGAGCAGAAACTGGCCGACTTTTGCATTGCATCCTCTTTTTAGAACAGTGGTTGTTACTTTTTTATATTTGTGTGAAGTAACAACTTTAAATTTAAAACCGAGATGATGCGCTAAATCATTAATTGCTTTTGTTATCAGCTGAAAGGAAGAAAATACTTAAAACGAGAATTTTTACTATATCTTTTTTTAAATGGTAAAAGTTCGACATTTAAAATCAACCCCGGATATAAAATAAAAAACACGAAAAAAACGAAAAAGAAATAAAAAAAGGAATTGTAATTATGTATCCGTTAATTGTACGGAGTTGGGCAGGTGTATGTATAAACAAAAATATTCGGAAATTCCCCTTGCAATTTTAACAAAAAACCGTAGGCAATAACGTGTGCGATAACGATGGGGTAATTCAACCTTAAATTCCTTGTTTCTGTCATAAAAGAAACCACCCTAAAATCGAACAATTAATAACCCCGCTTTTGAGTATTACCCGGAATATATTTTTGTCCAAGTAATTACTACTCTACTCACCTGTTTCCTCGCGTTGTTTGCCTTTCTGCTTGTAATTTTGACGGCCGAGTTTCAATACAAATAGAGTGTAATTTGGAAGTAGTACCGTCTGTTCGATATTTACCGAATAGAATTGTCACGCCAACTTCTGTCAACAACAGCTATATGGATTCTTATTTCGTGTCTTTTAATTAAAGGAAATGTTTTTTAATTTTTGATACTAGAAAACGATAGATTTAAAAAAAAAATTCTACTTTAGAAACATATCAACTTACCGCGAAGCTACTTTTATTTCGTTATCGACAAATAACGATCGCATCTAGAAGATTTTTAAAATATTCATTAACTTCACTGATCAAAGGTATTTATTATCCTCATTTTTATTTTGTTTATTTATTTATTTTATTTTTTTCGGCCGGCTAACTACTAGGGTCATTGCCGGCACCTCACGTATATAAGTTTCTCGCATTTTTCTTTGTTTTATTTCAACTTTATCTCTTCTTTTAATTTTGTTTCCTACCGACCAAACAGAGGAGTGTTTTGTTGTTCGTTCCTACCATCCCACACGTGGTTTGTTAAAAATACTTCAATATATACAGATTCACAAATAATACCCACTCGCGCTACGAAAATGATTACCTAATCTACAGTTGGCAGGGATTAGGTACGACTGTGGTCCTGCCCCTACAACTAAATAAAAAGTCTTATCCTACCGACTTCCTTCCATTCGTGCTAATAAATACATTCATATAGTATGTACAGAATTTCATTCATCCATTAGACTAATTTCCTTTTGACGGGCTTGTGGAATACTCGATATTCGTCGACATCCACGTCCATTTAGACAAAACATTCGCGCTAATAAATACATTCATAATGGAGAAGTCGCAGTATCTCGGCAGTATTACTACAACCTTGATAGCGGCGACCTGTCCCTCACATCACACAACAAATATAGCACCTAAACTAATTTGGCGGGTCTGTGAGCTACTCGATATTCAGTCATAGCAACACCCAGACATACCTCATCACCCACGCTAATAAATTCATTCACACTGCAAAATGGAGATGCACCACGTGTGGCTGGTTATATTTATCCATACGCATTGTTCAATTTTAAGTACCTAATAAGATTATCTTTGAAGTCACTGTTATGCTCAAGAACTATTTCCAGATGAGATGGTAGGTCACACCGTTCTCGGTACGCTCATAACTTATTACATTCTTCTAATATGTGTGTCACCGTTACCGGGTTTCAACAGAGTGGGCAGAGTTTTTGACTTCTACCCGCTAAGAGGTGACCGTGCGTGAGACGGGTGTGACCTATTCGCAACCTTGTTAATATTATTTTGTAAGGTTTTTCCAAATTCTCCACGGGCCATGGCCTCACCGTACTTATATGCATTTTTACTTTTTCATTGCTTTCGTTCCAGCGAGCCTTCCATTTATAATAAATCGAATTTTTCATTTTTGTTTTTAGATCCATCAGGCTAATGGGGGACTCGGGGTCATGTGGGGTCGCAGCCGCAAGTAGTTTGTCTGACAGCACTCTACCGAATCTTACTCTTTTACTTTGTTGTCTAAAAATATTACAACATCTAACCTCATTAACAGAGAAAGTTTAAAAATTATTAAATTTGTATTAGTGAATTGTTCAAATATGAGTCTTAAAAATGTTTTTTTACTCGATGTAGATTTAGATGACTGAAGTAAAATCAGGCACAAGAGTTCATGTAAGATGATTAGACATATAATGTTCATAATATTAAATTTAAAGACAATAGTATTAATTGCTAATAAACAATTATAAAAATAAATTATGAGATATGTAGGTATGTGTTTTTACACCGTATGTAAACTATTATTAGTTAAAGTTAACTGACTAAAAATTATAAATTTTATTATTTCCTGTGTAGCAAATAGCATGAGATTGTGATTATTTTAAGACCTAAACAACATAGATGCAGCGCGACATATGTAACCGGCGGTGCACAGCAAAATTTAAGTTATTTATATTTTTTTATTTATCGTATATATTCTGCAATATACAAAAAATTATTCTACCCCTTCCAAAATTAAAATCCACATTACTTCACATATTTCTATTGTATTTTATATATTCTCTCTACATGTTTAGAAACTCTATTTTCAATGTTTTTTCTTTGGTGAACGTGATCATTGCCCGGAAGAGATTGTCCAACATAACCGAGTATCAAGGCCGGGTGGAACGAGAGGGATTGTCCATTTTGTAAATCAATCAATACGGATAATATTTGAAAGTCACAGTGTGACTTTCTCCAGGACTTTAGCCTATCGAAAAAAAATTGTACTGTTCAGACCTAGGTTGAAATTTTGATTTGAATGGGTTAAATGGATCGGTTGGGCAACTCTATCAGCCAATGACCCCTTAACAATAGGCAACAAGAAGCGATTACCTTAATTTCAGACTGTCTCATTGTCATATATTAGACATGTAACGCAGTACACAACCCGTCAATGAAAGGTGTCACCGCTTTAATAAACAACGAATACATTTTAAAACCGGTTGACAGAAAAAAATCTGTTTGAATGTATGAACATTTACATTTTGTACAAAAACGATAGTGAAGCTGGCTTAAAGGAACGCACTATTCTTGCGTTTAGGCACAAATGACAGACGATTAATTAAAAACATAATAGCTTGAATTAGTTGGAAATAGTAAACTATTTTTACTTATTTCAGCATGTCCCAGCAATTAAAACGAAAACCAAAGCAATGATTTTCGTCCGTATTGATGCTGTTTCAATTCATTAAAAACAAAGCGCTTATTAATTTAAGTACATGTCAAACTGTGAGATTGTTCAGGTTAACTGCGCCTATTTCAATGCTTTAAAACCAAAGCCTTTATTAATTTAAGTACAAGTCAAACTTTGAGATTGTTCTAGTGCAATGTATAATATGTAAAATAAGAATAAACGGATTGAGTTTTCCTTGTATAAAATAAAAAAATAAATAAATTGGTAGTAAAAAAAAAAGGATTTGGTTGAGCTTGTTCGTACCAGATTCCTTCTGATAAGTGGAATACCTTTACCTACCAGTCCTTGAAATTCAGTTAGGAATCTAGTTTTACATTCAAATAGGTTATCTCTTGGACTTGTCAAAAAGGGTTCTTTTGATCATTATTTTTTGAAAGTTAAATGGCTTTGTTTATTAAAGTGGATGCGGTTAGTTTTAGGTACGTCGCTTTTCGACTTCCGTTTGATGCAAAAGCCAGTTCTTTTACCAGTAATTCATTTGTATACCTAACAAATGCATGAGAGCCTTTGCAAAACAAATGCGCACATACATTCATGGCGAAATACAAAAACGCGACATACAGAAACTTTACATTTACATTTTATACAAAAGTTTAGAGAAATTGGTTTAATGGAACATCATTTTAGTGTTTAGGGTAACACATAACGAACGATTGATTAAAAGCATAATAGAATTGAATTAGTTTGCAATTTAAAACGATTTTTGCTTATTTCAGCATGTCCCAGCAATTAAACGGGAAAACCAAAGCAATGATTTTTGTCCGTATTGACGCTGTTTCAATGCTTTAAAAACAAAGCGCTTATAAATTTAAGTACATGTCAAACTTTGAGATTATTCAGGTTTAAAAAATTCAGTTACGAATCTATTTTATATCCAGGTGGGTTATTTCAGCACGTTCCAGCAATTAAAAAGGAAAAGCAAGCAATGATGTTCGTCTGAATTAACATTTCAGTTGTTTCAATGCTTTAAAACAAAGTGCTTATTAATTTAAGTACAAGTCAAACTTTGAGATTGTTCAGGTTTAATGTAAAACAGATAAAAACGGACAAAGGGATTGAGTTTTCTTGGTACAAAAAAATAAAATAAAATGGTAGTAAAGAAAAATAGGTGTTGATTCAGTTTGTTTATACCAGATTCCTTCTGATCGTCGAATTCTGTTAGGAATCTAGTTTTATATCCAGGTAGGTTATTTCAGCATGTTCCAGAAATTAAAAATGAAAACCCAAGCAATTATTTTCGTTAACATTGTTTCAATGCTGTAAAAACAAAGCGCTTATTAATTTAAGTACAAGTCAAACTTTGAGATTGTTCAGGTGAAATGTTTAAATATAAAATAAGAATGGAGGGATTGAGTTTTCCTCTTATAAAAAATAAAATAAAGTAATAAAATAAATTGCCGGGTTAACCCGAGAATAACCCAACGGGGAAAATAGCATTAAGTGTCTTGTAAGTCTAAGCTTTTATACGATGCTATCGGAACAAAACCGTGCTGTAGATCCGCTATTATCGAAGTGGGTTTGCCGCAGTCTAGAATTGCCAGTGCTTAATATAGCCGGCCGGCAGGGGCCATCAACGCTTCCTTGTCCGATCTACACGTTTTCCTAGCCGAAAAACGCCGAAAGACAAGAACGATTTGCCCGGCTCGTGCTTCAATTTACATGGAAAAATATGGTATCGCATTTCAGCTTCCTTCGGGCCTTTAATTGATGGCAGGTGCACCAGCAAACTATCTTCGAATAATATTAAAGAGAAAACGGCTGAGACCACGATACCTTCCGTTGAAAATGTTTAACAATCCAAAGGGGAATCAGGCTCAGAAGCGTATTTCTTGAACATTTTGTTTCAAATCCATATTTCCTTACGCACACGTTTAAACTGCTATATCTTACAATGAACTCATATTCGGGGAATGGCAAACGAAATGCTCAACCTACAAAAAGGTTAAAAAAAATGCATTTGATCTGATAGATAAATGAACGTCTTTATTGATTTTTTTTTATAAAATACTAATAAGAACTACAAATATTATAATTAGACGTACGTCTAGTCCACGAAAAAATGCATTTGATCTGATAGATAAATGAATGTCTTTATTGATTTTTTATAATATACACAATAAGAATTACAAATATTATAATTAGACGTACGCCTAGTCCAGGAAAACATGCATTTAATATGATAGATAAATAAATGTCTTTAATGATTTTTCATACAATACACAATAAGAATTATAAACATTATTCTTAGACATACGCCTGGTTCATGAAAAAATGCATTTAATATGATATATAAATGTCTTTATTGATTTTTCATACCTTGAAAATAAGTATAATTTTCATTAATTATTCTTTTTATGTGGTCTTGGTTGAGACCTTACATAAAATCCGGAGATCGTGGGTTCGAATCCCGTGTCACTAGTTTTTTCATCATACCAAGACCTTACCTAAAAACAATAATTAATTGAAATAACTATAATGGTCAATTAGACCACTAAACATAAATGGATTAATATAAAATAAATATATTATTTATAATTTTTAATGTGTATGAAAAATCAATAAACACATTTATTTATGTGTAGTATTAAATGTATTTTTTATTTAATATGATAAATAAGTAAATGTCTTTATTAATTTTTTGTACAATACACAATTAGTATCTGAAAAATTATGCTTAGACATACGCTTGATCCTTGAAAAAGTACATTTAATATGGAAGAATATATCTCCCAACAAAGTTAGATTTACACCCATTTTAAAATATGTAAAAAAACTGTCCATCAAAACAAAAAAAGGTATTATATATAGATACATCATAATTTTCAAGTACTAAACTACAAAAATGAAAAGTTGGGGCTGTTGGTAATGCTAGATCTAGACAGAGTTGCAGTTCGCCCGTTTTTATTGT
Organism: Cimex lectularius; assembly: GCF_000648675.2. Classification (NCBI taxonomy): domain Eukaryota; kingdom Metazoa; phylum Arthropoda; class Insecta; order Hemiptera; family Cimicidae; genus Cimex; species Cimex lectularius. The sequence continues at coordinate 15,652 of NW_019392699.1, forward strand.
TTTATTTTTTGTTTATTCATATAAGCTGTACAAAAATACACAGTTTTACAGTTTACAGAATGGAACTTATGACATTTCGCGGCAAGTTTCTGGTTGTGGCTGTCCCGGATCATACTTACGGGTGCACCTGCGTCGACGAAGTTAGGCTCCAGGGGCTGTAAATAGTAAGGTCATTCAAGCCTCAAACGCATGCGGTTTTTAAACATAGATACACTCCCAATGTCATTAATTCCTAGAAGCATAATTTTCTATTTACATATCATGCACTCAATGGTGGTGGAGGGCACATAACTAACTGAGGGTCGACGGAGTAAGCAACTTCTGCCATCGGCCTTCTCCCACTACACTCAATTCAATCAATATTTCTTTGATTTTCAATATGAAAATTCAATCCTAATGTACAAAAAAAAAAAAAAAAAAACGTAAACAAGGTACTTGAATATTCGCTGCCAAGCTCAAGCACTAGTGACAAAACGGGATGCATTCCTACTCGCACCCTATAAGGAGCACAAAAAGTAAATTTCTGCATGGCCTATTCTTAGTCGGGTGAGTATGATCTCTCTTCTTTAATTCAGATCATCTCTATCTATTTTTTTTTTCAAAAATATTCAAAATTTCAAAGAAGAAAGAGAACGAAAATTACTACAGGCCAAAACTCAGTGTTCATACAATTTGTATAACTCCATAACACCTTGTATGATATTTTTTGTACATTAATTTATACGTACTGCGTTGATATTTAGTTTTCATAGTAGAAGCGTGTGTGAAGTAAGAGAAGAATAAACCAATATTTTTTAAAATACTTCTTTATAGTATTACAGACAGATAATAACACTTAGAAGACAAAATTAATTATCGGAGTTATTGCTATGAAAATATTAATTAATATTGACCAATTATAATCGTCAAATCGTGATATCTTTTAATCTAAACATTTCTCTTAAAATCTATAAGCACCGTTGAAATCCCCGTTAATTTTTAGAGAGAATCAAAATCATAATTCCATTGAAATTTTTTAATTTAATTTAATGCCCATTTAGTATGTAATGCTTAAGAAGTTTACAAACAGCTAGAAGGTCAAGGAAGAAAGACCCAAACGTTTTGCCACCTTCATCTTCTTATTGAAAAATTAACGGGGATTTCAACGGTGCTTATAGATTTTAAGAGAAATGTTTAGATTAAAAGATATCACGATTTTCCGACGCCAGGACGTGATATCTTTCAAAATCGATAAAAAGCGAAATTACTCTGAAATGGTTGAGAATCGGACCATGGTCAATATGAACTTTTTTGTTCATTTTAGGGTCAAGAATCTACTGGTGAAGTTTGTAGCACGAGTAGCAAGTCACTCTCAAACATTAGCAATCCTTGAACCACCATTTTTTCTCTTTTTGTCATCAACATCTTGGTCTCACAACCACTAAATAAGAAAATGACGAGTGCGTTGGAAGCGTTATTAAATCAGGTAGTTTTCCTCAAATTTGCTGCCTTCTGAGACTAAAATTAGAAACTCTGGATTACTTTATACACTTTCCGATTTACACAATTTTCCACTCTTTTTGTAGTTCTGGCTGAAATAAAACACAAAAAATTAGCCCAAACATTTTGCCACCGTCATCTTCTTATTGAAAAATTAACGGGAATTTCAACGGTGCTATTAGATTTTCAGAGAAATGTTTAGATTAAAAGATATCACGATTTTCCGACGCCAGGACGTGATATCTTTCAAAATCGATAAAAAGCGAAATTACTCTGAAATGGTTGAGAATCGGACCATGGACAATATGAACTTTTTTGTTCATTTTAGGGTGAAGAATCTACTGGAGAAGTTTGTAGCACGAGTAGCAATTCACCCTGTATATACACAAAAATCTTGTTAAATAAATAATATCCGTAAGATCAAGGTAATTCAAATGAAACAATATTGTTTGTAATTGGATAATTTTTATCTGAAAAAATATCGTCGTCAAAAATAAAGGACAGTTTCTACTTTGTACTTATTTTGCGTTGATATTCCCATTTATAGCTCTATTTTATTAAACAAATCATATAAAATCTTATTGCACATAGAACTTCAAAATTAACATGCACTATATGTATACATCATGACTGTATTTATTTGTTGAGAACCGGAAAATCATTTACAATACTTTTACTTTTACTTTTAAATAGAATGTAAGCATCGTAAATTACCTATTGTCAAATAAATAATATCAATAATAAAATGAAGCCAATTCAGATAAAACAATATTGTGTAGAGATGGATAATTTATATCTCAAAAAAATATTGTCGTCAAAGATAAAGGACACGTTCTATTTTGTACTTATTTTGCGTTAATATTCGCATTTATAGCCTTAATTTAATAAACAAATCATATAAAATCTTATTACAAATACAACTTAAAAATTAACATGCACTACATTTAAATATCATGACTGTATTTGTTTGTCGAGAACATTAAAGTCATTTACAATGATTTTAATTTTACTTTTAAACAGAATATAAGCATCGCAAATCAACTCTTGTTAAATTATAAATATATCCATAAAATCAGCTACTTCATATAAAACCATACTGTATGGAGATTGATAATTTTTATCTGAAAAATATTTTAAAAATTAAAAGTCTAGAGTTAGAGGATACGTTTCTATTTTGTACTTATTTTGCGTTAATATTCGCATTTATAGCCCTATTTTATTAAACCAACTCATATAAAATCTTATTACAAATAGAACTTAAAAATTACATGCACTACATTTAAATATCATGACTGTATTTTTTTGCCGATGAGCCTTAAAGTCATTTACAATGATGTTAATTTTACTTTGAAACAGAATGTAAGCATCACAAATTAACTCTTGTTAAATTATAAATATATCCATAAAATCAGCTAATTCATATAAAATCATATTGTACGGAGATGGATAATTTTTGTCTGAACAAATATTTAAAAAATTAAAAGTCTAGAGATATAGGATATGTTTCTATTTTGTACTTATTTTGCGTTAATGTTAGCATTTATTATAACATCGAATTAACAAGAGACCCATTTTTGTCCTTATTGATTTTTGGTCAGAAGTATGTAAACTTAAATTCTTTTATTTTCATGTTAGCACTGATCCACACTTCCGACCAAAAATCAGCAAGTACAAAAATTTGTGTCTTGTTTATATATATATGATATTAAATTTGTCAAAATTAAAATGTATAATATATCCTTTTGAAGAGCCCTGAAGAAGGCCGATAAAGTTCCGAAAGCTAGACGAAGATTGAAAATTAAAAATATCTTTCTTTGACGAAATCCCTGATAACTAAGAGCACATTATGTGCATAAATCGGTCGATAAATCCTCAAAACAAATATTAAACCTTTATTTAAAAATGATTAAAAAATAATACTTATAACAATTATTTTAACAATTTAGAATCGAAAGATATCGTACAATTTATACTATGTTTGTTATATAGTATGAGTTGCAGTTATAACTACATAAAACGGTGTATTTTTTAAAAAAATTCATAGTTAATATTTAAAAAGATTTTATTATTGACTGCTAATGATACTTTTCTTAGAAAGATTTGAAACTTGACAAAATAAGTGGCTTATTGAGTTTTTTAGAAGAAAAGCATTTTGAAATAGTTTGAAGTTTTGTAATTCTACATGATTCTACTATATCATTATGTGTATTTGTTGGTAACATTTTTTGATGAAATTGTACAAAGTATATTTTGACCGTTGAAGTCATTATAGTACAACTTTGGTCATATTAGCACATAAAAGTGTTTTTTCACATCACAGTTGAAACCCTCGTCCAAAATTTTTGGTCAGACAGGATTGGCCAGGTTGCCGAGACCCGCCAACGTTACTGGACGGCAGGATGTTTTTTTTTCTCGTCATATTTCTCCAAAGGAAAGGACGTGTTGGTGGGAGTCAAGGATTTGTATCGAGCGTGCAAGTGCTGGCACCAGCGGGGCCGCGTCGAACTGGCCGACAACATGGCAACTGAGCCCGACGAGGCCGCCGCGCCGGTGGGGAAGCCGGCCCTAAGACAGAATCAAAACAATAAACATTAATCTACTGAATCACGTCCTCATCATGACGATTATTTCCATCTATTGGCGTCAAAGTGCTTACAGTTCATTAAAGGCATTACGTCAAACAGCCGTTTGCTAAGAAATCTTTAACAATAATTGTTTCCTCCGACAGAAAATCAAAACTTAGATAAATTATCTTGCAATTTAAATTCAACTCAAAAATCTCCGAGATAAACTTTTTATAGCAAATTAAAATTATTAATATGTGTACCCTTTATACTTAACGATCGTTAAATCGTTATGGCACTACAAGAAGATGAGCATTCTAAGAACCTCGTAAGCTCATAAAATATATTGAACGTTAATAGAAAAGTTTTATTAATGATGGTATAAAAGTATAAGAAAATGTAATAACTTCTATAATTATAATTCATAGTTTTGTCTTTTATTGTTCTTGAATATTTGTCACTATTTGTGATGATTATTCAGAAATCGTATAAAAGTATAAAAATATTGAAATTTGTAAATATCTGCTTGTGTGTGGTGATTAGTGACCGTTAGTCGATAATTATTCAGAAATCATGAGATGCGTCTGGTGAGATGTAGGTTTCAGAAAAACATTTTCTTTATCGTGCCAACGTTTCGATCTTTATTGAGATCATCTTCAGTCCCTAGGATTTACTGATCCCTGATTCAACCCCCTGGGATTGAATATAACAAAATATTTATTTGCGTTGTATAAATTCACTTTTCCCCACATCCTGTTTTTGTCAAATGTAAACAATGTTTGTAAATCCCAGGCCCAGGCCAGATGATCTCAATAAAGATCGAAACGTTGGCACGATAAAGAAAATGTTTTTCTGAAACCTACATCACCCCAGACTGCATCTCATGATTCTGAATAATCATTTGTCTCTATAATTGTCATCATGTCCCGAATAATCATGGTATTCTCACCGTAAAATATTCCACCATCTTCTGAGGTAGAACTAACTATCGTAAGAAATAGCAAGTTAATTGCAGAAGTGATGAGCAATAGAAAAGAACTTATTTTAAATAAAATAATATCGATTATACATTTTATATTATATTCACAAGAATATGTTATTCATATTACTCTATTTTCACAGGTGATTTAGTGGGAAAACATTAGCAATTATAAATACCTAAATGATGGGAGTGTGCACATAAATTATTAAATAAATAATTTTTAATAAAGTAATAAAAGTAAATAACTTATTATTCTACTTAAATAAATAATCAATTAATAGTTAAAAAATTCAGCTTTGCCTATATTCTGGATAGTTTAACTAGCTTCCTGGTACAATAATATTTTTGTACGTATATACATTTTGTATATACGTTTAGAGGGACCGGCTGAATTTCTCTTAAACCAATGACACTATAGAAAAAATTTTTAATGTTTAACTTTTTTTTGAGAAAAATTATACAGGGTACTTCAAGCCCAGTTCAACTCCAAAATTTCAAATACGACCCTTTACATCGTGATAAACCATTTTAAAGGATTTTTTACACTGAAAACAATGGTGCCAGCAGATTTTAAATTGGTCAAAAGAGTCCTGCGGCTTAATTTCGACGAGGAGCCGAATATTTTACTGTATGTTCGCGAAAATTCAAACTCCTCTCTCCAAAATATTGGAAGGGTTTTAGGTTTTTCAACAAAATAAAATTAGAGATGTACTCCAAACTTTGAATTTTAATCAGTATCGCTCTCATCTTGTCCAGGGACTTCGTGACCCTGATTATGGCAGTTCCTTGCAGACAGACGTTCCTTGCACAAATGTGGATTTGTGAGTGTGAAGAAAACATTCTTCCCTACATCTTATGGACTGATGAATCCAAGTTCATCTCTAATGTCATACACAACCGTTGGAATTGTCGAACGTGGGCAGAGGAAAACCCGAGAATTCCGTATCCTTGCATCATCGGGTGGTTCACAGTATTAACGTTTGGTATGGACTTCTAGGAAATATACTAGGAAATAGGCCTTATAATAATTAGGCCTTATTTCTACGGAAATGATTTAAATGGTGCTCAGTTCCTCAATTTTTTGAGGGAAGTTTAAGGAAGGATGTTCCTCTGCAACAACGACAAAGAATGTTTCTCCAGTTTGACGGATGCCCGCACACAATTCTTTGCAGGTGAGACGTTATTAGAATCCTCACTTCCGAGATAGGTGGATAGGACTTCATGGCCCGATCTGTTAGACTCCTCGGTCACTGGATTTAACTCAACTCGACTTTTTTCTATGGTGACATCTAAAAACTAATTCCCACGCCAATCAGAACCCAGCAACCTCAGTCGGAAAACGGCGGCAAAGTATAGAAAATGCTTGTCAATCCATCTCCCTGACTCTATCGATCTGAGCACCGGTGAAGAGTGGTTAAAAAGAACAAATCTTTGCATCCTTACGCAAGGCAGACAGTTCGAACATGAAATGTGATTAATAAATAGCAATCCAAATGACTGGTTGTTTTTTTGTATTAGGCACTGAACTACCCGCATGTATACGTTTTGCCATAACTTTGTCATTCATCGACAAATTTAAAATCTGCTTGCACCATTGTTTTCAGCATCAAAAACGGTTAAAAATGATATGCCAGGATATAAAGTCGTATTTGAAATTTTGAATTTGAACAGGACCTGAGATACCCTGTATAACTTTTCTCCAGAAAAAGTTAATATTTCAAACTAGACTAAAAATTATTAAAACGTATTTTTTGTTTTTATGATAGGGTCATTGGTTCAAGAGAAATTTTTCCGGGCCATATAAAAAAGGACGCACTGTATAAATCTAAAAATCCAAAATTAGCCACCAAATTCAGCTTTGCAATATTCTAGATCGTTTAACTAACTTTATGATAGAAAGATATATTTATTGCGCCTTATTTTCCAGTAGGCTGTAGTAGAATATGTACCGATTGAAGTGTTTGTGGAGGTTGTTCGTTGAAAGAAGTGTCTAACCTCTTATTATTTCCTCCTGTGATCTGTATTTCACTCTTAATACAGGCTAAGTTCATGGTGTCTTCTTCCTGTTGTAAGTTGTAAAAATTAGTTGTGTATGACTTGAACTGTATATTTAGCATGTACGTGTTACTCCTAGAGACACGGTGAAACAAATTTAGGTTAGTACGGATCACTTTGTAATTTAGAATTTGGTGGAGTTAGTTCACACCAGATTCCTTCAGATCAGTGGAATAGGACTCTTACCTTTACCAACCTGGTTGTTTATAATATGATTGTTGAAATTTAGTTAAGAATCTAGTTTTACATGCAGGTAGGTTATGTCGTGGATTCGAAAAGTGTTCTCTTGGCCAATATTTTATAGGAGATGAACGGTTGTGTTTATTAACGAGGATGCAGCTACTTTTAGGTAAGTTGATTTTCAAATTCAATTTGACGCAAAAGCCAGTTCTTTTACTAGTTCTTCATTTGTATACCTAACGAGTGCATGAGAGCCTTTGCAAAAAAAATGCGCACGTACATTGATGGCGAAATGCAAAAACGTGACATACCAAAACATCTAGCGAGTATGGTCTGACCAGGGAGTTCAGAAGGATCACAGCTTGCAAATTACACGCGTGACAAAACCTACAATTAATACCCTTACTGACATGATTTAATTAAATTCTTAAAACTGAAATTTATCTTATAATACATATTTAAAAATAATATTAAATAGTATATTTAAATTGGCATTTTATTACTGAAATGTGTTCGTTAAAATTAATATACAGAATAATAGTTAACGGTCATGTTTAGGATATGATCTATTTAATTAATTAATGAAAGTACAAATTTTATTAAATCTTTGGTCAACACCCAGAAAAATTATTTCAAGTTCTAAAAAAATATAGGTATATATATTTTAACTTTGTGCCTGTCTGTGAGTGTTGTGTGTATGTATGTGTTTATCAGACAAAGATAACAACAAAAAATTCACTAATTTCGTGGTCCGCTTGACCGATTAATATATTACAATTAATTATGGTTTTTAGTTGAGATAAAAAAGTCAATGGCACGAGCGGGATTCGAACCCACGATCTTCGGCTTGATACGCCGTTGCTGTACCATTTGAGCTATCGTGACCTCTCGAGGTTTAAGCCTTTAAGCCGAAGATCGTGGGTTCGAATCCCGCTCGTGCCGTTGACTTTTTTATCTCAACTAAAAACATTAATTAATTGTAATAACAACAAAAGTTTTTTTTTTCAAAAATTGTAACTTCAATAAACAATTATTGGGCGACCAGAAAAAACACATTTATAATGTCTTTGTTCCGTGAAGCAACTAAGCATAGCACAAGTATGTTCATTGTGCCTAGTTTTCCATAAAATATTATTCTATTATCAAGGTTAGAAGTTCTACTGGCATAGTGATCGTGGAATGCAGGTGGAAATATTTTCCCTATTTTTCCATCCTTCTTTCACAATGATGGACTAATATCCGCTCTAGTGCAAGTTTATAAATACCAAAATGTGTTTTAAAAGATTGAAGCAGGTGCTTCTTCCTTTCTAAGCTACTTCCTTCGTTTTCAGGCATTTTAACATCTTTATCAACCAACAAGATATTTTGAAGTGGAGGTGTTTCTTGTTGTTTCTTTTACTTCAACAAAAAACTTCGAAATGTACGTAGATCCAAAGGGAAAGGTGGAAAAATAAACTGGTTAAATTTTTTGAAAAGAAAGTTTTGTCTGCTCGTGATCGCCGTATATGCTTGATCTCATTCTAACTTTAATGAAAAAAACGATAAATGTTTATTGTCTATAGTAGTTTTGATTTTCTTGAAACTAAGCGTTTTACAGATTGTTAAATACATTTTGCTTGCGTATATCATGCAAAACATTGATCAAGAAACTTCATTTTTGGTATTGCAACAGAAAACTTTGCAACCTGTAAACTCTTGAAGCTACAAGTCCAAGGCATTGAATATCTAGAATTATAGATTTTTGTGTGGTGATTACTGACCGTTAATCGAAATTTATTCAGAAATCGTGAGATGCGGCCTGGGGTGATGTAGGTTACAGAAAAACATTTTCTTTATCGTGCCAAATTTCTTGGATAATTTTGTTTGCCTGTTTCATGAGAGAAGGGGTAGGGTCTGAATTTATTATGCTGTATGTGTTTGTGTCGGTGATAATTTTTTTAATTATTTCCTTTACTGTTTTTTGCTCATTGCTACTTTTTGTTTTGTTTTGTCAGCAGAAAGAATGAGTATGTCAGGATTATTTTTGAGAAAATTTTTGGTTTTGGTGTATGTTTGTGGAGGTATGTTGTGTTGATTTGAAGTGAGGTGTTGTAAGTGATTTGTTATTGTGTTAATGCATTTTGATCGTGTTATGACTTTTTCTCCCTCTGTTTTTATGGACTTTTGGATTGCATAGTCTACATCAGTAATTAATTTAGCTATTGAAAAATCTGTTTTGTTGTAAAACAGCAATATCCCACTGGCACTCTCAACACGACACGCAAGAAGGGCACAATTACACAGAAAACAAAACACTTTGAGTGAGTAGAAATACTTCGATTGAATATAAAAAATATATTTTGCATTGTACAAATTCACTTTTTTCCACATCCTACATGTATTTGTTAAATGTGAACAATGTTTGTAAATCCTAGGCCCTGAAGATCTCAATGATCTCAATAATGATCGAAACGTTGGCACGATAAAGAAAAAGTTTTTCTGAAACCTGCATCACGCCGCATCTCACGATTTCTGAATAATTATACATTTCACCAAACCATACGCTTTTTAAAATATCAATTATCAAAATCGCAGAGCTATTTAATTACTCTGGTGTAAAATAAATTACGAGAAAATAAAAATTTAATTCAAACATCAGAATTGTTGTACCGACAACTAAGATGATTTTGAGACAACATCTACCTAGGAAACGGCTTTAAAAAAGTCTTTGTATATATAAAACGTTTTTAATTTAACACTTAAATAAATTTTATTATTTATTATTAACCATGAAAGGAATTGTGGTTACTAATGTTGTTACGTCCGACTTATAATGAGAATTTAGAAAACTGAGCTAGCATGGAAAACAATGACAATTTTTTTACTGTTCAACATGTTTAAACAATTTACACTTTGAATAACAATATTCTAGAAGGAAATGCCTATTTGTATTTGCCTCACCGAGTAACGCTTGTTTTAAAATAGTCATTGTCCTAAACAAGGAGCCGCCGCGCCGCCCATTACATCCACAACGGCAGACTAAAAGTAGGCGATTAGGCGGCGAAACCCGTCAAAGAAAATGTATTTTCACAAATTATAACTAACGCTTTTGGAAGATAATAAAATAGGCAAGAAAAAAACTGAAAAGGTGCTTTCTCAACGCAGGGAATGCACTACCTGGGCGCCGTTAAAAAAAAACCCATACTGAATCAGATAAACTGATAAATTTTAAATAATTTGATTAAAAAACATACAGAAGTTATCCGACGCTTATTAACTCGGTGTATTGTTCTATGGCTGGAACAATTACTTTTTCATTCTTGATTCGTGTTAATTGATCATTTTAATAATTTCGTTCAAACTCGCTATGTAAGCACACATCTAGGGTTGTTATTCACAATATGTTAATAGCGGGTTATTATTTTGCCCCGTTAAAGTAATGATCTACAACAATAGCTTTTGTAAGGTTTGGCTTTATAGAATCCCCTCTCACGAGAAATGCAAATCGTAATTAAAAAAAAAAAGTTGAAACTTGGGATAAAATACTGGGAATTCTCAGTTGTTCATGTTCAATTTATTGAACTACCTACATGAACGGGGTTCAAATAACTTGTCCGTTGCCAAGGGAACTCTGGCGCAAGCTCAACTGAAAGCCGGTTGAAACGGTGATATGGGAGCTTAACTTGCTTTTAGAACTTCATGGTTTTTATTTCCCCTAATTGGGCCATATTGGGAGAAAAAATCGAAAAGAAATAAGATTTATTTACTAAACCTCAAGGAAAATATTTTTTAAGTACGTTGGAAAATCGGCCCACATAAAACAAAAATTGTTTAATTCAAATTCTCATAAACTAATTACATGAAATTAATTGTGTTTATTGATTATAAATCACCTCTGAGTTTATTATTATTTTACTATATGGCGGGATTTATTATGGTGTTGACTGGCGATGGACTCAGTTTCAGCTTACCCGTTATTGATCACTCTGGGTCCGCTTGTCCTCGTTTCTGTTGACAGTCAAACGTTTACTCATTTACACGAATAGAAAATAATAATGAAAACTAAAACGATTCGAATTTAAGTCGAAAAGCTTTACTGTTAGCTATTAATTGTTAATTAACGGATTTTAACCACGATAGCAAATAAATTAATCTTTATAATAGCAAGTTATCATCTACAACTGTAAGTGATTAAAGTACAGAAAGTTTGGACTATTTCTATTGTCATTTCACGTAAATGAATGGCAAAAATTTGTTCACTCATTCTTGCACTGGTTTAAATTAGTACAAATATCTCAAATTTGATATCGTTCTTCATATTTGCTTCAGATTTATTTCGGTTGTCACAAAGTCTACGATTTGTTCCTAATGCTTCCAAGACTGACACAAATTTGCCCAAACGTCGCAGAAAATAGAACGATATTCTTATGGGGCTTAAATAAAAACCAACCTACACTTAATGTTTTTAAAAAAAGGCGAAAAATTAAATGAAGAACATAAATATTTGTATTGTTAACCTTACTTGATAACTCCTCATCACTGTTTGATAAATGCATATTAATATTTATTAAATTTTCTCTTAGTAACTTTATATTTTAATTCACTAGTTTCGTGGTCCGCTTACCAATTAATATATTACAGTTAATTAAGGTTTTCTGTTGAGATAAAAAAGTCAATTGCACGAGCGGGATTCGAACCCACAATCTACGGCTTGATACGCCGCTGCTCTACCATCGGCACCACGGCACAAGTGGTAGACCAGCAGCGTATCTAGCCGAAGATCGTGGGTTCGAATCCCTCTGGTGCCATTGACTTTTTTATCTCAACTGAAAACTTTAATTAATTTATATTTTAAGTCACAACCGATGTATTCAGGATTCTGGTATCACAATACGTCACTTTTCACCAATTGGGTGATTTATACAACTTCCACAAAACCAATTCCTTAATTTTAGTTTATTAAAAATTAAGTAATAGCCAGGATGTTAAACAATACAGTTTCTTCAATATAATCTCTAATACGATTTCAAGGATCTTTTTTTGTCCTTTATACAAGTCATATGAAAAATAATGTTTAATTTAAAACCTAAGAATAATAATTTTATTCATGGCACTTTTATTTCTTTTAATTTTGTTTTTGTATATTAAATATAAGTCAAATTTGGTATATTTGATGTTTTGGTTGCCATATTCGGTTTCTGGTATTACGGCACGCAAAATATCACCAATTAGATCGTTTATGTAACTTGCAAACAGCTTGAACTCGGTAGAAAGTGAATATTCATCAAGTCAGAATTTATGTTTCAATAGCTAATTCTCGTAATTATGAAACCGACAATTATTTTCAACTGGAACAACTTAGCAGCACTCATTAGCATTTTGTTTTGAAAATATACATAGGGAAGCACGTGGACAGATTTCGATAAAACTTCAGGATTGTCACTTTTCTGAAAAAATTGAGTCTTTTTGGTCAAATTTGAATACAATTCTTTTGCACAATGTAATAAAAAATAAAATTAATATAGAATATGTGGTAAGGATAACGTGATATTTGAAAAAGGGATAATAATGAAATTTCATTTTTAAAAAGTCAATCTTTCTTACTATTGTGTAGTCTAATTTTGAAAAATTCAGTTACTTCATATTACGGCTTTAAAGTGTAACCAAGAAAAACTCCCTCAGCTTTTATATAAATTGACTGTATTCAGATTTACCAGGTCCTTACAGCTGAGATGCCATCACTTCCCACATCTACAGAGTGAATATAATTCAGTATAATGCAAAGCACCCACAGTGGGGCTGCAGGGTAGCTAATCCACGAGGTCGTGTCTTACACAGTGTCCTCTCCGCCCAACGCCTCAACTTCATATCTCCCCCTGANACCAGGTTTTCACAGCTGACATGCCATCTCATCCCGAAACCACCACATTCACATTCGCAGACGATACGGCAATTCTCTCTAGCAACTCCGACCTTGTCATTTCCACTCAAAACCTCCAACAACACCCCATACTACTAGAGTCTTGGTGTAAAAAGAAATGAATACAATTTAACTCAGACAAATCCACCCACAATACCGTCACTCTCTGTAAAAAGATCTCCATCCTGTTTTCTTAAATAATATTCCTCTCCCAACCGCGGACAAGATGGGATACCTCGGACTTATCGACAAACGCCTGACATGGAATCCTCAGACACGACTGAAACGTCAGAAGGTTATGACACGATGAAGAGCTCTTGCATGACTTCTTGACAAACGTTCTAATTTACCTCTCAAAAATAAAAGACTGCTTTACAACACCATAGTTAAGCCGATATAGACTTACGGATTGGAAGTGTGGGGTTCAGCCAGACTTACCAACATCCACCGCATTCAAACTGCCAAGTCCTATACTACGAATAATAATGCCCCATTTTATGTATCGAAACTACACATACAGACTTACACATCCCTTTCTTTCAAGATGAAATCCGTTCCTGCAAATTTCATAAAAACGTCCCAACTACCGTAAATCAACACATCAGAAACTTCGCGTCTGAAGAGACAATGGCCACGAGATCTCCTAAGAAGTGATAATAGTGAAAGTGATAATGACACAATTATCAATTAAACAGACAATGTTTTAGTAACATTGGAGTAATACCAGTGGGTATTTTCTCGACTCCTGTTTTTAATGTTGTATATATTACCTTGCTCATTGTTACCTACTTGAAAGTATTTGTTGTACTACAAATTTAAAAAAAAACAGTTATAGGTCGGTAATATCTTTAATATCGTTGTTTAGAGATTAATTGGTGTGGCATTTAAACAGGGCCGTGCCCTACAAGAAAGGGTATTTAGTTTGCTGTGTCAGTGCACAAGGCGGTGTTTCTGTGACAATTAGAACAATTGAACAAAGCGCTGCCGCCTTCTCCCACATACATATTCACTTGAAACCCATCTATCAACACTGACACAGAAACGAGGAAATTCACATCACGGCTTCCATCCGTTATAAGTCTCATTTAACGGGCGAGGACTTGGAACTGTTCGTAAACTTGGATTGATATGATACGTTATTGAAGTTTTTACGCGCAATTCTTTTTATAATCCATCAGTTATATGTACGACAGTATCTTTTCAACTTATCTTTTTTACATATAAATCTTGAAACATTGTTAATGAACATAAAATCATCTAGTGTTATGAGTGCGATTAAGGTTGAAGAGAAAAATACAAGATGTGAATCTCCGGAAGCGTGCGTCACATCTCCGGCCTTTGTTACTCCTGAGGCCGCAGCATGAAAACTCGAATCAAACACGCCCAACGACCTGGTATAAGTATGTTAAGCGGCATGATCCAGTGGCTAGCCTTATTCGAAAATAAGGCTAGACCGCGCAAAAATAACAACGGCCATTTCAATAACGGGACCGAGCCGATCTTCTCTTTTGATTTGATAGCTTTGCCCGGGCGATTAACCGAATCGTCCAACTGGTCAAGGCAGCCTCATGTTCTGAACATTAAATGGGCTTTGACTCTTGAGAAAAGATGACCTCAGCTGTGTGGCTAATATTGAACAACGACGTCACAGATCACCTGTTGCAGAATATTCTGACAAAATAACCTTTCCGGAATTAGGCACACTAATTAGTCATGCTGCCTTAATCAGTGAGTAGATTCAGCACTAATGCATATTGCGCGTAAAATACAAAAGAAAGGACCACAAATGTATATATTTGATCTTTAACATACGAGACATAAATTTTAAAAAAGTATCCAAAAATATTGCTTAAACAGTAGCCATTGATTTCCTTTTTAATTATGGTTTTGAGATCATACCGAAAGTCTTATTCGGTATTCAGTTAAATTTATTTTGTTGGTACATACACATCATGACAAGCCATTTCATAAAGGCCGCCAAAGCGACATAAACAATCAATAAGGCAGAGTTAAGGCCGGTGAAGAACTTCTGGAGCAACATAGGGTAGGGTACCACATTTTTTGTCCAGAGGACGCTCCTGAAACATACCAGTTCCTTTTTTGAATTATAATTGTAATCAGGTATGGATTTTCTAATATTTCATCATTCATTTAAAAAAATTAATATTGAATAGTTTGATTGTGAAAAAAAATTATAACTTGATAGATTTGTGGTCACTATTTGTGTTATTAGTTTAAAAACAGTTCCACTAGGACAAGCTGAAAAATTTTAAATGAGAGAAATAACCAAAACAAAAGTTCAATTAAGGGTTGGGATTATTTTAATCTGATAACATTGGGGTTCATGTACTATTGGCTTACCTTTCCATGGGAACGAAAGAGAGTAGCCAGGCCGAAATCTGAGATTTTCAAGTTGTCTTTCTCGTCCAACAAGAGGTTTTCCGGTTTAATATCTCTATGAGCAATCCCTCTGCTATGCAAATACTCCTATTTACAAAATATTGAATGTAATTTGTATTAAAAAAAAAGAAAAGAAAACCTGACATACCACACCATTGAGCAGCTGCATCATGAATTTCTGAGCGTCGTTTGTCGACATACCGACATCAGGCTCGATCCTATCAAAGAGCTCTCCATGTGGTGCATATTCCATGAAGATGTAATCAATGCCGTTTTCTGAACGGTTGCCATAGAACCGAATAATGTGTGGGCTTTTGAGGATCTTGTGTATCCCAATTTCTTTCAGAACAGCTCTCCTAATCTCAGGATCTAATGACGAGTTTATCACCTTCATCGCTAAATTCTCGCCTGTGCTTTTGTTTGCACCAAGCTTCACTCTGCAAGAAACTACGTTAAAAGTTTTGGCCAGGATGAATTGGTAAAGTGTCGACTTACTCTCCGTACGCCCCTTCTCCCAAGGTTTGGGTGATAACCCAGTTTTCTACAAAATCCATTGTGTGAATTGATCCTTTCACATTGAATGTAATTCCTACAAAAGAAACATAAAGACATGTAAAAACAATTTCTCAACAGAACAATGAAATTCAGATATCAAAACGACAAACGTTTTCCAAGCAGCCAAAATAAAAAAATATGTTCCAAAGAAATAAATAATGCTGATTTTTACATGTAATTTTTGTTTTCCTATTTTATTACTCAATTTATCTTTGTTTATGTGTATTAGAAACCCTTAAAGGTCCATTCAACAGACCCCACACCATCCATAGTTGTCACTTGATTTTGTATGAAGTATAAATAACATTAAACTAAACCATAATCACTTTATGAAGTAAGTACTATTCAAACTTCAAACCATAATCACTCTATGAAGTAAGTACTATTCAAACTTCGAAGACAAACAGCCATAGTCATTAGATGTTTGTAATAAATTATTTAATAAAAGAAAAAGGTCCTGTAATTTGGATTCATTACACCTTATACGAGAATCAACCCTTATTAAGTTAATATTATATTATAGTGTAAATTCATTTAACTGTAATTGCCCCCTTTTCTAAACAAGTTAAATATTTGGGAATAATTTCTGTTAACAAATTTAACTTTAAGTGTTATGACAAGCTATTTCATAAAGGCCGCCAAAGCGACATAAACAATCAATAAGGCAGAGTTCCAACGATTGAGGAGGCGGACGAGAGGACGGCGGCAGGCCTAAAGGAGAGCCACGCTGAATTTGGAGCTACTCGGTCGCTTGCAACTTTAGAAAGAAGATAATGTAAAAATAAAAGTGTATGACGTTATCAAGACAAAAAAAAACTGCTAGTGAAGATTTCTTGTTGAGTAGTGTTCGTTCATCAAGGTTTGTTACACTATACTATACAACTTGTCCAGTGAAAAGGAAACAAAAAAAAAAAACTTTACACTTAATTACTTTCTTTCATAACAAAATATTCCCTTTTCCTTACTAAATTACTTGTAACCATTTATAAGATATATTCGATTCATTAATTTGTTATTAATATAAGAAGTTTCTATGTTTACAGGGGTACAGACTTATTATTTTATTTTATTTTTATTAACCATATAATATTTAACCATATTAATCCCACAACGTCATAAATACACGCTCCCACAACGTTATAACATCTGTAATGAAAAATAATTCTTATATACCCCGTACTAGCAAATCAGCTGTCCAACAGTATTTCGAACACTCTGGATCAAGGTATGTCTTGAAGAAGAAAAAAGCAAATTTATTTGCTGATGCCAAGCTATTTTAAGGTCATTTATTCACTTTTTTCCTTTTTTTTGCCCTTGGCAATGTGGGAACTGACAAGGACTTCAAGGAAATTTGAGATTGCTTGTAAAAAACACTTACGTATGTCAATTTGTAGACATATTTAAGGCTGTTTCGCCATTAAAATGGGTCGAAAGCTTGGCATTAGCAACTAAATTTGCTGTCTTCTTCAAGATCATACCTTGATCCAGAGTATTCGAAAGTGATAAATATACTTTTAATACGGAAAACAGTATTTCAACCTAATAAGTCTTTAGCCGCACAAAATAAGAAGACCAGAAAGGTCAAATTCTAAAGTTTGCACACTTTATCCATCTATTGACAATCCAGTTTAAATTTCACATTTATTGCAGGGAAAGATAGAAAGTGAGAAAACAATTAGTGATGTTTTGTTCCAAAGGCTATCAGGTGTGGCCAATTTCATGGGACTACAACCCGGTTTTGAAAATGTCGAAAGTACACCGGGATAAACACATCCGTCTGCAATCCAAGAGAACCTATTTGAAATTATACCTTCCGAAACCAATTTGCGATTCTAGCCTCCTGTGTCGTAGTTGTGTCGCCTAATTATAAATTCCGACTACCTGTGTTGGAGTGAGCCCCCCTAAGATTACAGGGGAGCAACGCTCTGCCTCATTACTGGGTTCCTTCGCCGCCAGTTTTATGGAATTCTTATTTAAAGACACCACCATCTTTTAGATGTTCTAGGCGCCGAGGTTCAATTGACTCGGATTGGTTTTACACCTGCCTCGATCGCAGGAATACGGAAAAAATTATATCGTAAACGTTAATAAAGTGAGGAATTATGAATCTCAAACATTTTTTAAAATTGTTTTATTGTGCTTTGCCTGGCCCATTATACCTAATAATTGCCATTGTCTAAGTATTACTGTATAACTTTACGTGTTCCTTTCTAAATTATAACTATCATTAACAATTAAATACACAGTACTAGTCATTTGATAAAATTATAAATAACTTCACTATTTTTCGTGGTCCAATTAATATTATTCAATTAACTAAGATTTTAAATTGAGATAAAAAAGTCAGTGTCACGAGCGGGATTCGAACCCACGACCTTCGGCTTGATACGCCGCTACTCTACATCTTGAGCTATCGTGACATCGATCCCCTCGGAGAGATGGGAATTAATGCCCGAGGAGATCGAAGTACGATAGCTCAAGATGTAGAGTAGCGGCGTATCAAGCCGAAGGTCGTGGGTTCGAATCCCGCTCGTGACACTGACTTTTTTATCTCAACTTAAAACCTTAATTAATTGAATTAGAAATAACACGATATAAGGAATCAAGATCAGCATCCACACGTTTGCCCTATTTGTTCATGATGCTGAACAACTTGATAGACTGAATCAGAATTCCACAATTTAACCTTAAACTGCTAAAAATAACCTAGGTATATGTGTGATCCAATATGTATTATGTCCTTATGATTTGTAAGATAAGTACTCATCCAAAATATTGACGTCATCAGAATTGAGCTCCAGAAACTATTGTGTACCGATATAATAAGTGGAAAAAAAGATTTTTTTCAAGGTGTTACCTGTTGTCACCAGATGGAAATCTCATGGCCAAACCAAGATAATTAATCTTTAAAACATTATTAAGAACTTTGCGTGGATCCCCTTCACACGAAGCAACTCGTTTCACACACGAGTGTAAAATAACCACAAAAAAAACCATCCCTAACCTGATCCAATAAATTATAACATTAACCTTCTAAAAAATAAATGTATTCAAATTATAAAATAAAATTAAGTGATCTGTGACAAACACAACTCCTTGCCATTTACAAAAAAGAGCAGGTGGCTTCAACAACTTGAAAGAGAGTCCTTCCTCGTCCTTTTCTGTCTCAACTCGCACTGCCGCGCCTGCGGTTGATGATTAGCTTATCCTTTAAGATAATCCTCATTGTTGAAAATATTGTTATAACATTTATGTCCAGTGTATCTTGATTTGAATGGAGCTCCCTTGCATCGACCCACCCCGACATGAGACCACATTCAACATAGACCAAATTCGCATTTTTGTCGCATACTACTTAAATTATTCACTCTGCTTAAACGCTTATAAAAATGTTTTTAAAAAATACTAGAACAATGTGTTTTAGGGATGGTTTTAGGGGGTCGTCGGTGGCCGCAAGGCTTAGTCTTTGACACGGCGCTCATCACTGTAAGGTAAAGGTCCCGGGTTCGAATCCAGCGGCCCTGCATTCGAGCCCGACATACTTACAAATGGAATTTTTTTTCAAAAACACCCGCACCCTGAGGGTTCATATGACCTCTGCTGTTGCGAACCCTCGTAAAAAAATCACCTAATTATTCTTGTTGAATTTTACGATTAGATCTAATTCTCGTCATCCTTTTGATGAAGAATTTGGTTAAAAATCAATCACGCCGCTATAAAATGGCTACTGATAAATTTAAGTCAGGATTTCACCTTTTACGCTTGATGTCCGAAATATGCAGGATTAAATTCAGATAATCTGTCCAAATCTCAAGAAAAAAATGTTTTGGTCTGATTACGCACTAACTAGACACAAACCATAGATTTTTCCAATTCCTTGAAAATACAGCATTCTGTAAATTACGAGGATGAAAAATTAGGTTTCTGAGGGTTTGTTACATCATCGAATTAAATAATTCTAGCTTAATGATGAGTCAAATTGGTGTACAGTAATATTGCATTTATTGAAGAGTAAATTCATGTGTATGTAGATTTTTTTATAGTTGAAATAAAACTTTACCGCACAAAAACTGTTTTAAGAAGTAATACCTATAAAAAACATCATACTTATCTGCCTATTGACCAAGTAACAGATTTCGATTAATTATTCTTTCCATGTAAGGTCTTGGTCGAGATAAAAAGGCCAGTGTCACGAGCGGGATTCGAACCCACGACCTTCGGCTAAATACGATCCACTCGGACACCAACTTCCCATCTCCACCCAACTTTCGAATTTTCCCTCCTTTTTGCTAAATCCCGCTCGTGACACTGATTTTTTTATCTCAACTAAAAACCTTAATTAATTGGAAAATTATCTTTTAATGTGTTTCGATTCAATAATTAATCCTAGATAACTGATTAAAAGCACTTGCAGCATATTGTACATTACATTCGACGACTTCGGACTGGATTAATTTTCTGTTCGACTTATTTTGTTTCCTTTTTGCTTTCTCAGGTAATACATATAATTTCTATTTTGTGGGCTTCTAAGTGCGAATTCTGTTTGCCGGTGGGGGACCCTTTGTGAGTTGGAATCCTTGCTTTGGTTCATTCAAGTGTCATTTTTATTATTTTCAAAGTTTGTCGCATTTCAATCTTTAATTTGAAAATCCTGTAAATAATTGTAACCTCTGAAGTTGATATTGTAAATTCTCCTTTTCTTATAATTACATAATTATGTATATTCTTGGAATAGTAATGCACTCCGAACTCTGGCTGACAGTCTTAATACCATGCCATAATATGTGTTTTGTATTTTTAACTCTAAATTTCTTGCATTTTTTAAATAAAATATATCTAATCTATCTATCTAGACCAACTTGTAAAGTTATAAGAAATATCGAAATGCATTTCACAGTACTAGCCATCGTGGCTAAGCAGATATATTTTAACAACTTAAAACCAAAAGAGAGAATAAAAAATCAGTGTTTTAGAATTTAACAAACTCAAAATGGTCAAAAGTGCGCGTTTTAGGCGAATTTATTAGTTTTGTCAAGAATATACGTCTCTGCAAGAACGCCATCGAATATTTCGAAGATTTTATATGTACGATCAATAAATTCTTTGTATATTATCAATTACTTTACGCTCAAAGAATAAATAAAATAAAACATAAAGAACACCGTTTTTATAACATTTGACGTTATTCTTAAAATGTTTGTTTTTAACATCGTAAATTGCGTTCTTTCTAATTTCAGTTGGTATTTCTGTTTACTTATAAATATTTTTACATGGAATGGCTTATGTCTAGACAGGACAGGTAGGCTTTTGGGCTTTTGTGTTTGTTCGTTAGTTAGTAACGTTAGTCAAAACGGCGAAATTGCGATGACGGTTTGTGGTTGTTGCGATGGGCATCGCATTGGCAGGTGCCGCCTTCGTGGGGCGTAAGGTCGATAGGTGTAGTCCATGCGCAGCTCCAACTCCTTATCTCCATCGATACCAATCCGGCTGCAAATAATATCAAAGTTGTTTATCAAGTTTAAAGCAATTAATAGCAATTTTAGTAAAATTTCCCTGGAAGATGCCGAGCCCACGTGCAACGTTGAATGCGGGTAAAATAGCATAAATTACGGTCTGCTGTGTTTGGGTTGCACAATAAACAATCGTGTCTTGATTACGTTTTGTTTGCAAATCATTTCCGCCATTATGAGAAATTACTGTCATATAGAGACTTTTCCGAGCAAATTTAATAATAAGTTCAATAATAGTATTTACTTATCATTCAGATAACTATTTTAAACAAATAAATAAATAAAGTAACATATTTATGTAATAGCTTAAAAATAAAACAGGGGGAATATTTAGAAAAAAAATTGATCTCTTCTTGGGAAAAATAAGAACCAACTAAATAAAAATTTAGTTTTTTTCTATAAGCTCTCGTGTTTGGAGTTGTCGTAAAATCTATAAACTAATTCAATTCACTGTTTTGCAAATGTGATATGGCCCATCTTGAAGATCCGATCATCATCCGCAAATCTAATAGAAACGTTATCTTGCTCCTTGATTCTCCGTCGTAATAGCTAAATCGGAAATGATGAATTGGAAGAAAGTGAATAAATTTACTTTTTTAGACTTAAAATGCCAAAAACGGCACAACGGTCTCACGTGTTGCACGAACAAAATTCACTCTTCAAGAATTTATAAGTAATTAGTCTGAAGAATAATCTTTCAATTCTTAGAACAAAATTGATCTCTCCTTAGGAAAAAATGGACCTAATAATTTTTTTTTCTTTAAGCGCTCTTTTTTTTGAGTTGTCGTATTATCCTTAGGAAAAAATGACCCAAATGAAAATTTAGTTTTTTTTTTAAGCTGTCTTTTTTTGGAGTGGTATAGTCTATCAACTAATTCAATTGGGCGTTTTGCAAATGTGATGTGGTATCAACGTGATGATTATCAGCAAATCTGATAGGAACGGTATCTTTCTCCTTGACTCTCCGTCGTAATTGCTAAATCGGCAAAGTTGAATTGGAAAAAGTGAACAAATTTACTTTTTAGACTTAAAAATGCCAAAAATGGCACAACTGTCTCACGTGTTGCACGAACAAAATTGACTCTTCAAGAATTTATAAGTAATTAGAAGAATTAAACTGTTTGAACAGTTGAGTATAGTTTTCCATACATAATTGCTTGTATGGACGAGATGTTTATGTTTCTATTTCCACCTGTTTTTAATCCAACCGTCAGCTCTTGGTTTTGATAAAAATGCTACCTACAATTTTTTTGTTAAAAAACTAATTAATTAACCACATTAATTATCCTTTATCAGGAATAATTTCAAAATCATTTACTTGCTTTTTCTTGTACAATACAATTTTATTTCCTACTGAAAAATAATGTATATTGAACTTGATTGCTTCTTTTGACGAAGATTTGACGAAACAGGGTTCGAAAAGCCGTTGTGGTCGAAAGAAATCAATAAACCATCAAGTTTAATATGAAAAAACTTTTAATTTTTCAACCTACTGAAAAGTTTTTCACCGTGTGAACAAGTAAACCCACAGGTACATATCAGTATGTTCATAGTGCCAAATTCGAGATTCATAGTACGTGATAGTACGTAATACGTAAATTAATATACGTATGTGAAGTAATAATGAAACTTTATCAATGTGAGATAAATTACATACTTTTCCGTTTTAAAAAATTCAACTACGACATCTTAACAATCCTTACACAAACACAAAACAATGGAAGTTATTAGTGTATGTGCGCAAAATAAATATAATTACATGCAGTAGATGAATACTTTTTTTAACGAATTTTTACGTTTGAAGAAATTTTCTGTTCATTAAATTCACTATTTTTCGAGGTCCGCTTGACCAATTAATTGATTGATATTAATGGTCAAAAGTTCAATGAAATCAAATAATGATATCAGACTACACCAGATCGAACATAATCATTGCATTCTGCAGTACTTAATCGTTAACCTTTTAATAAATTAATTATTAAAGTTATGAATTTTTGATGAAGAATATCCTGAAATCTTGACGAAGGAATTCAGTTTTCTTTCTAATTTGCAGCATAATTGATCGATTCTTAATATATAACTTGTACTATTTGGCCTCAAAAACAAGAAATATTTGGACCAAATTTTGTATGTAATAGTNCCGTTTTAAAAAATTCAACTACGACATCTTAACAATCCTTACACAAACACAAAACAATGGAAGTTATTAGTGTATGTGCGCAAAATAAATATAATAACATGCAGTAGATGAAAACTTTTTTTCACTAATTTTTATGTTTGAAGAAATTTTCTGTTCATGAATATCAATCAATTAATTGGTCAAGCGGACCACGAAAAATAGTGAATTTAATGTATTAAAATGAAGCATACTTCTCTTAAGCTCTCCGTGGCCATTTCATTTGTCGCCGAGACTCGAGTAGATTGCACGACATTTGAAAAATGGCAAAAAGGAAGGAAAATTCAAAAGGTGGGGTTGAGATGGGAAGTTGTGTCCGAGTGGATCGAAGTCACGATAGCTCAAGTGGTAGAGCAGCGGCGTATCTAGCGGAAGATCGTGGGTTCGAATCCCGCTCGTGACACTGACTTTTTTATCTCAACCAATACCTTATCTACAGATAATTAATTGAAAAAAGTTAGTCGGTCAACCGGACCACGAAATCTAATGAATTTAATAAGTAAAATGAAGTATATCTTCATTAAAGCTCTCCGTGGCCATTTCATTTGTCGCCGAGAATCAAATAGATTAAACAACATTTGAAAAATGGCAAAAAGGAGGGCAAATTCAAAGGGGGGGTTGAGATGAGAAGTTAGTGCCCGTAAGTAATCTTTTTTCCACTTATTATATCGGTACACAATAGTTTCTGGAGCTCAATTCTGATGACATCAATATTTTGGATGAGTATTTATCTTACAAATCATCAGGACATAATACGTATTGGAGTAAACATATACCTAGGTTATTTTTGACAGTTTAAGGTTAAATTGTGGAATTCTGATTCGGTCTATCAAGTTCAGCATCATCAACAAATAGGGCAAATGTGTGTATGCTGATCTTGATTCCTTATATCGTGTTATTTATAATTCAATTAATTAAGGTTTTAAGTTGAGATAAAAAAGTCAGTGTCACGAGGGGATCGAAGTCACGATAGCTCAAGTGGTGGAGTAACGGCGTATCAAGCCGAAGTTCGTGGGTTCGAATCCGCTCGTGACACTGACTTTTTTATCTCAACTTAAAACCTTAATTAATTGATATATGTTCATTCTTGTATGCCTATTAACATTGTTATGATATTTTCTGTCCTCTTTCTGATACATCTCCGGTTTTCTCCATTTTCAGTGTTGGATAAGTTCACGGTACTGGATTAGGAATTTTTACTTAATCTTTACTGTGAAGCTACAATCAATGTTTCAATTTTTAACCTAATTTTCATTACATGTGTGGTACAAAGAATCCCACGAATAAAAATCTTGATGTACTGTAAAACGTCTGACAATGAGGAGGTTGGCACACTTGATGATCCGAAATGACTACACTAAATGCCAAAAGATTTGGTATTTACAACTTACTTTTGGAAAAAATTTGATCTGTCTTTTTTTTTCATTCTCAATCTCTCTTCTCTCTTCTGTTGACACTTCCTCTCCGAAAGAACAAATAAATAATATATAAGTAAGAGTTGAGGCACAGAAATCCAGACTGATTTCCAAGGAAATCATAAAATGAATATAGATGGAGGAATAACATTTTTAATATTTTTAAAATAATTGGCAATATGTAATATATTTTAAAAACATGGAGGTAGCAAAAAATGAATTATTTAAAAGATGATATAAAACAACTACTTCGAGCATAAATGAGTACGAAGCTTTGGAGTTTGAATTCCTGTTGGTGGAGGGGACTCGGACCATTGATTAATGTCTTAATAGAAAGATTGTTATCGGAAAAGGGGCCATGTATATAAATAATTGAAATCTTCCGATCGGACAATAAAGCAAGGATCTATGTTAGAGGAGACCCGGCGCATAAATCCGAGTTGCTACGTGCCTCTTTCATCCACGCCCATCCCGGCCAAGAAAGCTCTAGCATCGGGATGGTTTAATTGCACGTTTTATTGCGATTACCCTCTTTTCTGAACACTTCTTCTTTCCCTCGTTCCTCGCCTCGGCTCATTGTTTTCCTCGGAAATGTCGTTAGTGTTTTTCTTCCTTCTGAACGTTTTAATTTTTCAATTCTTCTTGGCGCCAGAGTATCATTTACTTAGACCCACACGGCGAGCCGACTCAATTTATTTCTTCTTTCTTTTGCGTTTAATGAGGATGTCGGGCGTTTGTTCGACGAAACGTCAACTTATGATGTCGTTAGGTCGATCTGCCAAAGTACTGAAAAATGACAGCGTAGTTTAATTTTTATTATACATCTTTCATTGAACCTTAAACTCTTCAGGCATCACTCTTTTTATTGTCCAAGGTTGATTTTATCACCTACTGAACGTGTATATATGAATATCTATGTATATCACATATAAAAATCATTTAAATTAGAATCTTTTTTAGCAGATTGTCTTGTCCTCTTGTATTATATGTACATCAATTTCTAAGTTATTGCCAGTCTAAAAGGGAATCAAAAATTATGAAGCCTATGCTTGACACAAACAAACATCTTTTGAAAAAGAAGAAAGCCAAAAACCGTCTAAAAAACCAAACAATGGACGACTAAACGGATCAAAATAAGCTCGGTCAGACAGAGTAATGGCAAAAGAAAGCTTCATCTAACCGAAGAAGTTATAAAATGTAAACCTATAAAGTGATCAATGTCAATGTAATTGTTTTCAACAATTGCTACTTCCAACATTCATTTTAAGTTAAAAGACTGAAAATTTTTTTCAAAACTAAACTTGCAACTTTATAATTGAGAATTTTTTAACAGGTTCTTTCTTTTAGAGCGAACCTGGATCAGGCTTTTATTGTTTATGAGAGGTACTCGTGGGGTCTGGGTAAGGAGGTATTGTGCAGTACCATTTAGTAGCCTTTATTGTTCAAAAGGACAACTGTCGTAAAAACGTCCCCCTGGCAACTGTCCACATCTCAAAATTTTCACACAGTATCGTCGTGTCGAACTTTTTTCGGCAAATTAAATCTTTTTTGAGAATGACATCGTGGTAAAACCACTTATGATTTTCCCTTCTAGAAGGTTGGATAATAGCTCATCTTAAAAAAACAACAACCAGTTTTTCTTTCAACGTTTCGGATTTATTTTAATCCTTCCTCAGGTGAGTTAACGCAGTGGTTAAAACAGTGGTCGTAAGTCATTAATATTTTGTAACAGTTTATTTTAAAAAAGAGCCATGGGGCACATATTTAAATCTTTCAGACTCATAATAAACGTTTTTTCTAAAACGTTTTTTAAAACTTTTTTCTAAAAAAACGTTTGTTCGGAGACTGAAAGACTTAAATATGTACCACACTGGCTCTTTTTTAAAATAAACTGTTACAAAATATTAATGACTGACGACCACTGTTTTAGCCACTGCGTTAACTCACCTGAGGAAGGATTAAAATAAATCCGAAACGTGTTAGAAAGAAAAACTGGTTGTTGTTTTGTTGAGTTAACCCATTATCCCACCTTCGAGATGGAAAAATCATAAGTTATATTGTTGTGGTCGAAATATAAGAAAACATCGGTATATCCACTAAAAGGAAGGGCAAACGAAGGAACAATCAAAAGGTCAACGATCGCGATTTATAGAATTTGAACATTTATGTTATAATTCATGTTCATTCTTCAATTAAAATCGGGTAAGAAAAAAAACAGCAATAAAGGAAACACTAAGTTCCCTTGCCGAGATGATTAAATAAATCATCACAGCTTTGAAACATAATTTTATAATGTTCTAAGTTCAATGAATTCAAATAATGATATCAGACTACACCAGATCGAACATAATCATTGCATTCTGCAGTACTTAATCCTTAACCTTTTTAATAAATAAATTATGAAAGCTTTGAATTTCTGATGATGAATCTCCTCAAAAGCTTGACGATGGAATTTGCAGCATAATTGATCAATTCTTAATATATAACTTGTACTATTTGGCCTCAAAAACAAGAAATATTTGGACCAAATTTTGTATATAATAGTGTATAATCGTGACTTCGATCCACTGTCTTAATAAAACGATGGAAGTCACGATAGCTCAAGTGGCAGAGCAGCGGCGTATTTAGCCGAGGGTCGTGGGTTCGAATCCCGCTTGTGACACTGACTTTTTTATCCCAACCGATACCTTGTATAAAGATAATTAATTGAAAAAAGTTATTCGGTCAATCGGACCACGCACTCTAATGAATTTATGGTTTTGTTGTAAAAATGAATTCCTTATCAAAGTATATCAATTAATTATGAATAAAATACTCCTCGTTGAGGTCTAGCTCAAAGGTGATATTTTTTGCTTGAAATTAGATGATTATTAATCTGTAAATGCATAGTTTTTACTATGTCGCACTAGTTTTATGCTGGGCTGGCATAAATTTATTTACTTTTTCAAACTTAGGACCATATTAACTTCTGTAACTGTTGAGCCTAGCTTTATAAAATAACTGTAATATTATCTTGTAGGTTCCTTTTGTATTAGGTAAAACCAATTTTTGAGAGCTATATTTTTCGAGCCACGCAGTTTTTGTTTCGTATATGTGCCTAATATTTTAACAGTTTTCAAAAAAGTTGGTTGTATCTTGTCTACTAATGAGAAAAACTGCAAGGTCATTCAAAAGAGCGACATATTTCAATAAAATCTTTAATAAGCATAGTTAAAATAATATATTAGTTATGATTAAATGTAGGTTTAACTTTATAAATTTAAACAATAAAAGCTTGATTAGAGGGCCGTCGGTGGCCGCAACGGTTTAGGCGTTGACACGGCCCTCATCACTGTAAGGTAAAGGTCCCGGGTTCGAATCCAGCGGCCCTACATTCGAACCCGACATACTTACAAATGGGCTTTTTTTCAAAAACACCGGCACCGCGAGGGTTGATATGACCTCTGCGTTGCAAACCTCGTAAAAAAAATAAAATATAATAAAATCCTGAAGTACAGGAAGGAGAATTGCCAAGAAGTTTATGTGGAAAAGGTTATTAAAAAGGCCCAAACAAATTTTATATGTACATACAAAAAAAAGTTAAATTTTTAAAAGTTAAAGAACTTTTACAAATGGTATAAAAAATATATTTACCTGTAATTAAATTACTGTTCGAATAGTAATTTAATTCATATAACTTTTAGCCATTTTTATATAATAATATTTCGTGATTTCTTTAATGCATACTACATATTTAATATATATTATCTTTGGTTTTTCTTTTTTAACAACAGTACAACAAAATTAATGATAATACAGTTTGATTTTAATTGTTATCCGTGACTTTAATAAATTAACATGTAATTAATACTATCCTGTGTGTAAATGTTACGTCGGGCCCGAGGTTTCTTTTTCAGGGAACTTCTTTAAAGACAGGTCTTCTGGATTGAAACCCCTGTACCTACAATTTCCTTCAAAAACTTGTTTAGGAACACATCGGTTGCATTAATTGCCGGTCAGTGTGGAACAACTAGCGTTTCGTGAGAGTCGAGTGATCCGCCTTACAGACAGTTGGCCGAATGACTGACAAGGAAAACCGAAGAACCCCCAACAGCAATTAGTACACTCTAATGAGATATGACAACCAATTAAAACAAAAACATAAGATTTGAGAACTGTAATCTGACTCGTAGCCTTCAAATGTAAGTAGTTAGCCCAAAAAAAGCACATGCAACATTTAAACAGCTTTTTGTGCATTTAACTTTACTACTAAGATTGCGGTTTTAATAGCAAACCAGAAAAGATAAAATTCACTAATTGTATTTAGTAGTTAGTTGTAGTTTTTAGTCAAACATGCTTTTATGATTTTCTCCTGTAATTCACGCAATGAGTGAAGAGTTTAAATCCAATTTTTCTGAATTAAAACGTCTTTATGACTATTTTAAACTTAATTTTTATGCCTGACAAAAGTGTTAACTAAGAACTTACTGTTTTCATAAATTCACTAGTTTTCGTGGCCCGCTTGACCAATTAATATCTTTCAGTTAATTATGGTTTTAATTTGAGATAAAAAAGTCAGTGTCACGAGCGGGATTCGAACCCGCGACGTTCGGCTTGATACGCCGATACTCTACCACATGTCGATCCACTCGGACACTAACTTCCCATCTCAACCCCACCTTTTGAATTTTCCCTCCTTTTGTTTACATAAATTTCAAAATTGTCGAACAAATTATCTGACCATGTATTTTCGTCGTAAATCCAACTTGGTTTGGTCTGTGAGAATGAAAACAATGACGTATGTAGGTTGTCTTTATTCACCCCCTTCAATTCCATGACCAACTACAACATTAATTACGTTTATGGGATTCCTCCTTGAGCCACGTCTAATCTTGCTACTTTCCCGTCTTCCTAGTGGGTATGTAAATGAATAAAAAAGACCTACGTGGCTTGGAGTTTTCTCTGAGCCTGTTTATAACCCTAGCCAAATGTTGGGGCAAGTTTGGCGGAGAAAGACTTATGATTTGTGGAGCGCGGACCAAGCCTCAGGCAGTATTAAAGAATCAGGCAAATTCGCTAGGTGAAAGCCGGCAAGAGATACAATCACCGCTTAAACCTGCGAATTGGGCGATTCGATCTTAAACTGTTATTATGGTGGCCTAGCCAGTATGTGCCCAGGATCTACGCTCTCGTCCATGGCTTCGTAAACAGCCGCTTCGTTCAGAACTTAAAGGTGGCCATTCACGATCATTCCAAATGGAACAGCTCCATTTGGAGTGCCTGAAATTTGAGGGGGCATTCACGACCGCTCCACAGCCAGTCGCTCCGAACGTCAACCAGTGGAATTACCTTCTCAAAATGGATGACGATCTCTTGTGCTACGCTTCTGTTTATTTATATATTAAAAGCAAAAATCGAAGAGGAAATTGTGTAAGAAGTGGCTCCTGAACAGAAGCCATAATACCCACATCAATGTGATGAAAGATCTTTCCCTTGAACCCGCTGATTGGAGGAACTATTTCAGGATGGATGAAATGTCTTATTTATTCAGTATATTTAGTGTTCTATTGATCAAATTACTTCTTTCAATTAATTAATCGTTTTTGTAAGGTTTTGGTTGAAATGAAAAAGCTAGTGCCACGAGCGGGATCTGAATCCATGGCCTTCGGCTGAATACGCCGCTGCTCTACCACTTGAGCTATCGTGACTTCGATCCTCTCCAACACCAAAAAATGCCAAAAAGAGAGAAAATTCGAAAGATTGTAGGTTGAGATGGGGAGTTGGTGTCCGGGTGGATCGAAGTCACGATAGCTCAAGTGGTTAGAGCAGCGGCGTATTTAGCCGAAGGTCGTGGGTTCGAATCCCCCTCGTGACACTAATTTCTTCATTTCAACCAAAACCTTACAAAAAAAAAAAAAAGATTAACGTCTTATTTATATTTACTCCAGCTTGTTACCCCCTTGATTAGAAAACAAAAGACAGTCGTGAGAGAAATCATCACTACATGAAAGGTTGGCAACCACATTACATTTTTCGCTACAGGGATGAACTGCAAAGAACTTAAGTTCTCTACTACGATTTCTGATCATTGTTAGGGGTTATCAATACCGCTTCTCTCGTTGCATTTGTATCCTTTGTTTTGAAAACGTCGACCAACTGGTTGAGGATCGAATTCCTTTTATTTATATCGTGGTAATCATTATCCACCACTTTCCATAAACATGGTAAACTTTCATACAATTCAATCACGTCAGCAATAAAATCTCGATTGGATGTCATTACCAATAAAGAATAAACGTTTTTGACTTTTTGAGAATGTACGACGGAGATGTTAGCTCAGTGACAGAAAGAAGGAAACTGCGCCAAAAAAAACAACGCAGGTTTTCCCATTCACGACCAAGCCAGCGCTCCAATACTCCACCGTTCACGCCAGGTTTTCTCATTCACGAACGCGCCATGCCATGCTCCATTGGCGATGGAGTTTGGACCGGTCGAATATTCGGCACAGCCGGGCACGCCAGTTGTTTTGCCATTGACGTGGTTTTTGGAACGGCGTAGCTCTGTTTGGACTGCTAGGAGCGATCTTGAATGGCCACCTTAAGGGTGAAGTCTTGCCATCCGATGATATGTACACGCTCTCGTCAGTAGGGAGCCATGGTCAACAGCCTCGAAAATCTCTCCACCCATGGTTTACACACCGAAGCCACCAGTATAACATTGATCTAACACCGATAGTTACAGTGAGGGAGACTGAAAGTCTGAGTCTGAGTTAGATAGATGGAGAGAATCGGATAAAGCAAAAGCCAAAAAAACTCTGAGAGAGTTGAATTCAATCAGAGAGTGAGCCAGTGAGACGCTACCTCTGCGTTCATAATGTTCGGTTTAAATTCAGCAGTGAGATTAGTCGCCTGAGTACAGAATCTGAAGTAGAAGTTTAAATCCTCATGCTATAAATTGTTTGAAAGGCTGGCAATCTGAGCGAGGCATATCCTGTTCCTCTACTTTCTTAAGTGCAACTCCATTCCAAGGTTTGGGTTTGTCACAGTGGTTTTTGAGCCTAGTCTTTGCATCTTGACCGAATTCAGTTGAAATTTTGCTATTTTTTGGGACTTTGCTGAATGATGTTATGAAGATGAAATTAGAAATAGAGAAGACAAACAACACAACATGGAGATGGATGAAGATATAGCTCCCAGGGTAGCTCTTCAATTTCTTTTCCAAATGAGTCGATAAACTTAACAGTCTCACAAAATGAAAATAAAATATAATATCGATATAACAAGACAAAAATCAACGTGAAGGAACATGCGGTCAGAAGACAAACCCAAAATTAAAGAGGCAATTAGCAGTTAAAAAACCCAATGATGACGTCCAACGTTGACCCAGCACTCCTCCTAGAGGAAAGATGAACACAATACTAACAGCTTCAGCAAGCAGGATCGTTGGCAAAACTGGCAGATAAACCATTTTCCCTGCACCAACAATCCGAAGTTCCAGTTACGCTTGCGGTTAGCACTGGACTTCACTTCATTCCAATTATCAGCCTCAACCATTGAACTCTCATTTTATATATTCTTTAACGATGTTAAATCATTCATTATTCCCTTTTTCTACTTTCAACCTTACATTGAATTCACTATTTTTCGTGGTCCGCTTGACCAATTAATAAAATTCAATTAATTAAGGTTTTAAGTTGAGATAAAAAAGTCAGTGTCACGAGCGGGATTCGAACCCACGACCTTCGGCTTGATACGCCGCTACTCTACCACTTGAGCTATCGTGACTTCGATCCCCTCGGACATTAACTTCCCATCCCATTTGAAAACTGTCAAAAAGGAGGGAAAATTCAAAAGGTCGGGTTGAGATGGGAAGTTAGTGCCCGAGGGGATCGAAGTCACGATAGCTCAAGTGGTAGAGTAGCGGCGTATCAAGCCGAAGGTCGTGGGTTCGAATCCCGCTCGAGACACTGACTTTTTTATCTCAACTTAAACTCTTAATTAATTGAATCTTACATTAAATCTGAACCACTTCTCCTAGGTTTCCCGATAAATCCTCTACCTTCCAATGTACTAACAGTTCTTCTCTGGTACTCAAATGGTATACTGGCGAACGAACGGAATGTGAAGTATAAAAACAGATGCATTGACGTAACGAAGTGTACAGGTGTGACTTGAGACGAAGTAGGGTTAATATTCTTTAATCTTGGCCCTCCTCCCATCAAGTGAACCTTGTCAGCGGAATACTGTGCCTCGTCAGTCCCTGTAAATCTTACTAAATTTAAATCTCTCGGATGTCGGTTTGTACCTGCGGGAGAATTCAATGATAAGCGCAGAAGAGCTGGGAATTTCCGTGGACACCTCATCCGGAAGAGTATTCTTTTATTTATTTTATTTCTGTATATCAACCCACCTATTGCCCTTCCTAACCCGGTATTAGATTTTTTTATTACTTCTGGCCAGACGGTAAAACTAGAACTTGAAGACAAAAAGCGTACAATACAGTCGTTGATAGATTGCCTTCAAGGAGTACTATCACCGACTTTATGGTCATTAGTAGTGTATGTCTGTCTGTAACCTAGCTAAAATGGGCTTTGACATACTAGGATACGTCCAAGACATTATCATAATAGTCAGAGGCGAATATGACAAGGAAAAGAATCTAAAAATAAACTTATACAAGGCAACAATCATGCCGTTTACCACGAAATAAGCAAAATCCTACAGTTCTAACTCTGCGCCATCAAGAAATAAAGCATTCCAAAGAAGTTACATACAAAGGAGTTCTCGACCAAAGGTTAATTCTCACATTCAGACATTAATTCCTCACAACAGAGCACTGATTGAATGAATGAAAAAAATTACGTTATTAAGTAAACAAATTAAATAATCTTTTAGACCATAACTATGTACAGTTAGGCAACATGCGTGCGGTACAACACTCACATGAATATGGTTCAATTTATTTTTATTTTTTTGTGTCATTAGCAAGTCATACTAATTTTAAAAAACTGTAATTTTTAATTAATAAAGTTCACAATTAACACTGGAAACGTTCGTCAAACATGAGGTATCCAAAGACTACTCGCAAAAACAACCCAATTGGAGAAAGAGGACGTTAGGTATATTTACCTATGCATCTACAATTTTTGGGTGTAAGGGTGTCTGAACTTCACAAACCTTGAATAAGCGTGTTAAAATAAATAAATAAATAGAAACCCAAACTATGATGTTGTAAAGAAAAGAAGAAAGAATCACGCATATTGAATTCCCTACTTACCATGGAAAAGTATAATAAGAAACATGTACACCAATCATTGAAATGCTTGTAATCTTAAACAAAGCATTGTAGTAAGTAAAATTAAACTTACGTTCAGTTAATAAAAAAATACAATAATGTACATTTTTAGGTTTTTACAGAATTATTATTAGTTACATTAACATACATTTTGCCCAAGTTCAATGAAAGCTGAGAATTTTTCGCCTAGACTCTAAAGTATATTTTTTCATCTTCACGTATAATACTAATCGTTATTAAAATATTATTTTGTTAAAAATAAATTAAAGAAACAATTGATGGTTTAAAAGTACGCTTTTTCGAAATGATACGATTAATGAGAAATGTGGTCATTGGGTAAGTCACGACGTGTCACCCGAAACCGCATTGTTGGGATTGTTTTAACCACTGCCCGAATTATGACAAATTACGTGAAAAAAATGCACTGTCATTATTATAAAGATTTAAAAACTATTTATTGAATGCGTTAAACTAAATTTTAAACTGGATTGTCACTGAGTACACACATAACCATTAATCACGACTCATGGTACAAATTATTTGACTCATGAGCTTACTTGTAAAAAAAGACTAAAAATGGTGTTTTCGACCATAACGACTTAGTTTGACGTTTTGGACAAAATATTATTCTTTTATAATCCAGAACTGCCATTAATGACAATAATGTAATTACGTCTAGTCTTACTTCAAACATCCTTAGGAACCAGGTAATATTGAACATTCTAAAAAGCTAAGTCGAAAGTTGAAACCTTAGAATAAGTGCACTATATCAGTGACACCTTATATTCATAATTTTAATTATTACTCTATAATGATGGAATATGTAAATTTACTACAAATTCGTATGATAATTAACATGAACTATATATGAATAAATTTAAGACTATAAAATTTTATTATTCGGTACTCTGATATTTATATTTTTTCGTTTAGAAAGGTAATAAGTATACAATATCCACATTATGTCTAAATTCTCTCTTATTAATCAACTTAAAAAAATAATTGCGAGAGAAAATTTAAACTCTGACCCAAAACATCTTTCCAACAAAAGTATTACGTTTTCAATATATTTTGTATGAACAGTATTGTTACGTTTGTTCGTGACGAACGGACTCTACATTTCCTAATATCTAAGAGCCCATAAAATAAAATTAAACTTATGACATTTATACATTATTAATACAGCTTTGTTTTGAGCCCTATCATAGTTCAACATGTCTTCACCGACTCGCAGACTACGGCATAAACTTAACACTAACTATAACATTTTTCAATTAATTAAGATTTTTAATTGAGATAAAAAAGTCAGTGTCACGAGCGGGATTGGAACCCACGACCTTCGTCTAGATACGCCGCTGCTCTACCACTTGAGCTCTCGTGGCCTCGATCCACTCGGACATCAACTTCCCATCTCAACCCCACCTTTCGAATTTTCCCTCCTTTTTGCCATTTTTATCTCAACTACTACTATTACTACTATAAGTCTTTATTGTTTAATATATATACAAAGTTTACGGATCGGCATTATATATTACAAAGCAAAAAAGACATTCCTCATGGTTTAAAACCGTCTGAGGGAGTCTAGCACATAAACTTATATAACTAAAATCTCTCTTATTTACAATAATCATAATTAGTATTTACAAAAGGAATACAAACTTTCTTCNAAACCTTAATTAATTGAAAAATATTAATTGGTCAAGCGGACCACGAAAACTAGTGAATTTAATAACTATAACGTTTTTATAGATAATTTAATACGTATTAGTCATACGTACATTATACCTACGTAAATTGCATACGAATTTGTTACATTTTAATACTAAACTGAGAGGCAAAAAACAAGTGCCACCCACAATATTTTCAATTACCACTTAGACAATCCTCCATTGATTATCTTACAGCAAAAAGGATTGGTAGATAATAAAAGAGGTACTAAAACATGAATAAAATCTCCCACTTGTGTTTACAATTGAATTTTTTAAATAAATCTTTGATTAGTCAATCCCTTTGTTGGTTTTTTTTGTAAAACTTCTGTAAGGTAAACTTCTGTAAATTTAGAAATGTTAATGTCAGGTTACCCACTGTACGGTGAAGACTTTCAGAAGCTGGATTAAGCGCGAGAAGGCCTGTCACTGGTCCAGAAACACAGACAAGGCACAGAACAGTTAAATTTCGGAAGAAATCACATCAATTGGTCTGAGCAGAATTGGATTAAATCTTGTTTTCGGTTGAGTTAAGGTTTTGTTTGAGAATAGAATCTTCATTCAAAATATTCACAATAGTTTAAACATATTTACTAGGAGTGCGTGTTTACACTGTAACATCCTGCTACAGAAAATAATTTTAAAAAAAGAAGTAAGAAAAATTTAATTCAAGGTAAAAAAGTAAGAAAAATCCTAAGCCGAAACTAAAGAGTTCTTCACTCTCCTATGCCTGTTCACAAAGTCCAAGTCATAGTCCCCAATTTGTCGAACTGACTTATTAATGCTTAGGCTGATGGGCAAAGAGGGTTTGAAGAAGAGCAGGAGAGTGATTTATCCCCGCAACATTTTCACTCCGGAGAAACTATGGAGGTGGTGGTATTTTGGTTTGGGCAGACAAACTCGATCTTCATTGAGGGTTCTCTAACGGTACAACAAATTGGCGACAGTTTTGTTTTTGTACATAACATTGCAAGGCCCGACTCAGCAAGGATCGTTGGTGACTTCTTGGAATGGTTTTCAATTCAATGTTTGGAGTACCCAGCATGTAGACCCAATATAAACCCTACATGTGTAGGACGAGTTGTTAAAGAGGGTAAAAAGTCGCCCATTTAGAATGGCGCTGTTGGAAGAGTATGAAAATATTCCACAGCACTAAATTTGATAGCTCATGAATCGATGTCACGTCGAATGCAAGCATTGACCAACCCATGATGAAGAAATACTCTCATACTAATACAATAGTTTCTTCATTGTTTCCATAGCAACATTTTTGTAAAATTGTTTTGCTCAGTTTAATTTTTAATATTTTTTAGCGTATATTTTAACATAAACGCGCGGTCATTTCTTTCTTTAGAACTGCCAATCGAATCAATTTCCAAACCCGCCATTAAATGAAATTTTTCTAGTTAAAATTTGGGTGTTATAAACTATAATTTACCTAACTTTTTTGCCTTTATTATTGTATTTACAGTATAATACAACTACCTTCAATTGGGTAACAAGCAACAATATTAATATAAATAAACAACAGTGTCGTTTATCAACAAATTTGTTGTAGCAATAAATCAGCAACACCATTTACCTCGTATTTTACATATAATTACAGCTTCAAAACTTTAGGATTCATTTTCAGAAATACTAGAGAATTTGAACCATAAATATTCTCCGATTTTTCCAAAGCACTACATACACAACCTCATAAAATCGATGCGACATGGTATGCAAGCGGTGAGGAGGAAATACTCCGCATTGAATTGAATATTTTCTTCGTTGTTTCCTTAGCAACATTTTTGATTAAATTGTTTTACTCAGTTTAAATGTTTATTTAATTTTAGCTATAACTTATAATTTTCTGTAAACCTACCCAGTAAGCAATAAAAAATATAAATTATTGCAAATATTTGCTAAAAGAAAAAAAACGAGGGTGGGTACATTTATGCTTCTTTGTGTGCATAAATAATACAGCAGTTTTTAAATATTGAAACTAAAGTTTGATTTTTTTTACGAGGTTTCGCGACAGCAGAGGTTATATCAACCCAAGGGATGCCGATGTTTTTGAAAACAGCTCATTTGTATGTCGGGTTCGAATGCAGGGCCGCCAGATTCGAACCCGGGACCTTAACCTTACAGTGATGAGCGCCGTGTCAACGCCTAAACCGTTGCGGCCACCGACGTCCCCTGAAATCACATTATTAGTTGCCAAAATGTAGATATACATTTAGAAAATGTACAATGGTATATACAGGGGGTTCGGCTACTCGTGTTACAAACTTTGCCGGTAGATTCTACATTCAAAATGGAACCAAAACGGCTAATTAACCATGAACCTAATCTCACCAGTTTCGGAGTTATTCCCCTTTTTCTGATTTTTTTAGATTTCACGACCTTGCATCAAATAAACAAAAATAACTCCTAAACTAAAAGGTTTTGTACAAATCNTTTTCTGTAAACCTACCCAGTAAGCAATAAAAAATATAAATTATTGCAAATATTTGCTAAAAGAAAAAAAACGAGGGTGGGTGAATTATGCTTCTATGTGTGCATAAATAATACAGCAGTTTTTAAATATTGAAACTAAAGTTTGATTTTTTTTACGAGGTTTCGCGACAGCAGAGGTTATATCAACCCAAGGGATGCCGATGTTTTTGAAAACAGCTCATTTGTATGTCGGGTTCGAATGCAGGGCCGCCAGATTCGAACCCGGGACCTTAACCTTACAGTGATGAGCGCCGTGTCAACGCCTAAACCGTTGCGGCCACCGACGTCCCCTGAAATCACATTATTAGTTGCCAAAATGTAGATATACATTTAGAAAATGTACAATGGTATATACAGGGGGTTCGGCTACTCGTGTTACAAACTTTGCCGGTAGATTCTGCACTCAAAATGGAACCAAAACGTCTAATTTACCGTGAACCTAATCTCAACAGTTTCGGAGTTATTCCCCTTTTTCTGATTTTTTTAGATTTCACGACCTTGCATCAAATAAACAAAAATAACTCCTAAACTAAAAGGTTTTGTACAAATCCGTCGATACCACTGAAAAGTACGTTTAATAATCCAATAAGATGTGATCAATACTAAACATGTAAACGTTGGTGAAATATGCGTTTCAGTAGCCAGAACTTCGAAAAATAATTCTTTTTGCAATGTTGAAAAACTTACTATGGTGATGCTAAACTACTATTTGCAAACCTAGAGATCAGCAAATTTCCGAAAACTTACTGCATTTAATATAAAGAAAGATAAGTAAATATAAAATGAAAAACTTAAGGAAATTTTGAATAAATTTATTAAACGGTTTTTAATTTGGGTTCGAAACCGAAATAGTGCAATTGTTATTTATTTACCAAAACGTCTGCAACTTTGGTTAAAGGATTATTGTATTATTATTACCCGGAATAAAAGAGTTTTAAAATTAAAACGATTTCAGTTCATTCATTCACAATTCCTTAAGTTTTTGTTTGTTATTATTAATCTTCCTACTTTAATAATTCGTCAACCACGGTATTTCAATCACTTCTCCATGTTTGAAAAAAGTTATTAAAAAGCTATTACAGCACTAAAACGATATTCAATCAAGTACGTTTTCTGAGTAAGTTGATCAACATTGAAAAAGACTTACTTTTTAAAGTTCTGCCTATTTTTCCAACGCTTACAAGTTTAGCATTAATAACATCTTATTGGAAATTTAACGTATTTTTCGATGGTATCAACGGATTTGTCCAAAACCTTTTTTTTTGGAGTAATTGCTTGTTTGAAGAAAGGTTGCGAAATTTTAAAAAATCAGAAAAAGTGGAATAACTCCGAAACCGCTGAGATTCGGACCATAGTTAATTTGTACAGGATTTGTTGGTCCTATTTTAAATTTAGAATCTACTGGCAAAGTTTGTAACACGAGTAGCCGAACACCCTGTTTATGTAATGAGATGTATAATGTTTATTATGAATTAATTATTAATAAATTCAAAAAAATTGTTTTTATTAAAAGAAAATATATATAAATAAATTGCATACTTTAATGATTAATGCTTATAAGTTTAATATTTACTGTATGATTTTTTTCTCTTTTGGCTGTAACTTTTGGCTAGTTATAGGAAAATTCCAAGAAAAACTAGTTTCTCGGATGTGTCCCAATTAATAGCCAATCTCAAAACTATAAGAGGGAATAAAAACATATAGATTTTATTTCATTGGTAATGTCTTTTGAAACAGTCATCATTGTATGACGTGAACTCGTAAATTACAACGCTGGCTTACAAGCAAATAATAAGACGACAGTAGAAAAACACACGCTTCGAAGATAAAATTTTTAGCATAAATTTTCTAAAGAAATTTCCTTTTTATATATATTATTAGATATTTTTTAAACAATTTCGTATTTTTTGAGAATGAATGATGAAGTGTCACGATGCGCGTATGGAACAACAAACAGCGCAACATTCCCCAATTGTCAGTCTGTTTAAACCCAATTTTCGACAGAACATCAGTCGTAATAATAATGATCCGGGCCGCTTCTCGCCCAAATCGTTCAAAACGATAAACGGTAGATAAAAAGAGGGATTAACGTCTAGCCGAGGATAATCCGAGTCGGTTATGCTAATAGGGTTGAACGGACACCACCAGGGGCCGTAGCGGCCTTGGACCGTGCTGCCATCTACCGACGCTCGAGCACACCGGCGGGGGTGCCCAACCCTCGTGGACGCCAGGGGGTGCCTAATGAACGAAATAATTTCCCTCGCACAATCAAAATCAAAAGACAAATATATGCTTTATAATATCTATGTAAAATTGAAAAATAATATTTTAAAATTGAAATATAAATAAGCACAAAAATTCTACCCTTTGAAATTATCGCAGTTTAAAATTTTTTTGAGGTCTTTGTGATGAAGACTTTTTGGGTTCACTCAGCTTAATGAAAAACTTTGGATAAAGATAAATCAAATATGTTTGTAAGAATCAGCTAGAAAATAAAATAATGCGATAACGTTGGAATTTTTTTATCGACCTGGCAGTAATCACATTTGAATTTTTTGATCTTCTAAAGATCTTTGTGATGAAGTAGACTTTTTTGGGTTGAACAAGCTTTCGGAGATTAATTTCGCTATCCTCAGGCTTTTTTACCCAACACGTACAACATTCAAACTCGTAAAAAAGCCCTGAATATGGTGAAATAAATCTCCGAAAGATTCTTCAACCCAAAAAAGTCTCTTCATCACAAAGAACTTTAGAAGATTAGAAAATTCAATTGTGTTTACTGTCAGGTCGATAAAAAAAATTCCAACGTTATCGCATTATTTTATTTTCTAACTGATTCTTACAAACCTATTTGGTTTATCTTTATCCAAAGTTTTTTATTACGCTGAAAAACGGACAAAATACAATGAGGCCCTTACTTTTTTTTGACATATTCTGGAAAAAAAATA
This sequence comes from Cimex lectularius, assembly GCF_000648675.2. Taxonomy (NCBI): domain Eukaryota; kingdom Metazoa; phylum Arthropoda; class Insecta; order Hemiptera; family Cimicidae; genus Cimex; species Cimex lectularius. Next base: position 57,272 of record NW_019392699.1, read on the forward strand.
GCGTGCCGTACGGTGTTATCATGGCATTCATCACACGTCCGGAACGTGTATAGATTTATTCGACAACTGTCGATTTATCGATGTTTTAACACAATAAAAACAGTCCAGTTAAATTCTGTGCATTTATCGAATGTGGCAATGCTTCCTTGACAGGAGCACGCGCTGGCAGAATAACCCGCTCCTGATAATCGTCGTTAAATATTATTAAATTTTAGGTTAAATCATATTTTGAATTTAACGACGGATTGCAGTTTCAGTAGTTTTTCAAACGTTTTCTTGGCACCTGGGATAACTTGTGAAATTTCGGCAAAATCCATTTTGTTCTTCTCAGTTTAAATGTGGAAAAAATCTCCAATCTCTTAGTAATATATTTTCTATCGAAAGAGGTCAAATAATCTAATACTTGATTCACACCATAAATTTTAACAGGTGAAGAGCGTAAAATTTTCTCAAATTGCAATATATAATTTTATTTTTCAAACTTAACTTGGATGTAATATATTGACTGCTACTTTCCGCCGTAGGTCCAACATAATAATTTTTTTACTTTGGTACAAGTGTATTTCAACTACGAGATTATAAGAACCCTCTGAGAGCCGGCGTTTTAGAATACAGCCCATTTGTTACCGTGTTTCGGTCGAATGCAGGACCGCCGGATTCGAACCGGGGAACTTTACCTTACAGCGATGAGTAGACGTGTCAACTGACGCCCAAATATGAACACTTCGAAAAAACATAAAGGTTAATTTTAATTTTATTTATTTATTTATTTATTATAACTCCAACAGAAAGAATCTACAAGAGGAGTAGTCAAAAAAAGGCACATAATAACAAAAAGAACAAATGAACAATTAAGCAATAATAACAAAAACACAAGGTTTAATGATTCAAGGCAAGTAAACATTTCAATTTAACTTTAACTTTATGAACTTTTTATGTGTATTTTATGAACATTTTTACTAGACTAATTCCTTGGCTCACTATAGAAAGCGAGTATGTATGTCACCCAACATGATTAATTAATTAATGAACTAATTTTATCTCAACTAAAATCCTTAATTAATTGTAATACATTAATTGGCCAAGCGGACAACGAAATTAGTGAATTTAATGATTTAAAATGAAGTATACTTCACTAAAGCTCTCCCCGTGGCCATTTCATTTCGAGAATCTAATCCGATTACACGAGATTTGAAAAATGGCAAAAAGGATGGAAAATTCAAAAGGTGGGGTTGAGATGGGAAGTTAGTGTCCGAGTGGATCGAGGTCAATATAGCTCAAGTGGTAGAGCAACGGCGTATCTAGCCGAAGGTCGTTGGTTCGAATCCTGCTTGTGACACTGACTTTTTTATCTCAACTAAAAACCTTAATTAATTGTAATATATTAATTGGTCAAGCGGACCACGAAATTAATGAATTTAATGAATTGTATATAGTACTGATAGTATGGTGTACCTATCGCGTGTTGGCCCAGGGGTGCCAAACCTGGTGTTTACCTGTGATAATTAATGGTATCAAGTAAACATGCTTTAGAATTTTGTGCTTATATTTTCTGTATATTAAATCTTTAGTTTTGTAGTTTAGGAAGTATATGGCTAACGTTACATTTATTTCTATAGAATTTAATTATATACATAAGTTGATATAGTGTGTTTATTCAATACATGGTGGATGTATGCTATTCTAATCCATCTCGAATATTGCCAATTATTTTCAATGCGGATTTTGAACTGTTTTGGACTTTTTTTATAACGCAGGACGAGAGTTTGATCAGTTTGGAGCTATATACGTGATTGGTTTAATGTACAGATGACAAATTCTTTTGGTTTTTAAGGTTTAGGTTTAAGGCAAAAAATTCCGCTCAAATGATTTCTTTCTCGATAAAAGACAATTTTGTCCTTAATGTGTCTCTTTATTTTTACCAATAAATATTTGTTTATGCTATGTTTTAAATTGGGAATATCAATTAGACGTACACACACTTAATCCTTAATCCAAAACAAGGATAAAGGATTTTTCAATGTTTACTTTTTTACGGAATTTAAAATAATTATTCAGAAATCGTGAGATCCGGTCTGGTATGATGTAGGTTTCAGAAAAACATTTTCTTTATCGTGCCAACGTTTCGATCTTTATTGAGATCATCTTCAGGGCTCAGAGTGTTTGTCTTCTGTATAATTGTGCCATTCTTGCGTGTCGTATTGAGAGTAGAATTTCAAATGGTTATTCAGTCTCATTTGAATTGTGAAGCAATATACTGTTTAGTTTTCATCTTTGTTTTCTTAATTTCAATTTTTAAACTTAAAAATGCCACTTAGTGCTGAGGATGGTGCGCGCGGTGTCGCACTTATTGATGACGGACGTTCCATCAGGTGTGCGGAGTTCCGTACGGAATTCTGCGAGTCGACGTTAGATGTTTTCCAAAAACTTAGTCCTACGATAGAAGGCCCGGTTCTGGATAGCCAAGGGTATCAGAACCACAAGATGACCTTTTTTGGCTGGAAATGTTTATTAAACTGGCACCTTACTGTTGTCGATGCGATTCATCAGGCAGTTCGAGGTGTCCAAATTTCTGAATGCACTGTTCGAAGAAGATTAGATCAGTATGGACAGATGGCTTTTCGCCCCGTAAGAGGACCAGAATTGACAAGAAAACACAGTGTTCCCAGCTCACATTTGCCCGAGAACACAGCCATTGTTTGGACGATTGGTCGCTGTACTTTTCACAGTTGAGTGTAGATTTACTCTATGATCTCCAGTTGGGCGTGAAAGAGTATGGAGAAGGCGAAATGAAATGTACGAAGCCTGTGATTTTTCCCCGAGCCAACCTTCTCGACTAAGCTCAGTGATGGTGTGGGCGGGAATTTCAATGGAGAGTCGATCAGAGTTGGTTGTTGTTCATGAAGGGTCTTTGTCGGCCACTCGCTATGTGGAAGAAATTTTGGAACAACATACGTTGCCTATGCTCGATGAAATCACAATCCTATTTTAATGGACGATAATGCCCGTCTGCATGTGGCTCGCATAGTACAAACCTACCTTCAACAGCATAACCTCAGCGTCTTAGCCTGGCCAGCCTCAAAAGACGAATCAGCATGCATCACTTTCTGATAGACTCCACGATCTTGAAAGGACCCTTCGTAAAGACAGGGCTGACCTCCAGCAAAGAAACATTTCCAGACTGATAGAAAGTATGCCGAGGTGTAATTTTATCTGTCCTTTTTCGTTTTTCGTTTTCCTTAGCAATTTACATCTTTTTACTTTTTTAAACAAAGACTCAATATTTAAAAGCTTTGATTAATATATAAAAATATATACAAATGAAGTTATATTACAAGTGGGCGGTACAGAAATACATTTCTATGATTGGTGGAGTTATAAATATGCAATATTGACTGCTTGTCTTTCTTGTCTTACGTTCAAACAGGTTGTTGTCATCAATGTTGATCATTGTCGATTAATTGATGCAATTGTGGTAAATTACGATCGCGCCACTCATCTGCACGCCAGTCGTTTTGTCTCTCGTTATAAAACATTTCCCGAAATAACTGATTTTTTTCGGAAGGAAAAGGTCAGTGTATCGTATGCGTTTTCCATGGGCGACTGGATTTCCATCCGGTAGGGCGGCTATTCGCCGACTTTCCCATGGGCTAACGAGTCACACGCGCTCCAAGTCATAATTCGCTTAAGAGGATTAGACATTAAAAGGATTCATGTTTACAGTCGAGTGATTAGTTAGCGCCTCATTGAGAGGCAAAGGCAGCAGGGAGGGGCGCCCCGCTGGCCGGCATCACGCCCCCGAAACGGCTCTCGTTTATTTCTACATCAATTACTACCCATTGTGCCAACGAATATGCCCATTATCGGGGGATGATGTTGATTACACTTTGATGACCTTTCATTCCGATCGCCCTCTCGCCCTTAGGCCGTATACCAGACACGTTCTCAGGTAAACAAATCAAAATTGTTACAATTTATGTCAATCTCAACGACCTCTGCACGAACAGGTAGGAGTTATGTAGGTATTACGGAGGATTCTTCAGGACATCCTTTAAGGTATGCAGCACGGTCGACATTTTATTTACGAACACTTTTGATCAAGGTATGGTCTTGAAAAAGACAGCAAATTTAGTTGCTACTGCCAAACTTTCGACCTATTTTAAGGACATCATCAGAGCAAAACAACCTTAAATATCTATACAGATTGACATATTTAAGATTTTGTACAGGCGATCTCAAATTCCCTTGAGACCGATTCCCCTCCAACATTGCCATTGATTCTAACTGTATTTAATATAATGAAATACAATACTATAATAATAAAATAGTGTTCTAGTCCTTGGCAATTTTCGGTCTTCAAGGAAATCTGAGATCGCCTGTAAAAAAAACTTAAATATGTCAATCTGTACAGATATTTAAGGTGGTTTTGCCCTGATGACCATAAAATAGCTCGAAAGCTTGAAAGTAGCAACTAAATTTTCAGTCTACTTTAAGACTATATCCAGAGTGTTCGTCATTTATAATTTCCTTCGTATAGTTTTACATAGGAGATTCAATAGATAAATACCTAATAAGCTTTTAATGGAAGACCCAGTTTTTATTTACATATCATATTTAGATTTTCATAATTGTTCATATTTCTGATTGGGAAAGTTCCTTTGATGATAACTTTGCTCCAAAATAATAAAATGTTATTCATAGATCTTAACCAAGTACTGAGGAATATTTTTATTTGTCGAGAGTAATGAAAATGTTTAATTTAATTCACTAGTTTTCGTGGTCCGCTTGACCAATTAATATCTTTAATTAATTAAAGTTTTTAGTTGAGATAAAAAAGTCAGTGTCACGAGCGGGATTTGAACCCACTCATCTTCGGTTGAGATGGGAAGTTAGAGTCCGAGTGGATCGAGTTCACGACGGCTCAAGTGGGAGAGCAGCGACGTATCTAGCGTCAAGCGGACCACGACACTAGTGAATTTAATTAGTTTAATTTTATAGAATTTAGTTGTTTAATGACTTTGCGAGATGGATAAAAAATTATTATTTTAGCTAAATTGCTTTTCACCATTTAAGAACTCAGATCTCTTATGCTGACAGTTGGATTTCAACATTTTAGACGAAGTAGGTCGCGTTTAAATGTTTGTAACAAATCATGGTCTGTTGAATGCACAGTCAGATCGGAGCCAATATATTATTCAGCAGTTTTTCTGATCGAACCATCCTGAGTCGAATCTCTTGGTAATTGAAAATCTTAACGAAAAATATATAATAAATATATACATATGTATACAGGGGGTATCAACTAACTACTATAGTCCACCCATTTAATTCGGAAATGATTAATTTTAGCAAAAAATGATAAAAAAAATGGTGGTAACAGATTTAACATAACTTTCTCCTCTAACTGGGAAATCACACTAAATTTGTTATTTTAAACGAGAATCCCATATTGTTATTGTACAATTCTATTCTAGGGCTTATTTTATAGGAATTTTAATAGGATCGACCATTTCTGATTATATGAGTTACGGATGCCAGCTAGATGAGAAAGTTATGTCAAATTGTTACCACCACACGATTCCTAGACAAAAGAACTTGGGGTTTGTGTAAGACCACTATCTGCTAAAGTTAATCGTGTCATATATACTTAGCAAACAAACGGAAAAGGCCTGTTTGATTTTATGGATTGAACGATGAGGCCAGGAAAGTGCAAATTACCAAATTCGAGAATATTTCTAAAAAAATTTTAATCTGGAGGCTTTGGCCATATTTAGCCTCGGTGGCCATCCTTAATAGTTAAAAGGACTTAATGGTTCTGTAGATATCCTAATCAGGGATTTTATTAATTTATTCTAACTTGGATTATCTAGTATTTCAGTGAGAGCATAGCAGCCTGTGGATCTTTATAATCAACGCAGTTTTTCCTCGTAAAATATGTCATTTTTCCAGATGATTCAGTTTTACTTATTAGTTCTTTCATGTTCTTGAGGTATGAATACATTTTTTTGTGATATCCATTTATCATAATTTATTAATTAATACTTCCCTCCTTTTCCTCCTTCTAGCATTTTCTCTATTAAACTAAAAGCCATTTTGCGAATTTTATTTGTAAATCTTTTTTACCAATTAATTACTTTGTTATTACTAAGTTCACTAATTTCGTGGTCCGCTTGACCAATTAATACAATAATTACAATTAATTAAGGTTTTTAGTTGAGATAAAAAAGTCAATGGCACGAGCGGGATTCGAACCCACGATCTTCGGCTAGATACGCCGCTGCCCTACCACTTGAGCTATCGTGACCTCGATCCACTCGGACACTAACTTCTCATCTCAACCCGAAGATCGTGGGTTCAAATCCCGCTCGTGACACTGACGTTTTTATCTCAACTAAAAACCTTAATTAATTATTATTACTAAGGTGGATTTTGTTTTTTAAGCATCATCACTTTACCGAATATATAGTTACCCTAACGATTATATCTGTAATTTGTCAAGCGGACCACGAAAACTAGTGATTTAAAATTTAATATTCCAAATGTTGGCCCAATTTTTCAATTGAATGTTAAATTAAAAAATGTAGTATCATGTATTATATACTGGTTGACAAACATCAAGTTCTTTCTCACTGATTCTCTCATATTTTGCCTCCAGTTTTCTTGGGGTAGCATTTACCTATCGAGACACCTCACCTTGTCACTATCTGAAGAACAAGAAAACACAAACACATAAAAATGTTCGCGCAAAGATTAAAATAGTAATCTAAAAAAGTGTTACGCGGTATACAACAACAAGGAAACAAACAAAAAGGATGTAGGTAGATATAATCAATGTTAAATTGTTTATACTACCAATTACTAATAGATTTTTGTGTCAGTCAGTTATAAATAATCTATTTTTATCTGTATTGTTATCAATATTTTTTTAAATAGAATGCAGAGGCTTTTCAGAACAAACTCTACCTGTCTGAATCGGTATGTACGTAGCAACCGTTTAACTTTAAATAAATCTCTGCGACTGGTTTGGAAGGTGATACGCTGATACTCATCAAATTGTTATCCATTTTAATACCAAATTTATTAGGCCAATGGAGTTCCGAATGTAGACAGGTGTTATTAGTGGATGCAAACTTTAATTGACGACGATGACATAAGCGTTGAATTTATTACTAGCATTCCTATCTCAGAGGTTATTAATAAATCAAAACAATTTTTTATTCACATCGACATAAGTGCTACGATTAGTGACTTTATCAATGCAGTAGAATGAAAACCATGTTAACCTTGTTGGAAATATTTAATAAATAAAAATCGATACCTTTAAAAAAATTAAACAAAAATCAATGCAGCTGGATCAATTTGGCGTAGTGTCCTCGACGTCAATTTCACAACGGGCTCTTCGACGAAATTGTTTAAACCGACGCTATCTGGCCGTGCTGCTTCCTAAATTAATAACGGGAATTAGAAACAGGCCAACATACAAAATTGCCAGTGTCCCTTAAGCATAATTGAATGTAAACGAAGCGTTGTGTGTCGCCAGGGTCTGCATTGACTTCTACAGCTATTACCTCTCGGCTATTATAGTATTGTATGTTAAGGTCAAGTATAATTAGATGGTCACAGATGAGTAACTACGGGGACGGACTATTGTGTACTTGGACCTACATGTCGACGACTGAATTGAAAGAAAAAAGAACATTTTAATAGAATTTATTTCTTACATATATAAAATTTACAATATTTCCATTTAAAATATTAAATTACTATAAACTATCCGGACTGAGGAAGTTATTTTAATAAATTAGAATATTAATAATAAAAGAATTAAGTTTTCACCAATTATTTGTCACAATAATATTTCTTGGTTAAAAACCCATTTTTTTAAACATAGTTTTTGACATTTTTATCGGTTAGTTAAAGTGACGGATTGTTACTAACAAATAACTATAAATCAAACCTCTAAACAAATAGTTCTACTTCTAATTCTTCTATCGTGAAAAAACAGCAAAAAGGAGGGAAAATTCAAAAGGTGGGGTTGAGATGGGAAGTTAGTGTCCGAGTGGATCGAAGTCACGATATCTCAAGTGGTAGAATAGCGGCGTATCAAGGTATCAAGCCGAAGGTCGTGGGTTCGAATCCCGCTCGTGTCACTGGCTTTTTTATCTCAACTAAAAAACCTTAATTAATTGAAGTTTGTTTTAATATAATAGCTGAAACCTATGTTAAGCTATTTATTATTCTGAATTCTAAGTTCTTCTTAGTCAAAATCTCTAAACAAATAGTTACACAACGTTTAAATTTGTACTATTTTTTAATCGATGATTTCTTTTATTGGGCTTTTCCTAAATTTTCACGGTGCCGAGGGAAATAATAACAAGAAAAACTAAAATTTAAACAATTGTTATCGGATCAGTTAATTGTTGTAAAAAATCAATTTTTCTTATTGGTATCTCTTATCCGAGGTTTAAAGAGGTTTGCCATCCTTTATGCAAAATAACAATTAATCAAATGCATAAACTTTAGTAATTGCCGTAACAATAAGTTATTTTTAGTTCAATCGATTTTTTTTTCATCGACGACGTTTTACTGGTTTTGTTATTGTGTCGAGACCAAAAATAAAAAATAAACAATTATGATTGAATTGATTATAATGCTCAATTTATTATACACAATTTTTTCGAAATGAAAAATTTGTGTTACATGCGGGATTCGAACCCACAACCATCCTAATTGCTTAACAATAAGAAATAATTAGCGCATTCTTTCGCACGTACTGCACACTGAGGAGACAATCAAAAATTAGTGATAAGCCCCAAACATTATAATTAATTCTAACTTTTTAATTATTTTATCAACTTATGCTTAATTATATAAATAATCAATTAATTATACAAAATTTTTTCGAAGTGAAAAAATTGTGTCACAGGCGGGATTCGAACCCACGACTTTCGGCTAAATATGCCGCTGCTTTACCACTTGAGCTACCGTGACTTCGATCAGCCACCAAACTTCTCATTTCGACTCCCCGTTTTATTCCAATTGTAAGCACAAACAAGTTTGGTGGGAGATCGAGGTCGGTAGCTCAAGTGGTAGAGCAGCGGCGTATATAGTCGAAAGTCGTGGGTTCGAATCCCGCCTGTGGGACAATATTTTTACTTCGAATCGTATAATTCGTTCAGTATTTATATAATTAAGCATAAGCTGATAAAATAATTAAAAATTATTAAATTATATATTAAATCTGATATTTAGGGCTTATCACTAATATCTGATTGTCTCCTCAGTGTGCAGTACGAGCGCAAGAGTATGCTAATATTCTTATTGTTAAGCAATTTATGATAAACAAATAAAAATCATTATTTTTCTCTGTCAATGTTAGAAACTGTAACAATTTGTTATTATTATTAACAATTATTAATTATCAACCAATATTACTTTGGTACGTGACAGTTCGTTTTAATACAACACCTGAAATCTATGTTAAGCTACTTAAGTTCTAAATTCTTCTTAGTCAAAAGCCAGAGAAAGAGGAAATAAATTTTATTTTTTATTTTACAAAAATAAGAATCTCAACCCTTATTGTATTACAACCAAATGAGGATTGATTTATCGAGGGTCAATATTTTTTTACGTTTGAATTCTAAATTTTGTTGTTTTTTGTCATAGGTTCGATACAAGGATATTGCCTCCCAAGGGGCCAGATTTGATATTTTCAGGTGAAACGAGCCGCCGTCATGCTCAGTATGAGGTTGCCTGCCCGGCATCGGTGTGTAACCTTTCTCGTCCATACACGCTCCTGGCAACCCTCTGGCAGTTTTTCTCTGTCCTCGTTTCTTATCCGCCAATCACGGCAACCGCGGTTTATATGCAAATTGTGAAGAGTTCGAAAACCGCATTCGCTCCCGATTGAGCCCTGGCGGAGTACCATTTCGAAATAAAAGCCAAGAGCTGAACGACTGGGCGTATCCACGACAAAAATCGTTATCAGATTTGAAAAAAACTATAAGCAAGTTTATTATCTTTTTTGTTATTAAAGGAAACTAATCGTTTTTAACATTATCGTATAACTTTTATTTTCACCGGGGTACTGATCCAGAGGTCGTGAATACGAATATAGCTCTTGACACTATTTTTTCAACTCAATCATACTTTCCACAATAATTAAAATAAATTCGATTTTTTCGCTTTCAAGCAGACACAATGCATGAACTCAATATGGGGTTTAATTACCCGATACTGGGATACCATTTTGTCACTAAAATGTTCTATCTTGAAGACTGTCATCTGGGAAGAGTTCTGAGGGGACAGACTTAGTAGACTGGTCAAGTGCCGATCTATATAACATAATTATTATAGGCAGAGTTTAATTGTTGCAGGTAAAAAGGTAAAAATATTTTTAGGAAAGCTTAAAAACATTTATTTAGAAATCGTGAGATGCCGTCTGGTGTGATGTAGGTTTCAGAAAAACATTTTCTTTATCGTGCCAACGTTTCGATCTTTATTGAGATCATCTTCAGGGCCTGGGATTTACAAACATTGTTTACATATTACAATTACATTTTGGATGTGGAAAAGTGAATAATTGTAATATGTAAACAATGTTTGTAAATCCCAGGCCCTGATGATGATCTCAATAAAGATCGAAACGTTGGCAAGATAAAGAAAATGTTTTTCTGAAACCTACATCACACCAGACCGCATCTCGCGATTTCTAAAAAAATATCGATTAACGGTCACTAATCACCACACACTAAAAACATTTGTTGCAATCATCCCAACCTGTCAATAAATTGTCTGGGAGCGTCTAGCTCGACGTTATCCTTTAGTTTGGCATAGCTTACCATGCACTGTATTGGTGAGGCTAAAATCTTCATTCTGGACAGAGAATAAACTTTTATTTCGGGAACCATAATTAAGAATCCATAATTGATTTGGTTGGTGTTAAACCAGTTTATTTCGTACAACAACCTTTCTTAAATTGGTTAAAGTACTGGTAAGTTAATTTTTTTTATCATTCGTTCACAACATATTAGTCAATAATTTTTAAAAGAAGAAAATAAATGTGTCACGAGCGAGATTCGAACCCACGACCTTCGGCTAGATACGCCGCTACTCTACCACTTGAGTAGCGGCGTAACTAGCCGAAGGTCGTGGGTTCGAATCCCCTCGTGACCCTGACTTTTTTATCTCAACTAATAACCTTAATTAATTGAAAGATTAGTCAAGCGGACCACGAAAACTAGTGAATGGAAGAAAATAAATTTTATACTGTTATATTAAAACCTCTCATCATATATTTTCAAATTTATTTTAAAGTCTAGGGAGCGTCGGTGGTCTCAACGGTTAAAATACTGACTCGGCGACTCATCACTGTAAAGCAAATGTCCCGGGTTCGAATTCAGCGGCCCGGGAGTTGTATGGTGTCTGGTCAGGCCAATACACAATCGAACCGAACGTCAATATTAAAGATCAATTGATTTGTCATCGTTAGTTTAAATAAACTGTTCAGAGGTATGAGGAAGAAGAAAGGTTTTTTTCCTTTCTTGTCTTTGTTTGATTTACGACGAAGGCTTATCAGCAAAATCAGGAGTCGGTTTATCTCTATTGTTGATTACGGAAACATGTAGTTTCATAATATATTTTAATGCAAAACAAGCGACTGATCCGCTTCCTCGTCTTCAAGATCTAGTATGTTCGATCTTGGTTGTCTACAAGGGAAAGGATTTATTGGATTATAATTTATTAAATTTATTAGATTTCGTGGTCCAATTGACCAAATAACTTTTTTCAGTTAATTAATCTTTATGTAAGGTGTAGGTTGAGATGAAAAGTCAGTGTCACGAGCGGGATTCGAACCCACGACCTTCGGCTAAATACGCCGCCGCTCGGACACCAGCTTCCCATCTCCACCCACCTTTTTGAATTTTCCCTCCTTTTTTTCGTGTTCCGATTGACCAAATAACTTTTTTCAATTAATTAACGGCTCGTGACACTGGCTTTTTTATCTCAACCAATACCTTACATAAAGATTAATTAATTGAAGAAAGTTATTTGGTCAATCGGACCAGGAAATCTAATGGATTTAATAAGCACAATGAAGTATACTTCACTAAAGCTCTCCGTGGCCATTTCATTTGTCGCCGAGAATCAAATAGATTACACTACATTTGAAAAATGGCAAAAAAGGAGGGAAAATTCGAAAGGTGGGGTTGAGATGGGAAGTTAGTGTCCGAGTGGATAGAAGTCACAATAGCTCAAGTGGTAGAGGAACGGCGTATTTAGCCGAGGGTCGTGGATTCGAATCCCACTCGTGACACTGACTTTTTTTATCTCAACCAATACCTAAAATAAAATAATAATATTTGAAAAAAAAAATCATTATTTATGTTAAGAGAAATGAAAGAAGTTGGATAAACGGAACATTGTGTCTACCGCTAAAGTAGACCTTACTCTAAGAAACATTCGTATAATAATCGATAAAACTTACTAGGAAGTCAACAAAATGATTCTACAAGACTGGAACAACGCTTTTTTATTGATATAACCAAACCAATATTAGCAAACAAAAAATTCTGTTCGGTTAAACAAAACCGGGTTTTATTGATTTTGCGTCTAAATAATACAAGAGGTCGTGTAACTTTTTCTACATCGCGTACGTTAATCGGCAGCCTGTGTAAATAAGCATACAAAAACTCAGTCAACGAATAAAAGATGTGTTAGATTGTTACAAATCGTCCCTCTTGGACAGCTACACGCATTTACAAGTAATACAATTTAATAAATTCACGGCGATGCTTCTCCCAAGTAGGGAAAAGTTCATTTTACGAGCTGTTTTGACGGTGCCTGCAGGTGGGCGCAGTGGGTGGTGTGCCTTCGATAGTTAACCTTGGGCCTGGGCTACCGTTTTGTCATTAATAAAGTGTTGACTCGCGTACTAAATCTTATAATTAGGTTAGGCTCACTTCTTTGTGTCTGCATTCAACTGACAGAACCTCCGACTAATGATCTTTTCATTATAAACGCCCTGGATCCAATGGCCGCATCCGTTCTGTTTGGAAATATTGAAAGAAACCCTTTCTGAGAATAGAGCAGAAAAAATAGTACCGTGCCCTGAGAAATCGTTTTTTCCCTCTCTGCCTTTCATCGACGGCTGCAGAAATAGATGAAATGATGGGAAACTTTTTATGCCGGTTGTAATAGAATTCTAATTGGTGTGAAAGCATTATCAGAATTGGTTTACTGTTCAAACGGATCGTGGAATTTGCTGGGTGGTCTGCAGGTTGATGAATTAGTCTAATCGGTATATAGTTTGTCGCTCTGATATTAAACTATCAAACTAGAAAATTGTAACTTTCAAGAAGCAAAAAACATTTGGATTTGTCAATTGAAAATCAGCGTTACAATGGAAATGTTTTGGTATATGTTTTGGTACAGGAGGGCTTAACGTTCAACAACCCGTCAAACTTCATCACAATTTTCCTTTCACACTATTATCATTTAAAAAGCCATGGGCTGTGCCGGGATTAGAACCCAGAACCGCAAGCCTGGTAAATACACACCGGACGCCCTAACCACTCGGCCACCACTGAAGATGGCGATATACGTCTGAAAGATGATATGCTTACTAAAATGATCGGAAACGACTTTTTTTTAAATTGTTTTCAAAACTGCTAATACTTAATACGCCAGTTTGCTTAATAGATAATAATACAACATTACCTTATTCATTATAGGGTGTTTAGATGTTTACTAAACAAACATCTTTAACTACTGGATAAAATGGAAATTTGATTTTCACTCACTGAGGAGTTCGTTGACGTGAAAAGTCATCAATTGATCATTTCATAGAATACTATCTCATTTTACTCCTGAAAATGATTAAGAATCAAGTACAGTATGTCCAGTAGCGGCGTATTTAGCCGAAGGTAGTGGGTTCGAATCCCACTCGTGACACTGACTTTTTTTATCTCGACCAATACCGTTCATAAATATTAATTAATTGAAAAATTATTAAGCGTGGCTGAAAAAAAAAAAAAAAAAAAAAAAAAAAAAAAAAAAAAAAAAAAAAAAAACAGTGGCATGTTTAATACTTGGCCATGCTTGTTTTATTTTGTAAGAATCGTGATTAAAACAATTGAAAAACTTTCGTCAATTTATAAATTCAATTAACAAAATAACTCATTAATCTCAATTAATTAAGTTTTGGTTGAGATAAAAAAAAGCATGTGTCACAAGCGGGATTCGAAGAGGGGTTGAGAAGGGAAGTTGGTGTCCGAGTGGATCGAAGTCACGATAGCTCAAGTGGTAGAGCAGCGGCGGATCTAGAGGAATGTCGTGGGTTCGAATCCCGCTTGTGACATTTGCTTTTTTTATCTCAACCAAAACCTTAATTAATTGAGAAGGATTTAATTGGTCAAGCGGACCACGAAACGTAAGAAATGTAAATAATTAATTTCTAAAAACCTCAGAATATATACACTGATGGACAAAACTAACGCACCACCCTAAAATTTTAATGCATTAAGTGTTAATCATATTTTGCATTACAAAAATTAGTTTGATTTGTAAAAATAACACATTTAAAAAGAAAATGTTTATTACCTAATTCTAAAAAAACATTATTGACTAAAAAAATAGAGAAAAATAAACAGAAAATTCAAAAACAAAAAAAATGGAAAAAACTTTTTGACCCCTTTAATATTGAGTACATTCAGTTCTGCCACGAATCACGTCTGTTAAAAGCCTTTGCATTCCTTGGAAAAAATTTCTGATAAAATCCTGAGGAATTCATCAGGAACAGCAGTTTCCAACTCTTCAAGGGTGTCCCTGGTTTTCGCCGTCAGACTAGGTGCTTAAGTCGGTCCCAAATGTGTTCTATTGGGTTCAAATCTGGACTTTGAACTGGCCACACCAAGCACTCATTTCCAACCTCATTCACCTAGTCATCCACAATACATGCTCGTTCGTGCCTGGCATCATCCTGCTTTGACTAAAATCTCTCACCGATGTGAGGGCAAATGCACTACATGTCAACAATTAATCATGTTCAAACCGTTTCAGATCGGGCATTTTTAGATTTCCTTACGAAATAATTAATGATGTTATAATTTAAAGCAGAAATTGATCAAATTGCTAATGAACATTGATTACATCTACCCTCGATGAAAAATGGATCGAAATAAAATTGGCAAAGATAAAATAAACAATGGAAATAAATTAGAAAACTTCTAGAAAAAAGGAGTAAGAAAATCTTAGGGCTAACACTAATTACTCAATCAAAGCAGTTGGAAAAACAATGAAGAAAGCATCCCGATTAGCTGAACCTAGAAAAATTAACTTTCACAAAAACCTAAGAACTAAGAAAGGGACTGCCTCGGGATAAAACAGATATTGAAAATTACGTAGTAACTTACAACCGATAAACAACACAAAAACAATTCATCAACACAGCTGCGAACAAAAAGAAAATAGTTATTCGTTTTTAAAAAACACAACACCTTTTTTATGTTAACACAGAAACTAATAACTAACTACCTCCGATCCTAACAATCAAAATTAAGGAAAATGGTTTAATAGTGGAATTTTACACAATTTCTTTGTACTTACTGATCTTATTGCGGACAAATTTGTGGATGGAGAGCATGTAAAGAGACAATATTTTAATGGAAGAAATGATGTACGATTGGTTCACTTACTGAATTTGATTGCCCAGTGCAACATGGATTAATAAACTTTCTTCTGACTTCATCAAATTTGGACATTATAACTATTTCATCACAAGGGTAATTTTTTCGGTTCTCTCTATTTCATCTGGAAAACACGATATTATGGAGAAATTCTTGAAAGTACAGCACAAATCTAAACATTCCCTCCTTTAAAAATTTTGTCGAATTTTGAGTGAATCGGGATTTTGCCTTCGGGTGACAAATCACAAGAGAAAAGATGCCAAAGAGAAAGAGAGAGAATGAGAGACGAGAAGAGACGAAGAAG
The DNA here is from genome assembly GCF_000648675.2 of Cimex lectularius. NCBI lineage: Eukaryota > Metazoa > Arthropoda > Insecta > Hemiptera > Cimicidae > Cimex > Cimex lectularius. The sequence goes on from NW_019392699.1 coordinate 73,262, forward strand.
ACAGTGGTCAGAGGGCAATAAAGTCAGATAGCGCGGGATGCTAAATGTGAGAGAGCCACGGGAAGTTCACAATTCACTCCAATCATATGCAATCAGTGTGTGTACAGGCCGACCGATGGATCCTTGCCTTGTATTATACAAAACCCGACATCAAGAAGTTCACTAATAGCTGTATGATTATTACCTAATCTTTTAATCCCCTAATTGGAACAGTTCAGTCAGAATATTAAGATGTTATTGGTTACGCTGGTTTTTTTGTTTAACATGATTATTTGTTATAGTCATGTGTTTTTCAACTTTTTTCAAACTTCTTTAACATGTTTCTTAAGCAGACACTTATGTTCAAAAATGTATGATTTAAAAGAGAGTAGCGAGGCTTTAATGATGACACAAAATGATGTCAGTCTTAAACAAATGCGATATTTAATCAAATCAAGTTAATCAAATCAATTTTCAGACACTTCACACATCTTTTTATAAGCAGTACATAACGAAGACACAAAATGTTCAAAACCCTTAAGTTAAATCATCTTTTCTTCCATGTACATGATGAAAAAATCATTAAAATGGACATTGAGAGTCTTTATTATTTTGAGAGATTTTGATAAGAAATGTCATGTTAAATCGCCTTTTCTTCTATCTGCAAGATGAAAAAATCATTAAAATGGACATTGAGAGTCTTTATTATTTTGAGAGATTTTGATGAGAAATGTCATGTTAAATCGTATTTTCTTCTATCTGCAAGATGAAAAAATCATTAAAATGGACATTGAGAGTCTTTATTATTTTGAGATATTTTGATAAGAAATGTCATGTTAAATCGCCTTTTCTTCTATCTGCAAGATGAAAAAATCATTAAAATGGACAATGAGAGTCTTTATTATTTTGAGAGATTTTGATGAGAAATGTCATGTTAAATCGTATTTTCTTCTATCTGCAAGATGAAAAAATCATTAAAATGGACATTGAGAGTCTTTATTACTTTGAGAGATTTTGATGAGAAATGTCCTGTTACATCCTCTTTTCTTCTATCTACATGATGAAAATCATTAAGATAGACATTGAGAGTCTTTATTACTTTGAGAGATTTTGATGAGAAATGTCATGTTAAATCGTCTTTTCTACTATCTGCAAGATGAAAAAATCATTAAAATGGACATTGAGAGTCTTTATTACTTTGAGAGATTTTGATGAGAAATGACATGTTAAATCGGCTTATTTTCCATCTGCACGATGAAAAAATCATTAAGATGGACTGTGTGGTGATTAGTGTCCGTTTGTCGATGATTATTGAGATATCGTGAGATGCGGTCTGGTGAGATGTAGGTTTCAGAAAAACATTTTATTTATCGTGCCAACGTTTCGATCTATATTAAGATCATCTTCAGGGCCTGGGATTTACAAACACGTACGCAGAAAACAAACACTTTGAGTGAGTAGAAATACTTTGATTGAATATAAAAAATATTTATTTGCATTGTATAAATGTACTTTTTTCCACATCCTACATGTTTTTGTTAAATTTAAACAATGTTTGTAAATCCCAGGCCCTGAAGATGATCTCAATAATGATCGAAAAGTTGGAACAATAAAGAAAAGAGCAATATAATGTTAAAACGTCTTTTCTTCCATCTACATGATGAAAATAATTAAGATAGACATTGAGAATCATTATTACATTTAGAGATTTTGATGAGAAATGCCAAGTTAAATCTTCTTATTTCCCATCCAGCATGCTTTGTACAACACCAATTAAAACTACAACTGAGAAACCATGGACTCAGATATTTTAAAAATTTGTACAAAAATAATTTTATACTGAAACTGAACACTAATTCTACCATTTTTCTGATCTAATAGGGTCAACATTTCTCTAACTTTATCAGAACAACAATTGTATTGAATTATGCAAAAAAATTATATTTTAAAAATTAATCATTTATAGTGTATGTAACAAAACATTTAATTTTTTTTTAAATTTGAAACAGCTCAGAGAGTGACAAATTATCCTTCATAAACCGATTTATTTATTTACGCTGTTTTAAAATCGTAATGACATAAAGTCCAATTGATACATGAAGCACATACTGGGGTTCCTTAACCGGAAGTAATAGCCGGAACCACGTGGCCATACGCCCACCTTTTTTAAAAGTAAAAAACCGCCCAAGAGGGGCCAATTGTTGTATGTTATTGTTATTAAGTTCAATGGGGTGCCCCCGGCATGTGGCATGAGACATAAAGCGAACTATCACCTGGCCACCCGCTGGTATGAAGTAAAACAAAGATTTCATACGTAATTCAAATAAATACGTGATGAAACTCAGCCATGCCGAGCATACGACGGGTATCTTTTCTACGTTTTTATAGTAAAAGTAAAAATTGTCACTTACACGAAACCTGCTTATGTCGTAAAGAAGTGATATAACATCATAGTTATGTAGTAGTTTTTGCTTCCGAACTACCGGAAGTAGGGAAGCCCTGTATTCGTGCGGGAAGACAGAACAATTTTCTCATACAAAATCAAAATTTCCACTCCCATTTTACGTTTGAGAACAAATTTTTTCCCGTGTCTCCCTGTGGTTCCTTGTAACCGGCAAAACAATAGAAACCGTGTCACCAATTCCTATGAAATTTTCAAAAATTGTGCGATTTGCTTTCTAGATGGTTTCCTACGAATATTATAGCAAACGTGTCAACGGTATCGCCTGCGCATGCACAAACGTAAAATCACAAACGCAGCTATATGTCCAAAACCATTTGTCAGATTTTATGAAATTTTGAGAGTTTATGCGGGTTGCTTTTGTAAATAAGATTCCAAAAATTTTATACAAATCGTATTAACATATGCGCATGTACATGCAAAAAACGGACTGTTCACCCACTTGGCAGACCTTTTTAGCTTTGTGTTTAAATAAAGGACATTTTTAAGAATATTTTGTCTTTTTTAATTTTTTGGTGTTTGTTAAAAAACATCCCATACGGTTTAAACAAAAATGTAAATTCATTATTTATTTAAATATTTATTGGGGCGTTCGGAAAATTTACACCCATCATCAGAAACTAAATTTTATTTAAAAAAAAGTACGTATAACAAAGGATATTAGTGTTTTACAATGTTTTATGATAAGGCTTACCTTATAATAAAGTATAATCCTTCAAAAATTATTAACGTTTTCATTACGTAGTTTCTTCTAAAAGATATTTTAGAAATATATAGACGATTTTGCATTTTATTTATATAAAGAACTTCAAATTACAGAAGCAAAATGGTCATACGTCTTTTAAAATAAACTATAAAAAAATTTAGTAATTTTTTTAAAAAGTAAGCCTTGTAATAAAACTCACTAATTTCGTAATCCGCTTGACCAATTAATNTGCATTCATTTATAAATATCACTTACTTTTGAAAAGTACATTTTACTAGGTTTTATGTTTTGTTCACAGTAGTATTATGTATGCGAATGAAACGAAAATATCTTCTCTAATGAATATATCTCGTTATTTAATATGATTAGTGCATTAATTTAACCTATTGCATGTAACTTTTCTAATGGAGGATTTTAATTTTATGTTAAGACAAATATATAAATTTCGTTACCAGAAACGTGCTGCAATCAGAAAACGATCAGTCTCGATTATGGACCGGTGGGTAACCAGCCACGTATTAGAAAATTAACTTTAATGGATGGAAAGATTATGTCGCGGATTTTCGTCACGGCGAGTCTCGTAATTTCATACACAAACACAAAAATGTCAGGTCAAAGGTAGCGGTGACTCTTCCAGTTTGACCTTCGGGGGCAATTACTCCAATTAGATTTCATCTGACGTCGAGGGACCACGTGGACGTGCCCTTCGCCTATAATCCTCACGACGTAATGCATCTAACAAACTAATTGCCCCTACGTTACAAAATATAATCTTTCGACTTAGGAAAATGATTCGAGCACCATAAATTGGTGAGGCATGGTAGAAAATGGACTTTATGAATTGAAACTCGTGGGTTAACAGTCCGTTTTGGCGACATTCCACCGAAATGACAGCATAGTTCGTAGGTGAATGATCCACGACCTCGATCCATTTTTCAAAATAACCAGCTTCAGTTTTAACCTCACGAGTAATAGAGCAAACTGTGGCCGAAACAATTTTTCTTTATAGATATCCCGAGAGAAATCCATCCAGACGGGTGGACAGCGCCATTTGGTCTACCGTATGTTATAAGAAACCTTGTCAGGCGATCACTCGTTTTCTCCAGACTGTTGACCCGTAGATGACATGTGAACAAAAGTTTAAAAATGAAGTTTATCCAGTTTTTATACATGGTGGAAGTATCGTACTACTCGGAAAAAAATTTACTGGGCGTTTGTACGCTATGTCCGATAACGGGCGTCCTATTTTCAGCCGTTACGGTTTTTTGCACTATATCGAAAAATCCTTCCACTTTCTCTACTTTTTCGTTTTTCTTCATTAACTTTTAACACTTTCAGGTAGAGAGTTAATGTTTAATTAGCAATAAGGCTGTTTGAATTTTGCCAAGTTATGATTTTTAACAGCTTAATCATTGTTTACAACCTAGCACAAAATTATTAAAATGATCAATTTACATTAATATATGAACAAATAAAATTAAAAATGCTAATGCGAAGTAGTTTTTTTTAATATTTTATATCTGCTTGATGTGCCTCTTAACGAGTTGGGAATATAAATGAAAATAAGTACATACATTTAATGACCGGTTCAGGAGTTTTATTGTCTCCATCATCTGGTGTGTTATCTACAATATCCCTATAAAATCGACAGTCAAACCTTAATTATTTTCCATAAAACGAAGACATTTTATATTTTACAAATTGGGTTATAGCCTGTAAAACGTATTTTCGGAGGATCAAAGCGAACTTGAGTTTTTTCTTAATTCTAATTTCATTTTTATTGCCATTTCTATCTTTTTTATGTATAATAAGCATTTTTTTATATAAGACACTTGTTGATGGAGACAGTAAAAGTATGACAAATAAAAATTATATTTTGAACTTCCTATGAAACTTAGAGTTAAGTTGCTACATAATAGTGCTCTGAAAAGGAATGGCACATGATAATTAAATGATGAAACGAACGCTAATAAATGAAGTTAAAAAAAATTGGAATCTCGTTGATCTGAAAACACATAGATTATGAGAAATACACCATCCTACCACATAAAACAGGCATTAACATTTAAAACGGGTGTCTCGACAAAAAATTGTGAGGAGTTTGCTGTAACTATAGTTGTTTTGCAAGATCGAGTCACAATGGACTTATAAATGATTCAATTAATTATACTTTCCATGTAAGGCCTTGGTTGAGATAAAAAAAAGTCAGTGACACGAGCGGGATTCGAACCCACGACTTTCGGCTACGCACACTAGCTTCCCATCTCAACCCACCTTTTTGAATTTTCCCTCCTTTTTTTCGTGTTCCGATTGACCAAATAACTTTTTTCAATTAATTAACCGCTCGTGACACCGACTTTTTTTATCTTAACCAATACCTTACATAAAGATTAATTAATTGAAAAAGTTATTTGGTCAATCGGACCTCGAACTCTAATGGATTTAATCAGTAAAATGAAGTATATCTTCACTAAACCTCTCCGTGGCCATTTAATTTGTCGCCAAGAATCAAATAGATTACACGACATTTGAAAAATGGCAAAAAGAAGGGAAAATCCAAAAAGGTGGATTGAGATGAGAAGTTAGTGTTCGAATGGATCGAAGTCACGATAGCTCAAGTGGTAGAGTAGCGGCATATCTAGCCGAAGGTCGTGGGTTCGAATCCCGCTCGTGACACTGACTTTTTATCTCAACCAATACCTGACAAGAAGGTTAATTAATTGAAAAAAATTGATCTTCTCGGACACCAACTCTCCATCTGAACCGTTCGAATTTTTCCTCTTTTTGCCATTTTGAAATGTTTAATCAGTATTGGATTTTCAGCGACTTATGAACTGGCCACGGGAAGCTGTTTAGTGAAGTGATACTTCTTTTACTTATTAAATATTAATTCATTTACGTTTTGTTGGTCAATTGATCAAGTTACATTTTTCAATTAATTATTCTTTCCATGTAAAGTCTTGGTTGAGATAAAAGGACGTGGGTTCGAATCCCGCTCGTGATTTTTTGACTTTTTTTTATCTCAACCAAGACCTTATATGAAAAGAATAATTAATTGAAAGATATAACCTGATCAATTGACCACTAAAACGTAAATGAATTTATAAATATTCCACATTTAAAAATATGTTAATTATCTAAACTGATCCATCATTAAAATTTAAAGTTTAGCATTTTGAGAAATGGAGTAGTTTTAGTTTCTTTATGATGATCGCTGCTAAATACGCTGTGATGACAATGACGAATTACATAACTAGGAATTTTTTTAAAAGAATAAAAGATTGATGTATTTGCACTGGGGGTGGGAAAAAGAAAAGCAAAGATCTTTAATCAATTATAATTCGAAAGTGTCAAGTTCCGTTGTTATACAAATCGCTTAATAAGGTTTAAAACTAACGAGTAGAGGAGGCTGGAAGGACAGTAGCGCTTTTACAGATGTATGCAAATGAGAGAACAGGGAGTCAGACAAATGACCTAATCAATTTGTGAGCAAAGACACCCACGCTGGGAACACAAAGAAGCGAGAGGGAACGCTCACCTGACAAATCTTTTGTAAATGTAAAACTGAGCCGATACAAAAATATTTTACGGCTTGTTTTGATATGTAATTTGCCCTATTTCCGGGTCTTTGGATGCTGTAATTATTATAAACACAAAAATTGCAAAAATACAAAAAATCGAGAAAATATACCATTCCTCCATCCATAAAATACAAAAAACACTCAGGGTCACGACTGAATTAAAATGTAAAGACAAAACATGATAGCAATACAAAGAAAAATTATTACTTTGATTTTATTACTTAGGTGAGAAAAAAGAAATGATAAAAAATGTACGTAAAAAATATATATTAAGTACCAACCCCGGGCGGTGGTGTTTTATAAAAATGTATTACTTCATTTTGATTGTATTGCATGAAAATATTTTATTTCAATTTAAAAGGTTTTCTTTTTGAAAAAGAATGAAAAATTTAGCAATATAAGAATAAAGCACAGCAGCCGAACGTGGGTTCAAATCCCGCTCGAGACACTAGCTTTTTCATCTCAACCAAGACCTTGAATAAAAAGTATAATTAATAAAAAATAAAGCGGGGTGGCGTCAGTGGCCGCAGCGGTTTAGGTGTTGACACGGCGCTCAGCACTGTAACGTAAAGGTCCCTGGTCCGAATCCAGCGGCCCTGCATTCGAATCCGACATACTTACAAATGGGCTTTTTTTCAAAAACACCGGCACCCTGAGGGTTGATATAACCTCGTAAAAAAAATCAAACTTTAGTTTCAATATTTAAAAACTGCTGTATTATTTATGCACACTAAGAAGCAAAAATGTCGCCACCCTCCTTTTTTTTTCTTTTGGCAAATATTTGCAATCATTATAATTTATTTTACAATTAATTAAGGTTTTTAGTTGAGATGAAAACCTTAATGTAAAGTATTATTAATTGGTCAAGCGGACCACGAAATTAGTGAATTATAATTTATATTTTTTATTGTTTACTGGGTATGTTTAAAGAAAATTATAAGTTTTAGCTAAAATTAAATAAACATTTAAACTGAGTAAAACAATTTTATCAAAAATGTTGCTAAGGAAACAACGAAGAAAATATTGAATTCAATGCGGAATATTTCCTCCTCACCGCTTGCATTCCATGTTGCATCGATTTTATGAGGTTGTGTATGTAGTGCTTTGGAAAAATCGGAGAATATTTATGGTTCAAATTCTCTAGTATTTCTGAAATTGAATCCTTAAATTTTGAAGCTGTAATGTATGTAAAATTTAAGATAAATAATGTGTGGTGATTAGAGACCGTTAATCGATATTTATTTAGAAACCGTGAGATGCGGTCTGGTGTAATGTACGTTTCAGAAGAACATTTTCTTTATCGTGCATACGTTTCGATCTTTATTGAGATCATCTTCAGGGCCTGGGATTTACAAACATTGTTTACATATAACAATTAAATTTTGGATGTGGAAAAGTGAATTTACACAATGCAAAATGTATATTTTCTTTTAATATTCAATCAAAGTAGTGACTAAAAATACTTTAATTGAATATATATAAAAAAAATATATTTTGCATTGTATAAATTCTAAATCCCAGGCACTGAAGATGATCTCAATAAAGATCGAAACGTTGGCACGATAAAGAAAATGTTTTTCTGAAACCTACATTACACCAGACCGCATCCCACGATTTCTAAATAACGATAAATAATGATTTATTGTTACAATATTTTTTTTCTAAACAACACTGTTTTTTATTTATACAGAAATTGTTACTTGTCATCCAATTGAAGGTAGTTGTAATATACTGTAAATCCAAAAATAATTGAAAATAAGTAAATGATAGTTTATAATACGACTCCCAAATCTTAACTAGAAAACTTTTGTTTAATGGCGTATTTTTAAGACCGTATGAGAAATTGATTAGATCGGAAGTTCTAAAGAAAGAAATAATCGAGCGTTTATGTTAAAATATACCCTAAAAAACGCTATAAGCTAAAAATTCGAATGAAGGGTCGCTGGATTCGAACCCGACATACTTTCAAATGGGCTTTTTTTCAAAAACACCGGCACCGCGAGGGTTGAAATGACCTCTGCTGTTGCGAACCCTCGTAAAAAAATAAATAAATAAAAAATATGGAGAAACTTTTCCCAGAAAATTTTGCCATGTTGATATCAATGGAACTTCGAAGTTTCTGATCATCCCGGTCTTCTTATCCACGGAAGATCAGAATGATTCCATCACCTCGTAGAACTCTTGAGACTATGAGAAATCACATAAAAGTTAATGGATTTTTCAGTGGTTTGATAGCCCTAGAATTATTATTTATTAATTTTCTAACAATATGGTACATAAATGAAACACAAAAAAATTAATTAAATCAAATAAAACGAATAGCACCCTGTCCTGACAATACTGAAGTTTGTATTCAGGACAGGAGTCACTGATTCAATTTCACTATTTATAACAGTGTGAAAAAAAAGTTTTTATTTTATTTTAAATGTATTGGTGAGATTCGGTGCGGTTTATTAAACAATAATAATAATAATTAGAATATAGCAAAATAAAAAATATAAGCAGTAATTATTCAGAAATCGTGAAATGCGGTCTGGTGTGATGTAGGTTTCAGAAAAACATTTTCTTTATCGTGCCAACGTTTCGATCTTTATTGAGATCATCTTCAGGGCCTGGGATTTACAAACATTGTTTAAATTTAACAAATACATGTAGGATGTGGAAAAAAGTGAATTTATACAAAGCAAAAAATATATTTTTTATATTCAATCAAATCAATAAGCGGTAATAATGGACCATGATCGGTGACGAGAAAAAAGAATTTATTCCAAACGATTATTTTTGTTTAGAATTAATTTGAGGTTCCGTACCTACAATCAATACATAAATTGTCATAAATTAACATAAAAAATGACTTGTTCTAATATTGGTCCGCACTTTATCGCTACTCGTCCTTAGTGGGACTCGTTTTAGCTTTCTCAATAAAAAAATGTTGCCATAATTATTATTTCTTAATTATTTAATTTATTACTCGTACTTATACATACATAAATATTTATTGGTTTTTATGAATAACATATGTAACTAATGTCTCGAAGTCTAAGTTTTGTAGATGCTGTCTTTTTATTGTATTCACAGTTGAAAATCAACGTGTTTTTTATAAATAGAGAAAATATTAAAAATAAAACCCGAAATGTTCAACGATTGGTAACTCTTAACCAGCAATAAAACGGGAGAATTGGAAATTTAAGCTGAAATATTTCTAAAGCCGAGTTTCCGTGACTCCTTGGACCAAATCCTTGTTTTGACCCGGTTGGCATGTCTGGCTCAGCTTTCTTCCACTGGTTCTACAGATGATGATTATGTTCCCCTCAGCATCGCTCTTTCTCTTTTTTTTCGTCCTTCTCTCCTTCTCGCTCTCACTCATTCGGCTGCAGTAACGTGTAATCACGAGGACAAGGCAAGGACGGGAACTGTAATTACAGCTAGGGGTCTTATCACTTCCACGAACCTACTGTATCTTAAAACAGGTGCAGAAACTTTCAGATTCGGTCGAGTTTTACCATTTTCAACTCTACAACTTATCTGTATCAAATCCGTGAAGTTAAAATTTTTCATAGCGTTTCCGGCTTTCACTTGGAACTGGATTTTAAATCAGAATTTCTATTTGATCCGATCGTAGTAAAATGACACACTGATTTAATGTTTTAATTCGGTAAATTATTAGTTAACGAACAAAAACGGAAAGGAAAAACTCGACGAAATATTTGATCAAATCAATTGCTAAATCACAATTATTACTATCTGGCATAGAAACATTTTTTTAAACAAAAATTAAATATTATTCCTAGTACAATTAAATTGTAAACAATCGAATATAGAAATTACACCTCACCTATTCCACTTTTTCATTTTTAATTTACAGTGTTTTATTTAGAAAAAGTGGATATAAAGACTTTGATTTTTGTCTAAAAATATTATAAAGTACAATACGAAAGCACCCGGTTTAGTATGTAATATATTAAAGAAAATAACATAAAAATGTGAAAAGAGATTTATGTGATGTTATCGAATAGTAGTGTATATCTGCTACCTGTTCTGAAAGAGATTATAATAAAGAACAAGAGCATAATGTATAAACCGTGATACAGATCTATATGTTTTTGTACATTTAATAGTGTTAATAACATTGTACTCGATTTCTTTCCGATTAAGGTCATAGAGTAAACTTTCTGACGTAAGGTTTCTGTTTTAATCCGTTCCAAATTTGAAATTTTCATCAATTATAAACATATTGTCTTTGTTTGAGCGTAAATGTTTTTTGTTTAAATATTTATTTATTACATCAACGGCAAGTAGCCAATTTTACAACAGTACACATACTCAAAGTATGTGGAATTACACAGCTTTAATTTTGACCAGATATGAACAGATTAAGTCCAGATCATTACTTAAGTTATTGGCTTTAGTACATATTCTAGGAATGGGAGCATTTTTTAGGTAGTTCGTTTTACATAATGGTATAAAGAACAGAGTAGTGAATCTGGTCTTCTTATCTAGTACATTAAAGGATATCTTCTCCAACAATTCAGGACAACTAATCATATTCCTTAAAATTTAACAAGAAAAACAATATCAATTGATGATCTTCGATCTTCTAATGAACTAATGTCCAGTCCTAAGACTCTCCATTTCTAAGAGTTTCATACGATATCCGACTAGAATTTAGATCGTTTGTAAAAACAATATTTAAGAATATTTATTTAGAAATCGTGAGATGCGGTCTGGTGTGATGTAGGTATCAGAAAAAAAATTTTTTTTTCTTTATCGTGCCAATGTTTCGATCTTTATTGAGATCATCTTCGGGGGCTGGGATTTACAAACATTGTTTACATATAACAATTACATTTTAGATGTGGAAAAGTGAATTTATACAATGCAAAATATATTTTTTATATATTCAATCAAAGTATTTCTACTAACTACTTTGATTGAATATATATTATAAAAAATATATTTTGCATTGTATAAATTCACTTTTCCACATCCAAAATGTAATTGTTATATGTAAACAATGTTTGTAAATCCCAGGCCTTGAAGATGATCTCAATAAAGATCGAAACGTTCGCACGATAAAGAAAAAAAAATTTATTTATTTTTTTTACTTTATTTTTTTCTGATACCTACTTCACACCAGACCGCATCTCACGATTTCTAAATAAATATCGATTAACCGTCACTAATCACCACACATTACACACAGTATTTAAGAAATTTATTTTGAACAGATTTAGGTCTATATATGTAAGTGTGATAATAAGGTGACCACACTATTGAGTTAAACTCTAAGGTTGGCCTTATCAGAATAAAAAACCACATTTTTAGCCAAAATATACTATTAAACTCCTGCGTATTTCTTTTCAAGAAGCCAAGTAGTTTCAAACATGTATTAACAATAGCTTTGTATATATATATATTAATAACAGCCAAAGTGCCTGGCAAAGATATTAGTAATTTCCAATGGATTTATAGCTGTAACATCATTGTAGTGGATAACAGCTGATATTGCATTATTATTTTTTTTATTATGAATATAAGACCAAAATTTGGGTGGGTTTGAAGATAAATTATTTTCTAAGGATTTTATATAGTTCAAATTATCTATTTTAGCTCGCTTATTACATTCAGCTCGGTGCTTAGAGAACAAATGATAACGATCAGTTGAGTGAGATTGTTTGTATTTCATGTGGGCTATCTTCTTTTCAATGACCATAGCTTTTAACTCATCAGAAAAATATATGGGAAATTTAGGGTTACTGTATTTCCTGACTGGAATGTATAAATTAATTAAGTCATATAGAATATTGTAAAATAGTGATACACAATTATAAGTATTATTTTGTTTGAATAAAGTATCCCAATCTATTATTGCTATATGATTAATCAGTTCTTTATAATCAGCGTTACTGAAATCGTAAAAGTAATGAGCCGTACTGGTAATTAACGGCTCATTAGAGACTGATAGATTAAACTTTATTGCTGGGTGGTAGGGCAAATCAAGGGTAATATCAATATTAATAATGTCAATGTTAATTTCAATATCAACAAAAAATTTGGTCATTGAATTTTCATTATTTAAAAAAATGTACACATTGCTTTAATATATTTTTTATATGAACTGGTTATGATATGTAGAAAAACAATTAAACATTATATAAATAATGTAAGAAAGTAAATATAGAAATAATTTTTTTAGAAAAGATATGTTAACAAAAGTTAACCAAAATCTTAAACATTCGACTTTTGTCTCTCTAGCTGTATCAGCGGTACGTCCATTTTCCATTTTCCATTTTTTTTTTAATTTGTAAATAATAACTACTGTTCGAAATAATACTTGTAGAAGAACCAAGTTCTCAATGTGTGTCAATAGTCGGTGGGTTCGAACGACAATCCTGTAAAAAGTGACAGTTTTGCAAAACACTGCTGTATGAAGGGTCGAAAAATTGACGACTCAGCTATAAAATTAGCTATACAACGTAACAAAAATAATAACGCAAATTTAAAAATCTACCCATTTTTAAATCGGTATAAATATAATTAAATTCCCAAACGGACCTACTATCAACACAAAATTTTCTTTGATAAATAATTATTATATGTTTTATTCCTTATGTGTCCTGTGTGTGGCCGGGTTCTATTGAATATTATTACACTGACTTTATTGAATACTTTAACGTGGACTTACAGGTCTCTTCCTTCAGACGCAAGAGGAGTAATTTGATAAAAAAGTATATTTAAGTCATACATGCCAACTTTAGTACGTATGTCAATATACAGTATTTTATTTACATTTCAATTAATTAAGGTTTTTAGTTGAGATAAAAAACTTAGAGTCACGAGTCGGAGTCGAACCCACGATCTTCGGATAGATACGCCGCTGCTCTACCACTTGAGCTATCCTCGATCCACTGGTGACAGTGACTTTCCATCTCAACCCCACTTTTGAAATTTCCCTCCTTTTTGCCATTTTTCAATTATGGCCATTTTATCTCAACTAAAAACCTTAATTAACTGAATGATATTATTTGGTTAAGCGGACCACAAAAACTAGTGAATTTAATAAGTTAAAATAAAGTATACCTTCACTAAAGCTCTCCGTGGCCATTGCATTTGTCGTCGAGAATCCAATCCGATTACACGACATTTGAAAAATGGCAAAAAGGAGGGAAAATTCAAAAGGTGGGGTTGAGATGGGAAGTTAGTGTCCAAGTGGATCGAGGTCACGATAGCTCAAGTGGTAGAGGAGCGGCGTTTCAAGTCGAAGATCGTGGGTTCGAATCCCCCTCTTGACACTGACTTTTTTATCTCAACTAAAAACCTAAATTAATTGAAAGATATTAATTGGTCAAGCGGACCACGAAAACTAGTGAATTTATTTACATTATTAAACTTGAACATACAAGAAACGTTTATAATTTATAGGTGTGACACAACAGGCAAAAATATTGCCCTATTTTTACGAAGTTAGGTATGTAGCATGTAAACCGAAGTAACAAAAAGCGAATAGACATCATTTTAAAACATTAGAGTTATACGGAGAACATTAATACCGTTTTGAAGTTTCCTTTTGAATGGATTCACTATGATTTTCATACCGACATTAGAATGTTATAAGTGTTGAAAGGACTTAGGGCTGAGGAGAAAAAAATTCCATTGAGTTTCTTTTGCATTTCCCCAGACCTGATACACCATGGTGTATATTCTAGCAAATATGTAAAAACAATAACAACTATCAATTTGAAGTTATGGTGTGACACACGACCGGAGTGATTTCCCAAGCGAGAGACGATGGACGTCCGTCTTCGAGGACAATAGGGAGACCCCGGTTCAAGGACATACGTGCAGGACTCTTCCACATTGTCTTTCCAATAGTCATTATGCATCTCCTCTCCTTGAGAAGAGAGAGTGCAATTAAAAAGTTTTTGGAATTGCCAAAATTTTTTGTTGTTTTTACATTTAAATATTTTACAATAAATCGTTTAACATTTATCACCTTTAGATTAGATCACCTCTCATTTAACCTCTCTGTGGGACATTCTAATGAATGTCCTCTTGAAAACGAGTTCATCCTAAAAAAATTTCGCTTTTACAGCAATCTGATATCTGATGATCTGACCATCTTTGGGTCCATTGTCGATTATTTAATCAAATCCAAATACTCTATTATTTATTGAACTAGATTGTTCTTAAAACAACAAGATCAACTTTTATCCGTGGGATCAACAGTAGTTATATAGGTTTACGAGTTATATATTGGCGACATCCTTCTTCTTGGCCCTCTCTATTTTATCAATTGGCAGCTTCTTTCCATGTACAGTCGGTTCAAACAATCCAACAGCCTAATCTCACTATCGCGTTAGAAAAGCCGTATTTAATTACTGAAAAGTAGCACCACATGAAAACAAAAAATTTAGTAAGTTTAAAAAGCCTAAATTTTTTGATAAATGGCACAATACATTTACATTTTACATTGTTCAAAATTTTACCCATGAATCTTTTTTCCAGATACATAAACGTATCTGCAAATTAAATTGTAACTATTATAAAAAGTAATTTTGCATTAGATGACTCTACGATGTCTTTAGTCGTCTAGGTCCGCATTGCGATTGCCCGTCTAATTGGGTAAATGGGCAACTGCAGTCAAGTCACATCCCAAATCATGCACGTCGTTTGACCCAGACAAAACAGTTTACGTTCTCTTTTATTAACTTTAAACGTTGAATCTTGTAAATAAATAATGGGAGGCCAGGAAAGTTAGAACAAAACCTGACAGGTCCCAACCTCATAAAAATCATATTTACCGTCTTGTCCGAAAAATCACTTGAAATAAGACATAAGAGTCTAGAAACCTTAAAGTAAAGCTCTTTACATAAAATTTAAGACGTGAGACTTAATTTAAGTGTAGGGTGTAACTTGTATATTTCAGATAATTGAATGAAGTCAGTGAGAGCATCCAGAATTTCCAAAACCTGGGGAAACACAACAACCCGATGATATCTTGGGTACCTGGAAACAATGGAATTTAGGGGAGGGTCTGCAAGACCATATATAGAACCTGAACGCATTCTTGGGATAACCAAAACTAACAAAGAATCTTTTTTCATAGCAAGGATCCAAAAAAAGGCAAAAGAACGAGTGAGACTCAAGAGGTGCCAGACACAGTAAGCTTATGCTAAATTAACCCTTATCAACACTGCAAACTCACTACTGTAGAGTAAAACTTACAGGAGTGACTACTGGTCATTGACTTCTGAGAAAACATACACAACATGGGAATATTAAATGATGACCCCGTTTGCTGGATATGAAATGAAGAGGAAGAATCAGCCACCCATACCATCTTCGAATGGGAACCGGTCGATAAAGACGTAACCTGGAACTTCTTAAGATACGAATCGAGCTCACTGACTGGATTAAGAAACCAAGAAAGTAGAATAAGCCAGAAGGCTACAGTGTTGAAGAACAAAAACCCGCACTTCCTAGTCTCCTTTCACCGTCGTCAATGCCTCCTTGATCTAAAGAGCGACGGGTTTAAAAACGCAGCGATGCACAGATGAGGAAGTATTTTTCCTGTTTTTTAAACATGCACATCTTCCATTTCATCTTAAAGATATCTCCATCTTCTTTGTCGAGAAGATTTATTGAGAAGGAGTTCCCCAGCTGTCAATAGAAAATAAAATATTGATTCAACGGCTACAGAACAAAGTGCTCCTATGGCAGACGTTTCGTGGTATGTTCGCAATAACGACATACACAGAAACCTGAACATCCCTCATATCGACAGGGAGATAACACGATATATAACACGATATAAGAACTACCTTTGGCTTGAAAGTCACCAGAACACAGAGGCCATTCGCCTGCTACATATTCAGCATAATGTAACACATCTGAAGAGGATTAATTGTAAGCTTCTTGACTTTGTTCTCTAAAAATTTCCTGAAGCTAAACACGGACACTGATGAGTGGACTAAGATTATTTATTATTTATTTATTGCCAGGTCAGCCATTGTAAAATTAATAGATGGTCTCATTTGTTCAGTTAATACTTAAATTAATTAATAGTTAATTAATATTTATTTTAATAAATACATGTATTACATAAAAAACGATTTGCGTTTACATGTACATAAAAATTCAAATATGAAAATATGATTAGGATTCAACGGCAATTATTGGAGAAAACGTTTTACGCCAGTCTATTGTAACATAGGCACATATCTATGCTGGTTGCTAGACAACAATTAGTTTTCTGTTTCCAGCTCGTGTGAAAATCACACAAAATTCAGTGATAATGAAAGCACAGATAGTCCAAGTGTAGAAGATTATCTCAAAAGATAGCTACTACGTTTCGGTGGAGAAGTTTTAAGCTTGTCTTGACAGCCGTGCCGGTTCGAGTTCTTTTCCACTTTTTTTGTTAACTGTCTGTTAAAAAGCCGAATGTTTTATTCTAATAGGTAATAGTTATCCAGCATGCATTTTATTTAAAGGAATTTTTGAGATTCTTGACTATGCTTTTATCAGAAACAATAACAGGTGAATGATGAAAGTTTTTTTAATGTGTATGACTCAATTTTATTGGTTCGTGTGGTTTCGCTTCTATGCTTTAATCTATTTATTTGAAATTTAAATTATTGGTTTTTAGCCTACTAATTTAGCTAAATAAACGGCCATAATATTAGCTGACGTATTTTTTTTAAATTTTAATTAATTATACTTTTAATTTAAGGTCTTGGATGTAATGAAAGCGTCACGAGCGGGATTCGAACCAACGACCTTCGGATCAATACGCCGCTACTCTCACCATTTGAGCTATCGTGACTTCAAGTGGTTAGAGCATATTGAGCTGAAGGTCGTGGGTTCGAATCCTGCTCGTGACTCTGGCTTTTTATCTGAACCAAGACCTTAGATTAAAAATATAATTACTTCAAAGAATACAGTCAATTATGGCCACTAAATATATTTATTTTTTCTATTTTTTTTTTCATTCATCATGTCATACCAACCCCCGAGGAGCCGGTGGTTTTGAAAAAAAGTCCATTAACAAAAGGACCTTTACGAAACAATGACAAATTTAATGAAATTTCTCATTATGCTTTTAAAAAATAGCAAATTAAATAATTAAATTTTGCCCTCTTACTTTCAGGAATATTTTAACTTTCAATTGTTTCTGGATATAATTTATGCCAGCTTTTTAATTTTTAATCGTGAATTTAAAAAATCAGGAATAAGACCAATTTAAAATAAAACTCAATAGTTTTCGTGGTCCGCTTGACCAAACAATGTCTTCCAATTAATTTGAGGTATTGGATGAGATAAAAAGTCAGTGTCACAAGCGGGATTCGAACCTACGACCTTCGGCTAAATACGACTTCGATCCACTCGGACACTAACTTCCCATCTTAACCTCACCTCTCGAATTTTCCCTCTTTTTTGCCATTTTTCCTATGTCGTCTAATCTATTTGATTCTCGGCGACAAATGAAATGGCCATGGAGAGCTTTAGTGAAGATATACTTCATTTAACTTATTAAATTCACTAGTTTTCGTGGTCCGCTTGACCAAATAATGTCTTTCAATTAATTAATCTGTATTTGAGGTATTCGTTGGGATAAAAAAGTCAATGTCACAAGCGGGATTTGAACCCACGACCTTCGGAGTGTCCGAGTGGATCGAAGTCACAATAGCTCAAGTGGTAGAGTAGCGGCGTATTTAGCCGAAGGTTGTGGGTTCGAATCCCGCTCGTGACACCGACTTTTTTACCTCAACCAATACCTTAATACAGATAAAATAAAACAATCATTTCATTCGTCGAGTTTCGAGAAATATATTTCCTTTATATATTTTAAATATATCTTTAATCTTTATCGGAATTTGAAGCCATTGATAATAATAATTCACACGATTAACAAATATGAAAATCTACTTTTAGTACTGAACCTTATGGGTTTTGAAGGTTGTTTTTATATAATACCATGCCAAATAATGTATGATAGGAAAGGAAAAGAAAAAGAAAAAAGTTGTACCCAAATAATTCATTCATCAGATTCATGTGAGAGTTTCACACATAGGGCATCGCCGAGTCGTTAATAAAGTGAATTGGACGCCCTTGGAGGCCGATATACAGTCGGAAGATCGTTTCAAGGTAAATAAATAGGGAGAGCTGTAAAGGAAGAGGCAGTTAACAGATGGTTACCAAAGATATCTTACTTGAATGGCAGGAAATCAGATCTGCATTCATCATGAATAATCCACTTTTTCTTATTTGGCAGTTGATGTGAATTTGCTAAAGGTAAACAGGGTGTGTTCTTTACGAGTGTTCCTTTAGGTATCTTTTTATCATAATTGAGTATTTCACTTCGAAAGATTTATATTTGTGACTACCATCGTTTTTTGAAACCTTTGTCGACAGAAAAGTTTAAAACAGACATTTTTCTTATAAGTTTGGCCGAATAGATCAATGTAATAAATATTAGTTTTATTTTTCGTTTTGTTCCGAAATAGTTCCATTTCACAATTAGGTACACACATACATAATACATTTTAATAAAATATTATTCTATTGTATTTATTTTTGCTGACGTTGCTGTCAAGTTTTGTATAACGAATAATCTGGATCTCGATATGGATGTGGATGAATATACGAATTAGAAATTTTAATTCAACAATACTTATTAAATACAATTTTAGAGATGTCTGAAAATTGTCCTGATTACGTTTTTTATTAATAGTTTCAATTTCTTTAAAATATGTAAGATTGTTTTTTGGAATATTAGTTTTTTGTTTTCGGTTTGTTCCGAAATAGTTCAATTTCACAGTTACATACATAATACTTTTTATTAAATTAATTATACATTTTAATTCAACAATAATTATTAAATACAATTTGGCAGATGTCTGATTGTTCTATAGAATATTATTTTTTTCGGTTTGTTCCGAATTAGTTCGATTTCACAATTAGCTATAGTCATACATAATAGTTTTTAAATTAAAATAATTAGAAATTTTAATTCAACAATACAGTTTGACAGATGTTTATAAATTGTCATAATTAAGTTTTTATTAATGGTTTCATATGTCTTTAAAATATGTAAGATAGTTTTATAGAATATTAGTTTTATTTTTCTTCGTTTTGTTCCGAATTATTTCAATTTCACAATTAGCTATACACATACATAATACTTTTTATTAAATTAATTAGAAATTTTAATTCAACAATAATTATTAAATATAATTTTCTAGATGTCTATAAATTGTCATAATTAAGTTTTTATTAATGGTTTCATATATCTTTAAAATATGTAAGATTGTTTTATAGAAAATCAGTTTTATTTTTCTTCGTCTTGTTCCGAATTAGTTCGATTTCACAATTAGCTATAGTCATACATAATAGTTTTTAAATTAAATTAATTAGAAATTTTAATTCAACAATAATTATTAAATACAATTTCATAGATGTCTATAAATTGTCATAATAAAGTTTTTTATTAATGGTTTCATATTTTTTATACTATATTAGATTTATTTTTTCCGTTTTGTTCCGAAATAGTTCAATTTCACAATTAGCTATACACATACATAATATTTTTTATTAAATTAATTAGAAAATTTAATTCAACAATAATTATTAAATACAATTTGACAAAGATGTCTATAAATTGTCATAATTAAGTTTTTATTAATGGTTTCATATTTTTTTTAAATATGTAAGATTTTTTTATACTGTATTAGTTTTCTTTTTTCCGTTTTTTTTTCCGAAATAGTTCAATTTCATAATTAGCTATACACATACATAATACTTTTTATTAAATTAATTAGAAAATTTAATTCCACAATAATTATTAAATACAATTTGACAAAGATGTCTACAAATTGTCATAATTAAGTTTTTATTAATTATTTCATATTTATTTAAAGTATGTAAAATTGTTTTATAGAATATTAGTTTTATTTTTTTTCTCGTTTTGTTCCGAAATAGTTCAATTTCATCATTAGCTATACCAAATACTTTTTTTTAAATATTATTCTATTGCATTTATTTCATTTAATTTTTGCTGACGATGCTGTCAATTTTTGAATAACGAATAATTTGAATCTCTTTTTTTTTAAAAATTTTAATTCGACAATAATTATTAAATACAATTTTAGAGATGTCTTAAAATTGTCCTGATTAGTTTTTTATTAATAGTTTCAATTTCTTTAAAATATGTAAGATTGTTTAAGACTTTTTTGCCCTGGTGATACCTTAAAATAGGCCCCAAAAGCTTGGCAGATAACAGTTAATGGTTTGAAATGGTGGAAAACCCGAAATCATGGTAAAAACTAATAAATTGACTAGCATATAGTGAATGTTTTGTAGCATATTCTGCTAAATTCGCGTAAAATTGGACGAAACCTCTGACCAATATAATTTTTTGATCTTTTCTCAATTGGTCTGTATTGTTTCCTCTCCGTTTCTCGTCTTCTGACAATCTGAAAACAGATAGTGATATCGCTTAAATTACAGGGCGCACATCATAAATGCGCTCCGGTTAAAAGTCATCTTCTTGTTTACTTTATAAGTCACTTTTAATTAAAGAAGTCAGCCGAGTCAGATGCCCAGGCGGGAGAGGGCCGACTGTTAACGGTGAGCAGGAATTCCTGACCCCTGCATTCCTCAGTAATGCGGGATACAACTTGCGGAATCTTCTTAAGAGCTACTGTATAACGCCGGAACCAAGGAATATGACCCGATCGAACCAAAGATAAATGATTAATTTATTGATACACGGCAAAACCTTTTTTAGGCCGTGGGAACTTCAAAGTCAAACTGTTTTGTACAGGCATTCGTCGTATAACAGGCACAAAGGTTACTTAAATCTTCGGATTTAAAGCTTGTCGTTTCGTCCTTTTTCACAGTTTTTTAAGAAAACATCGAAAAATGATCTCTTCTAATATAATCCTGAGAGGTTTATCTTTCAACACAACAACCCAAGTGTTGTGTTACATAGTGCAAAGAGAATATTACAGATTATTTCCGATAATCTCTTCAAGTCAACGTTTGATATTTTTTTCTCAAGACGTTCAACCATTAATGCCAATTTTTGGAATTGTTTCTATTGTGTGGTCAATGGCTTTGATAACACCATCTTTAAAGGGAATACATACAATCCTCTTTATTTCTTAAATATACTGTGAATTATTCAACTTACCACGTGCCTGTCTAGTATTAGAACGTCTACTGGGTCTGACAATTGTTTAATTTTTACTTAAGGAAAAAACGCCAAATCCTCGTTTGTCAACATTAATCAATAGTTTCTACCTAATACGGATAATATATGATAAACCATTACAGTATTTTTGTCAATATAAGCAATAAAAATTTTCTATAGGATAATGTTTAAGTTTTTGAACATATTTTATTGCTATTTTAAGATTTAATTGCAAGTTATAAAACAAGTGGATTAAACAATCATAATATATTACTTCACACAACGTTAAGCAAGCGGATTGCTGAAATGCGGTCTGTGGTTCAGGATTCAAAGGCGGGCTGCGTCTGTGGGCAAAAATCGCTTTCAAAATATCATGACAACATTATATTTTTAGATATATTTAGCTGATAAAATTCGAAAATTGAGCTGTTGACATCTTGCTGGTTAAGTCGATTGTCCTGGTCGTTCTCTCTTTTCTATAGTATTTCATTATTCACTGCTTGCTGAAATTAAAAGGAGGATTGATTAGTCGGTTAGTCTATCATTTTTCTCACATTAACGAACTTGATAATAGTGCTAACAATTGAATTTACTACTTTTTCCCTAACGGTTACCCGTTTAATAAAAATAAATATGCTAAACGACAGTCATTGATGCTTGTAAATAATATTTTTTCCTTGGCTGAAACAAAAAGAATTTTAAGTGCAAAATCTGCTTTTTGTTCACTCTCTGTCTGTCTGTCTCGTCTCTCTCACTCTCTCTCTCTCGCTCTCTCTCTCTTTCTCTATCTATCTATTTATTTATCTCTCTATCTCTCAATCTATTTATCTCTATCTATCTATCTATTTATATATCTGTCTATCTATCTATCTATCTATCTATCTATCTATCTGTCTATCTATCTATCTATCTTTATCTCTCTATCTATTTATCTATCTATCTATCTATCTATCTATCTATAAATTTTTTATCTATCTTTATCTATCTACCCCCTCTCTTTCTCTCTCTCTCTCTATCTATCTATCTCTATCTATCTACCCCCTCTCCCTCTCTCTATCTGTCTATCTATCAATTAATCTATTTCTCTATCTATCTTTCTATCTATCTATTAATCTATTTGTCTATCTCTATCTATCTACTCTCTCTCTCTCTCTCTCTCTCTCTCTCTCTCTCTCTCTCTCTCTCTCTCTCTCTCTCTCTCTCTCTCTCTCTTTCTCTCTCTCCTCCCTCTGAACGCTGTATCATCAGCAAGGCATCTGTCAAAGCGAAGAGTTGATTATAGTTGATAAGGACAGTCGACTCTTGTTAATTTGAAACTTCATATCTCAGATGTTTCGATAATACGAACTCCTCAGAAGGTCACTTTAATAAGTCGAAAAAACTCTATGTATTTTGATACACTAGGTAATAAGAAATATTTTTCGTAACATTGAGCGCATTGTACAATTCCCTATACGTCTCTTTATATTCAAACTTTTTCGTTGTAATATTCCTCTAAACAGGGCGTTACAGAGTTAGATGTCAATACTGCCTTGGTGGTTCACTAAATAAAACGTAGTTCAGCGCCACCAGAACGAGGTTTCTATCTTGACTCTTTCCTGAGATATTAACATTTTTGTAATTTTAGTCTAAAATCAGATTTTTTCACATAAAATCGTAATTACTCAATTTTAGCCCTGCATAAATAATGAAAATCTGATCTTTATTTCGCAAACTACATTACATTTGCCACAAGATAACATTTCCATGTAATAATTCCCGCTTCCGAAAATACAAAGAGTAACCAATGGAGCAACCCATGTGTTTTGGAAACATTCAATTTCGGCTCGTGCAAGAACTTTCCATCAAAATTTTCGGAGATTTCACCAAATTAGCCTTGTTGTACAACTATTCCAAGTAGAAAATTTATTAGTGAAATCTCTTTTGCAAGGTTGAAAAAACATATATTGAACCCAAGGAGAGCAGCAACCCAAGAACATTGTACATGTCATATCTTTAATAAAAACATGTTAGTTGGTAACAAAAATCAGATCCATTTCCTTCTTTATTTCCCTCGTGTCCTTGGAGTTTCAATTTTCTCCATGAGCTGATTTGATGGGTAAGCTGTACACTTCTCCATAAGTCAAAAAATCAGGGCTCCTCGCTGGCCATGCTTCGAGAAGAATATATCTATCAACTAAATTAAATATATGGCGTGTAAGATGTTTCTGCCTGCCAGCTCTCCTAGGGTTCGACATACGTTTTTCAACCTCGCAAAAGAGAGAAAAGTTCTGATAAAGGTAAAAGTGAATATGTTGTTTGTTCACTTTCATTATAAAGTTATTTCGTTGGCTAATATTATTTTATTTGGAGTTTTTGTTAAGTAGAATGGAATTTTTATTGTTTGAAATTCTCTCCCTCTCTCTCACCCACTCGCTCTCTCTCACTCTCTCTCTCTCTCCATCCATATCTTTCTATCACTCACTCGCTCTCGCTCTCTCTTTTTCTGAACAATTGAATTTATAATTTGTGACAATCTAGGGATTTTAGTAAAGCAAGAAGCATTGTAATTACACCGAGACCAGGTGGAACGGTCGATTCCTAAGGGTCGTTAGAGAAAAACCGGGCCGCATGCCGCGGCCCCTTTTATCTTGGCTCCTCCACACCTCAATTAATATTTTATTGTTTCTTTTGTATACCTATCAGGTGATAAGGCCAGACGTCGTATATTTTTTTTATTTCGCTCATTTGGTGCTGATGTTTCGCCGAATACCCGCCACGCCGAAGTACACGGGTGGTCCTTTCCTACAGAACATCGGAGAAAGGCAAATTCATAAATTATTGACGGTTTTTCATGGATGGGAAAAGATCATGGAGCTCTTTTCTTATCATTTTCTCTGATGTCGGGACAATGCGTTCTTTCCGATTGGCCAGACGATTTTCTGAATTGCTGACAGCTCTTTGATGAAAATTGATCACCTTTAGTCAGCCCGTCTTCCTTGCTGGGCTGTTGTCAGACCAGTTTTGCCTTAACGCCACTTTTAACAGAGAAAACTATTTTGTTATTTTTTATTGTTCATGTTGCGATTTTTCGATTCTTTTCTGCTAATACGCGTAGGAATACAATAGAAAACTTCACAATTAAGCGTGGTATTTTTTCCTTGTCTAATTATAGGAGTTTTGATCAATTTTTACTGTTTAAAAAAAAATTAAACTTACTAATAAAATAGGAACAATTTATATAATAATTAAATTTTATTATTTTATTCGTTTGTTCCAGTTTTGAATAGTTTTATTATAATAAACATTTGATTGTTTTGGAAGGTTTTTTAGAAGGTTTTTGTTTTAGAGGAATCTGTTCTTTCGACAGAATCCCTGAGTTAACCTAAAGGGTAATATATTTATAAGTAAACTCTACGATTAATTTAACTACATTTGTTCTTCATATATTTAATTATGTCTAAAATAGATAAGGGTAAGGCAAATTTGAAAGAAATAAAAATGCTCGGTTCTTTCGTGAAGCTTTCGAGGAATATGTCCCCCTCATCATTTTGAAACTATTTCTAATGATTTGAACATTTGACAGATATAAATGTCTAGTTACGACAATGGATATTTTGGCTTTAATCAAGTTTCGTTTTGAAGCTTTGCTGGTTCACGAGTCCATTTTACACGACGACTTCGACTACAGTGGAAATGCACTACAATGGACGGGCGAATGATCTTTCCACTCTCAAACCTAACATTTTTATACACAATGGATGTCATACCTGTACTTTTTGGGTAAAACAACTATTTGAAATTTCGTTGGGTTATAACTGAGAGCCAATGAGATTCGAACCCCGGAACCTAAGGTGATAAGCGGCTGTCAATCCCCGCCTCGTCGCGGCGCTACCGATATTAAAATATACTTTTTTCCTTACTATTTAGAATATGTTTATATCAAATGTATATATATTATTTCTATAACTCTTTTTAGAAATAAATAAAAATGGCAGTTTATTGTGAAAGTGTCTAAACCGTAGTAAGGGTTTATTCGCAATATTTAAGAAGCCAAAAAGATTATTGTAATACATTACTATTTATTAAACTTGCTTTTTAAATATTAATGAATTCATGAAATTGTAAATAATCCAACTATACTCAATAATGACAAGTGCTTTAAATTTTCTGATAATTGTAGTTATTAAATTTGCTAGTTTTCGTGGTCCGCTTGAACAATTAATATCTTTCAATTAATTAAAGTTTTTAGTTGAGATAAAAAAGTCAGTGTCACGAGCGGGATTCGAACACACGACCTTCGGCTAGTCGCTGCTCTACCACTTGAGCTATCGGGACCTCGATCCACTATCTCAACTAAAAACCTTAATTAAGTGAAAAATATCGATTGGTCAAACGGACCACGAAAACTAGTGAATTTAATAAGTTAAAATGAAATATGTCTACATTAAAGTCCTCCGTGGCCCTTTCATTTGTCGCCGAGTATCAAATAGATTACACGACGTTTGGAAAATGGCAAAAAGGAGGGAAAATTCAAAAGGTGGGGTTGAGATGGGAAGTTAGTGTCCGAGTGGATCGAGGTCACGATAGCTCAAGTGGTAGAGCAGCGGCGTATCTAGTCGAAAATCGTGGGTCCTAATCCCGCTCGTGACACTGATTTTTTTATCTCAACTAAAAACTTAATTAGTTGTCATTATTACAAGATATGCCAATAAAACTATAAATATTTAGCCTTTGTCACTAGAAAATTAGCGTTTTTTCTTATACGTTGAATGACTGGAAATGTATAAAATTTGGAGTTTTTACTTCGTGTTCCTGCTCAAAACAGAATAGGGATAATGCCAATTTTTGTAAAAAAAATAGTTTGAACAGATTGAATAACACACTCCATCATTTATCTTTTCTATTGCCAATTTTGTAGAATTTACTTTCCGTAGCAATTTTATTTTATTTTTTATTTTTTTATTTTTTTTATAAATTGCTTTAAAATCTATTAGAAATTAGTATGTTTTTGAAAGACAATTTAATGAAGTGATTTTGAAAAAAAGTAAAAGGTTGTTTATTGTACTCAAAATTTTATTAAATGATTAATACCGTGGATAATGTCCTCCGTTAGCGAAAACCTCTGTGCACCTGGGATTGAGGTCTGGAGACAATGAGGGAAAGGACAGAAGGGAAATTCCAAGGTTTACTAAACACTGATGAACAACTCTGCCTCTATGAGGTCTGGCATTGTCATCCATAAATCGAAAATCCCTGCCAATGAGATTCCAAGTTTGAGGGATGTATTCCTCGATAATTTCTTGGACATAACGGACAGCGGTGAGGTTGCCTTCAGAAATATTAAGTCTAGTTCTTCCTCCCAGCCCAGACCATACACAGCCCCCTCCAAAGGGAGCATGAACTGGGGATTGTAAGTTCCCTGTTCTCAGTACCCTCTTCGGCTTCTGCTATCACTATACAGGCAGAAACGCGACTGATCAGTAAACACTACAGCATCCCAATTGGTGTTCTCATCTAGCCGCTCGTTGCTGGTGGCTGGCTGTTGCTGCGGGTCGTCTCAAAGGACTCATACGATGTGAGACTTCCCGGGAAACTTCTCTTTGAGAAACGCGAACTGCTTCTGTGATATCCACTTGCCGATGACTTGGATGAACCATTCTCACAATAATATTGCGAACTTCTGGTTCAAGACGATGTCTTTTCACGGTTAAAGAGAACACAACAGGATTAAAATGGAGAAAAGCCGAAAAAAAAAGTGTTTGTTTACAAAATAAATAATCTTCATGTTTACTATTCTTAAGTAAATCCGTTATTAAAAATGAGGATTAACATATTTTTGTATTTTCTAGAAAACACACACTTTGATCCCTGATGATGATGTAAATAAAGATCGAAACGATGGCACAATAAAGAAAATGTTTTTCTAAACCTACATCACACAAGACTGCATCTCACGAACTCCAAAGGATAGTTTATTTTACTTTTATTTATACAATTTTATTTTATATAATTTTTTATCGTCAAGTCTAAGAAAGACATGTAGAGTTATTTTTCGTGAGAAAACCGGGCCCTTGTACGTTTTGTTAATCTGCAATGATAGTTGATTTCACGCTGACGAACCGGAAAGGTGTATCAGCGAGGATCTGGCTGGTTAGAACGATCATCAATGGTAAATTTCCTTTATTACAGCCGTCGATGTGTAGGACGTATTAACTGGTTAACAAGTCTTCGGCTAATTGACAGAGCCACGCTCGCTGAAATTGTCAATTTGACTTTAAGTGAAGGATTCCTAGAAGGCGTTACCACCCGAAACAAAAATGATGATGCGAGATCAAACATTCAAAACTTGAACGATGTTTTTTGCCCTTCGGTGTCCAAAAAGATCTCGTTTGCCCGTTCCCCGATCTGAGGAGAGGAGCTATCCCGGGAGCCCGGGGGAGATGAAGAAATTACAAGGAGAGGGGCTCCGGCCAAATATGGACAAGGTATCATAAGGATGCGAGACTCGGCCTTTGATACGAACCCGCTTCACTCCCACCACAACGGCAGACACGACGAGTTTATTAACGAGAAATTTTTTAATTAATTAAAATTGTCGCGAGGCTCAGGAAGCGAATCCTCCGCCGAGGAAATACAGCTTGTTCCTCTTTGACTGCCACGGTTATCATGTTTCTTTTGTTGACACATCAACATTTCGTTACGCCATTCATCCCTGTTTCCTTCTCGCCGTTGCACTTTAACGAAAGTGACGACTTCGGTTTATCACATTGTACATACATAATTGCATATCCGTATGTTATGATTCCGAAGTAATGGCACAATACACAAAGAAGAATAAAAATTATGGCAGCAAAGAAATGTTACAATACATCTTGTCTGCGACATACTAATGAAAGTGAAGCATTGTGGAATTTATAAAATCTAAAACATTCTAAAATGCCACCCTATTTCCATGTCAATATCTCAAAAAACCACCACAGATAATTTCCTAAAATTTGACAATAAATAAAAACATAGGCATTTCAAATACCTAAATCAGTCGAAATTGTGTGAACAATCATTTAGGGGAAAAATAAACAATAATAAATTGAATTATCATAACATCTTAAATCAAAGAAACAGCATCAAAACATATTCCCACTGCTGGAATTGGACTGATGATTACCAACTGCTTTTTATATAATTATTTCTTAATTTTTTTAAATTAATTATACTTTTTATCTAAGGTTTTTGGTCGAGATGAAAAATTAGGGTCACGTGCGGGATTCGAACCCACGACCTTTGGCTCAATACGCCGCTTCTTAAACCACATGAGCTACCTTCAAGTGGTTCGAGCAGCGGCGTATTGAGCTGAAGGTCGTGGGTTCGAATCCCGCTCGTGACATTAATTTTTCATCTCAACCAGAAACCTTAGATAAAAAGAATCATTAATTGTAATAATTAATATGGTCAATTATAACCACTAAACAAATATGGATTAATTTTGTAAAAATTCACTATCGTTTATAGTTACATAATTTCTGTGAAATGAATTATAAATGATCAGTCAAACTACAAAGCAGGACAAACATCATTAGTACGGCAGATAAATGTTTATCAATTCTTGTCGTTTTACACAATAATCGATATAAAGAATTATGAAATTTAGGAAATCCAAAACATTGCAAATTCCTTAAAAATATATTGTCTTTAACTTTGTTCTTTCCTGCCATCATTCATAATTATCTTTGATTAATTAAGGTTTTTAATTGAGATAAAAAAGTCAATGTCATGAGCGGGATTCGAACCCAAGATCTTCGGCTAGATATGCCCCCAAAAAGGAGGGAAAATTCAAAAGGTGGGGTTGAGATGGAAAGTTAGTGTCCGAGTGGATCGAAGTCACGATAGCTTAACTGGTAGAGCGGCGAATCTAGCCGAAAATCGTGGGTTCGAATCCCGGTCGGGACACTGACTTTTTATCTCAACTAAAAACCTTAATTAATTGAAAGATATTAATTGGTCAAGCGGACCACGAAAACTAGTGAATTAATAATTAAGTCGTTTAAATGGCAGAATGTTCCAAATGTGTAAAGATTAAAGGTTCAGTAGTGGAATAAATGTACTCTTTACTTAGCATACCAAATCACAAATTTAAAATTCCAATCAAAATCCAATATTATTAAAAGTTTTCTTCCAGGCATATTTTTTTAACAAAATGCACATGAAGATAATATTTTGGCTGAATTCCTTACTTTTATTTTAAAAAAATTTTAATTTAATTTTTTTAACTTTTTGATTATAATAAACTATAAACGCTCCACCATTTTTAAGTTCAATTTAACTTAATAAACAAAATATTAGTATAAAAGGACATTTTGCTATTATCGAAATCGAGAATTAACTCAATTTTTAGGTCAATTGAAAGAAAGATTTGATATATTCTTATTTCATTTTCTGATTGATAACTGCTATCATAACAAAATAATTACTAAGAACTTAAATAATCAAAATGTGTCGACTAAGATACTCCAGTTAGTAATAATTATTTAATTGAATTTCGTTCCATGCACTTCCGGTAATGAGCGCTGCCGAACTGTCGATGATTCATGATCGGTGTTGTAAAATTGTGTTTTTTCCACAAAAGAATAAATTTGAATTCAAATCCGCCCAAATGTTACAGACGTAATTAATTTCGACTTAGGTTCGTCGGGTATGCATTCTTGAACCCAGTTGCACAAATGGCAAAACTATTTCGCAGGAAAATATATGGAAGAAAACCATTTGGATTTCTATAAATTTGAATATGTGCAAGCAATGTCGACTCACAAATCAAAGAAAACCAGTAATTTATAGAACTATTGTTTATTTATTTCCTAAAAATGTATGCAGTATATTATTTTAGATTCAGAACCTTTAAGTAATTTCAATGTTTAAACATCATTGAATTATCTACTAAAGATGAAAGTCTTTTGGTCAATTGGTTTAATTTTTTTTTTTTTTTTTTTAATTCACTAGCGAACTCAGGAGTTTTATGTAATGATAATTAATTAGCAAATATGTATGCCAGATTTTTCTCATAAGAGTTATTTTTTATTAAATTCACTAATTTCGTGGTCCGCTTGACCAATTAATATCTTATAATTAATTAAAGCAAAAATAAAAGTAAAACAGTTAAAGTTACAATGAAGTATACCTTCACTAAAGCTCACCGTGGCCATTTCATTTGTCGCCTAGAATCAAATAGATTAAACGACATGTGAAAAATGGCAAAAAGGAGGGAAAATTCAAAGGTGGGATTGAGATGGGAATTTAGTGTCCGAGTGGATTGAGGTTATAGCTCAAGTGGTAGAGTAGTGGCTATCTAGCTGAAGGTCGTGGGTTCCAATCCCGCTCGTGACATTGGCATTTTTTATCTCGACTAAAAACCTTAATTAATTGTAAGTTATTTTTTATATTTACTCCAAACTTATTCATGAAATCATACCTGTGAAGATATATCTAGACAAAGATATGCATATACATAATTATACACACACACACACATATATATATATATTCATATAGATATACATACACATACATACATATACACATATACATACATATATATATATATATATATACTACACACACACTTGTCTGCAATATTCCTATATATCCCATTAAAAAATTTTTGATTATATATATAAAACTGTTTGTCTCTTGAAAGAATTTTACACAACCTTAAAAAGAAACTACATAGTTATATTTTAAAAATATTGGTCGGCTCAATTATGTTGATAATTAAGTTGTAAACTGTGACTTTCTTACATTATTACATATTTTCAATGTTATTGCATTTTAATAGTTTTTTTACATTACTGTTATGTTGTGAAAGTTAGTTTAAGACAGATCTTCTGCCAGTCTTTTAATTTCATTGTATTGCGTCCTACCTCCTATCTCCGATCTCAAGTGAAAGGACATTTTATACGAAGCATGTGACTTTCGAACAGCCTTCCGTCGGTGAATCGCAGGAAATATAAATTATGAACTTAACAACTGTAGAAGATTTACACAAAGAAAAACATGTAATGAGGTTTATTCACCCTGGGCCTATTTGGGTAGCATCGTTTAGTTAAAGTACTACTGTTTAACATATTTAAATATTAAATATATGTTATATTTGTTTGTCCTATTCGAGTAATGTAAGAAACAATACGAGAATCATAAAGTGAAGTTAAAAGTACACTCGTTTTTTAAAAACATGCTGTCCCCAAAAGAGAATCTTTATTACATCCTGGAAATGTTATACCAAAAACCTTGATATACTTCATGGATTTATTGATTTGGTGCATGATAATATTTGCCAGATCAAAGAAATCAACTATTTTATTACACTGTCGGAAATATTCTCAAATAGGAGCACAGAATAATTTTTACAATATTTGTCAATAGTTGAAGATTATAAATGGTTTTTCATTGAAAAATATATAAAAAATCACCAAGTAAATTTGACTAAAAACTACTAATATACTAATAATAAAAGAATATAAAAAAGTAAAGCAATTTCCAATTGACTATTAGCATGAAATAGTAGAGAAAACATAAATAAAAACCACTTATATAATAGAAATTTCAAAAATTAACTCTTTAGAGAAAACAAAAATAAATTTTAACTTTTTATATTAGTTCAAAGAAAAAAATGAATGTTAAAAGCACACTAGTCCCATTGACCAATTAATATCTTTCAATTAATTAAGGTTTTTAGTTGAGATAAAAAAGTCAGCCACGAGCGGGATTCGAACCCACGACCTTCGGCTTGATACGCCGCTCTACCACTTGACCTATCGTGACTTCGATCCACTCGGACACTAACTTCCCATCTCAACCCACCTTTTTGAATTTTTCCTCCTTTTTTTCGTGGTCCGATTGCCCAAATAATTTTTTTCAATTAATTAACCGCTCGACGCTGACTTTTTTATCTCAACCAATACCTTACATGAAGATTAATTAATTGAAAAAAGTTATTTGGTCAATCGGACCCCGAAATCTAATGGATTAGTAATAATAATCAAGCTTTCCGTGGCCATTTCATTTGTAGCCGAGAATCAAATAGATTACACGATATTTGAAAAATGGCAAAAAGGAGGGAAAATTTAAAAGGTGGGGTTAAGAGGGAAGTTAGTGTCCGAGTGGATCCAAGTCACGATAGCTCAAGTGGTAGAGCAGCGGCGTATCTAGCCGAAGGTCGTGGGTTCGAATCCCGCTCGTCACACTGACTTTTTTATCTCCACTAAAATCCTTAATTAATTAAAAGTTAAACAAATAAATTATGCATTGAGATAATCAACAGGAAAATATAATGTAGTCTCTTTTTAAAAAAAATCTTAAACAGAAGATTTTTGAAGAACTGCATTATTATATTATAAACATATATTATTATCATCGGTTGTATTCGTTTCCTGCTGTCGTCAGTTCTTCCGTGATCTGGTTGTGAACAATAATTCCGCTTAAGTCACTTTGATCGTGAGTTCACCAGAGAATTGATGAGTTACTTAATTGCAATACGTTTCAAGTAAAAAGAGAAAAGATCACTTAATAAAGTAGTTGAGTAAGTCTACTGATGGTATAATTACATTTTGCTAGCTAGTAGCAAGTGTGTATTGTGACAGATTATTTTATCCAGAGAATTTTTAGATTTAACTAAATTAAGAAGAGACAACTTAGTTTACACATATCGTTTGGGCTATTAATTTTATTAAATTTGGTATTATATAAATTAAACTTTTTATGTAAGGTTTTGGTCGACATGAAAAATTTAGTACCACGAGCGGGATTCGAACCCAGGACCTTCGGCCGCTCCTCTACCACTTGAGCTACCGTGAATTCGATAAACAAAGGATTTGGTATTATAGTAGACATCAGATTTGACTTTTGAAACACTTAATTGGAAAGAGCTTTGGAGTTTTTAAACTGTGTGTTTTTTTTTGTAATAAATGCTGTAGAAAGTTTATCTCGTACGTTCTATTTTTGATTTGACTTTAGTTCAAAATTTACCAAGGGTGTTGAGGCTCTTTTGAAAGGTTTTTGTTTAAAGGTTATTATCACGAATTACACGTAGAATAGAAGTTAAAAACTTGAAGTGGCATACAACAACAACGTCCGGCCGGAGGAAAAAAACTATTTTCCCCAGCACGGCTCAGCATCCAGGATAATCGTGTACCACTTTCCCCTCTTGGGGCACGCTCGAACCTTCGAGATGTGACACTCCTGGAAACCAATTTTCAAGAGATGGAGGTCAAAAGGTTCTTAAGGGAATCCCGTATTTTAAAAAAACTGTTGAAAAATTGAGTCATATTATAGGTCGAAATTTGTCGGTTTTGGGCGAAATCAAGAATGCGAGAAAAATTCAAATCGATTCACAGATCACGATCAGGGCGGCACACGAATAAGCAGTTCTCATAAATAAAATATAAATAAATAAAAATTATTCTATATTTCTGAACACGTTGTGAAGGGAAATTGCTCATTTACATAGGAATATTTTAAAGAGCTTTATGGCTGTAAAATATGAACCCGGTTAAAATTCTGAAAACGCGCCAAATATTGTAATAAATTATGCATGGCGGCACAAATGAAATATTTACACAACAAATTTAACACTTTCACGAAGGTGATCTCCTTCTTGAATATTAATTTAAGAAATTTTCATAAACAGATAGACCGATATTATTTTGGATCTCTCAGAAACTGGAGTGAAGTGGCTCTAGTGAAATATTGGTTGGGTAGGACAACCCTTGGCCTCTATAGTTCCTTGTATATTTCATTTACATATTCCCATCTCTGTTTCTTCCCGTCTCTCTATCTCTGTTGCTCACTAGCTCTACCCTGTAATTATCAGCACTACGTCACTTTGAATATCGCTTCGCCACACCCCCTCATCTGTACAGTCTGGTTCCCTCCGAACTGGAACTCAGGATTCCCCGACTGTACTCTACCGTCTATCTTGATAACACAATAAACCTTTCGATTGTTCCTTTGTAACACCGACGATTTTTTTTGCTTTATCGAAGTCGTCGTCTCTCCAAATAAAATTTGTGCCGACGACCGACGAGAAACATGCCAAATCCAAGCGGAGAACGCAACGCCGTTAGATAGGCCAGTCCTTAAAAATTCAGTCGTCAACTCCGTACAACCTTAAGCTTTCATTCGATAACATCACCGTTTAATTCAATCTGATAGGAAAAACGTATAATTAACGAAGTTTTGTTTTATCAAAATGACGACTCGTTACCTACCATGAGGCAACACGGCTACCTTCTGCATTCCGTTATTAGTTTAAAGGATAAACAGCTAATAACTTCAATCCTCGAGAGAACAAAAATGGGATTAATGTTAATTCATTACTATTTGACTCAAAATTTATTAGCCAATATTGCCAGTTATAATTTTAAACGTGTTATTCGATGCGATACAAACCTGTGACCGGTTAGCTGTTCAATAGACAATATTTGCTTATACCTTCCATCATCACGCCCATTTTAGGCAAGCATTCATATGTCAATTAACGGCAGCCTAAATAGCATTATTAAATAATGACAGAATCACTAACATTTTACCAGTATCGATCGCCTAAGTTCATATAACAAATATGCATATAAATCATATGCACTCATATATTTGAGCATTTGAAAGAACACTGACAACAAATTTTGATCATTAAAGGAGAATAGTTTTTCGTCTTTTAGGTAAAGTTTAAATGGTAGGGTTTATATCTGAATAATTTTGATCACTAAAGGAGAATAATTTTTAGTCTTTTAGTTAAAGTTAAGTGGTTGGGTTTATAGCTGAATAATTTTGATCACTAAAGGAAAATAGTTTTTAGTCTTTTTGGTAATGTTTAAAGTGGTAGGGTTTATAGTTGAATAATACTCGGAATCGTTAAACTTAAATTTCAATCAACTCGATGTACGCGATTGAGACAATAAAATAACCAAAACCATGAACCACGGCTACTATGCTTGATTATTGAAGCAGTAAAGCTCTTGTTAACGAACATATCTAAGAAATTTCCTTAAAATTATCATTTAATTTTACCAGGAATCAGATACATGGAGATTTACTAACGTTAGCAGGTCAGAATGACATTTAAAACGAGAAAGACGCTGACTATAAACAGGGAGGATCAATTCAACACACATTACAATTTCATATTTAGAATTTTAATGTGGAATTCACAAATTGTCATCGAGTAGTATTCAAAACAGTTAAAATACACACCATCCAAGATCATTTGTAGAAAGAACCAAAAACTGGACATTACAAAATGAAAATACGGATACTTTAAAAATAGGAATATTTTCAAGGACTTAGCGTTTTCGACATGAAAATATTTTGAAAGTAAATATTCGTTGATTAAACATATGACATGTTGGCTGAAGAGGGATTGCCAACAAAGATTTGTCGGAAATTTGCTCAAAATTATGTATTACTTAATTATTCAGAAATCGTGAGATGCTGTCTGGTGTGATTTAGGTTTGAGAAAACATTTTCTTTATCGTGCCAACGTTTCGATCTTTATTGAGATCATCTTCAGGGCCTGCGATTTACAAACATCCACATTCTAAATGTATTTGTTAAATGTAAACAATGTTTGTAAATCCCAGGCCCTGAAGATGATCTCAATATATCGAAACGTTGGCACGATAAAGAAAATGTTTTTCTGAAACCTACATCACACCAGACCGCATCTCACGATTTCTGAATAATTATCAATTAACGGTCACTAATCACCACACATTATGTATTACTTTTACCAAGTCATAGCTTGGCATAAGCATAACTGCTCAGTAGTTTTTCTAGATAGTACAGAGATATTTGACAAAATGGCACCCCGATCTCCTTTTCAAATTAAAATGTATTCTTCCCTAGGCCTACTATCTCATCGTCAAGTTCCTCTCGGAATGCTGGTTCAAGGTGAGAATTGACTCTGAATTTTCAGACATAAAGCCAATCAAGGCCGGCGTTCCCCAAAGGAGTATTCCAGTATCTGACTCTGCATCGCTGACTTACATCCTAATATTCATATCACGACCTTCTCGTCGATATTCCAATCCTCTACTCACATTCTGACTCTATTCTTGCAGCAAAAGCAACCCAAGACACTAAACCTTATTAATTACCGATTAGTGCACATGGTGGTGCATCAAAGTAAATGAATAATTGAGCCAGCACATGATGTTAGAAAGTGACACACGTAGAAGAAGTACCTGCGCACCAGTGCACATATACATTAAGGAAATCCCTACACCTAACCAAATCCGATACTACTTGGCCAGCAGACTTACGTGAAACGTATAAAGCCATCCAACATCCAAAGAATCCAATCCTTCCAATCAAAAGTCCCCGTCGCATTCTCACCGCTTCCTCGCCACTAACCATCCCATCCAGAAAGACAGACATCCCATTAGTGACGCACAATCCAAACACGATTCCACAACTTCCACTCCATGCTTTCCATCCTCATCAATCCAAAAGAACAAGCCCTATCTTCAATATCACATCCTAACAATCCTGCCACTCCGCCTAAAAAGGCATTGCCCTCGTGTCCTCATAATACAACCCTAAAGCCCTAACCTAGAAATCCCTCCACCTAAACAAATCCCATACTACTTGGCCAGCAAGCTTACATGAAACGCATAAATAAAACAAAAAAGACACGAAGTGAACCAAAGAAACTGACAGACGACTACTTGGACCCAAAACCACAATGAGTACACACAATAAACTAACAAGACACTAATTAGACCGATTTGGAATTACGGAGTTGAGCTAAAGGGTTCAGCCAAGCCATCCAACTTCCAAAGAATCCAATCCTCTCAATCAAAAGTCTTCCGTCGCATTCTCAACGCTTCCTCGTCACTAACCATCCCATCCAGAAAGACAGACATCCAATTCGTGACGCACAATCCAAACACGATTCCACAACTTCCACTCCAAGCTTTCCATCAGTCCAATAGTTCAAGCCCTCTCTCCAACATCACATCCTAACAATCCTGCCACTCCGCATAAAAAGGCATTGACCTCGTGACCTCATAATACAACCCTAAACCTCAACAATTCTAAATATTCAGAGTCTAGCAATGGCCGGCTTCTTTCTCCCATCCCCCTGGTCGGCATGTTCCTGCCAGATGTTTTATTGAATGCAACCATCAAATTGGTAAATTTATAAATTTTTACACTGAAAAAAGATTATACATGTGGGGTACAACATATACTGAAACGTCCCAGCGAGGCTGAATTAAAATTACAGCAAAATAGATTGAAAACAATCAGGGGCGATTGGCAAAACTGGAAGAATTCGACAACCTATCAAACTATAGGATTTGAACTGTAAATTGTAATGTTTGGCGTTTCTATTCAGATAGACATAACTGCAATCAGACTGTTGGCAAGAATATCTTCCTAGTTACATAAACAAACCTGAAAAAACGAAAAGATTCCTTCTTAAGGAGGAACATAGGCAAAATCGGCGTATTCGAACTTTGCATATGTATAAAAATTACGTGTATTGTTTGTTGTTTTAACGTGTAGCCCTGATCGTCTGACACGTGTAAGACAAGTCTTGATAATTATTTACTTACCCCATCTCGAAGGTGTAATTAACATGACAAAGATCAATCGTAGCACTATTAATAACGAGTCAACTAGCTCGGGGAGCTCGTTAGCCTCAGAAACGTTCCATACGTCTTCACCTTTATTAGAACAAATCTAAATGGCCCTTAGCCCGAACCTATAGCCGTGTAATTTTAATAGGTTGATTGTTTTCCCTTTTCAAACGTATCTCGCAAACAGTGAGTCACGTCTGTTAGTTTAGGAAATTGAGAAAGATGGGCTTAAAGGAGAACGATTGAGAACGTTGTCAGTATCTTAAACGACATGAAATATTGCTTGGGCTATCGTAAGACATAAAATGGTTTTGTACAAACTACTACACTGAATGATCCAGGGTTAAATAACTGAATTTAAAATTCTAAAATATTATTAACATTTGAAAAGATAAATAAATATTGTTGTTGAGTTAATTTTTTTCAGTTCAGCATTACCAGAACATTAAAAACTAATTGTTTCCATGCCCCGTCATTATTTCTTTGTAATTTAATGTGTGAAAAATAATAAAAAATA
This sequence comes from Cimex lectularius, assembly GCF_000648675.2. Classification (NCBI taxonomy): domain Eukaryota; kingdom Metazoa; phylum Arthropoda; class Insecta; order Hemiptera; family Cimicidae; genus Cimex; species Cimex lectularius. Next base: position 112,303 of record NW_019392699.1, read on the forward strand.
TTAAAGTTGCTCTTCAACTTGGCTTTTATACTAAATATGAAATATAAATAGCAAAGTGCTAACACTTAATCAACGCAAAAGGACTTTTTTTACGAAATTATTTAGCAACCTGTTGAAATTATGTCATATAATTACTCAAGGTTGAACCAAGGTGAAATCCGACACGCGATCTTCAAGATCTTTCCTTCGTCGGGTTTCAGGCGACCGCAGAGTGCTAATGAAGTTTTAGTTTCTTTCTTCAGATTGCGCATCGGAATTGCATATAGAGAGAAATATGTAATACATAAAAAACACTATATTGTGTTTTGTCGCCTTCGTTGATTAATATTCCAAACATACGCAACAAATAAAAGTAATCCACGTTACATGGCAACTATTGAGCAGTGTACAATTTAATAAAAAATGGAACTGTTTCCGTTAAGCGTATTTAGTTATTTTTGATATAATAGGAAAGGATAGTTTATGATAACTGATCCAAATAAAAAAAATAAATAAATTTTTTTTTAAATTCTCAGTTATAGAAAGATATCTTTACGGGATACGCAATATGAAAATAATTGTCCTCTAGATAATAAAAATTGGATTTACCTAATAAAAACCCTACAAGGTAATATTACAGTTATTTTATGAAGCTAGGCTCAACTGTTACAAAAATTAATATGGTCCTAAGTTTGAAATAGTAAATAAATTTATGCCACCCCAGCATAAAACTAGTGCGTCATAGTACGTACCACGTTTGTAAAAACTATAGAATTAAAGATTAATAATCATCCAATTTCAAGCAAAAAATATCAACTTTGAGCTGGAACTCACGAGGAGTATTTTATTCATAATTAATTAATATACTTTGATAAGGAATTAATTTTTACAACCAAAACCATAAAATCATTAGAGTTCGTGGTCCGATTGACCGAATAACGTTTTTCAATTGATTATCTTTATATAAGGCATTGGTTGAGATAAAAATGTCGGTGTCACGAGCGGGATTCGAACCCACGACCAACTTGATTATCAACCCCACCTTTTTTGAGAGTTGAGATGGGAAGTTAGTGTAACCACTTGAGCCATCGCGACTTCGATCCACTCGGACACTAACTTCTCATCTCAACCCCACCTTTGAATTTTTCCCTCCTTTTTGCCATTTTTCAAATGTGTAATCTATTTGATTCTCGGCGACAAATGAAATGGCTACGGAGAGCTTTAGTGAAGTATACTTCATTTTGCTTATTACATTTTATTAGGTTTCGTGGTCCACTGGACCAAATAAATTTTCTTCGATTAATTAACGTTTTGGTTGAGATAAAAAAGTCGTGGATCGAAGTTACGATAACTCAAGTGGTCAGAGCAGCGGCGTATTTAGCCGAAGGCCGTGGGTTCGAATCCTGCTTGTGACACTAACTTTTTTATCTCAAGCAAAACCTTAATTACTTGTAAATTATATTTTCAATGTCCTGATGAACGAAGGAATATATCGCGAAAGCTCGACGAAGGAACTGAATGTCTTATTTCAAATTAAAGAAATTTACATTTTACCAGTAAAAACACTATTTCGTGAAAACCGCGTCAGTCGACTGATCTTGCAGTTTCTTCTTTCCACCGAGGAAGATTTTTATAGTTGATTTATAATTTTGTCGGGTAATGTTTTTACTACGTGAAATGCGCATTCGGACATACCCAAGGGATTATGACGAGGAAAGGGGGTAAAAAAAGGAAGGAAGAACAAAAATTCCTTCAAGTGTCAGTCACACCTTTGAACGGACCCCCGCGGGGGGGGGGGTCGTCGTCGCTCGTCGTACTCGCCCGATTTTAGAATAACAACCGAGACGTCCGTGAATCCGCTAGGTTTTCACACTTATAAAGGGGGTTTCACTTTCATAATAAAAGATATTGTTGAAACGAAAATGTCATAATAGAGCTGAACTGTTTTACTAGTTATTTCAAGAATAAACAGAACAATTTTTCTTAACGAACTTCTCTTAATATGGCAGTTCATTTCGATCCGATAACAGTCTTAAATTCTAAATTTCTGCCAGACGGTTTATTACAGGTCATAGCGTAATTAACTGTTAAACAAACCGTAGCTTTATTACTCCCTGCCGCTCGTAAAACTGCTTAATAAGTTATTGGTAAAACAACGATGGCACGTATGTAATGTCACAAACCCTTATGGGCCCGTATGATGACAGATGTGATTTAAAAGTCACAACATAGGTCCGTTAAGTTCTAAAGTAGCCGATACATCTGTAAAGCGAAGAGATGATTCAACGAGATAAACTAATGCGAGGCGACAGCAGGGGATGTTCCACTGTCCCCCTTACCGATTCCAACAGGTTGCGGTATCCATTCACTGAAAGAGGGTATAAACCGAGTTACAAGTATCATTAGCTCTATCTAGAGTGTAATTGTTTGGTAAAAAATTCAATAATGAAAACCACTAGGCTTTATTATTACAGATATTTCGAAGAGCAACAGGTTTTCATAATGCAATCGATAGAGCAATTTGAAAACTAATGTCTCGACTGAGCCTGGCATGCTTTTATATTTAATGAGCAGCTAATATTTTACATCGCAATAAAACTGGAGACAACGAACCAATAGATTTATGATTATATTTTGAACGGAATGGTTTACGATTGTAAAAATCCCAAAGTTACTAATGATCACCTTGCTATAAAAAAATTATTAAAATATACAATTGACAAATTTAACGCACCACTCAATTTACTTTGGTTACAGATAATTAGGAGCTATAATTAGATAGGTAAAATAAACAGTAGATAATGCTTTGTTTACTTTTGTACTGCTTAATTCCAGTGGCACAAAAAGTAGAATTTGCCCTCCCATTCTGCTACGCGGAAAGTACGCCATCAGCTAATCTTTTTCCTTCATTGTTTACTTTTGTACTGCTTCACAAAAAGTAGAATTTGCCCTCCCATTCTGCTACGCGGAAAGTACGCCATCAGCTAATCTTTTTCCTTCATTGTTTACTTTTGTACTGCTTAATTCCATTGGCACAAAAAGTAGAATTTGCCCTCCCATTCTGCTACGCGGTACGCCATCAGCTAATCTTTTTCCTTCATTGTTTACTTTTGTACTGCTTAATTCCATTGGCACAAAAAGTAGAATTTGCCCTCCCATTCTGCTACGCGCAAAGATCGCTTTCAGCTAATCTTTTTCCTTCATTGTTTACTTTTGATAGTATTCTTAAACCTTTTTTAATGCGTCCAGTATGGCATTTGAGTGATTATGGCAGTGTCAGGATCATAACATTATTAGAGGAAGGATACAGCTAACGCCAGGAAACAGTGTAAATTCTATGATAGGTTATTCGGCTGAGAAACAGGGCTTCACACTAGAAGACGTAGGTCTTCAGACGATTGATTTATCAGTCATCAGGCTCTTCGAAACCGCAGCATTACGGAAATAAGATAAGAAATCTGACAAGACAAGTCTGAGATGTTTCGATTTCCTCCAGGACTGTAATAAGAAGTCTCAATGACCTCAGGGCTCGGCACCCGGCTTGTGGACTCTTCCTTTTCAATTCGCACGAGAATATGTGAATTGGATATTGGAAGATCCGGAACGAGTTCTCTTTACTGATGAAGTAAAAGTTGGCCTCAAATCTTCATCTGGGGGTAATTTCATATGGAAACGCCCAGCAGAAAGTCTGTATGGTTCTTCTGGTGGCATTCCATGGTCTGGGCTGTTCCTTATGCCCGCACTAAATTGGCTGTTATGCGATGAAGGTCTCTAACTCCCTAGAGGTATTTACAAAGCATAATCGAAGAACATGTAGTGCCATTTGCCTCATCGGTGAGACATTCTTGCTAATGCGGAATAGTTCCAGGCACCATAGAGCACGTATTGCGGATGATTACCTGAATGAGGTTGGAATTGTGTGCTTGGTGTGGACAGCTCCAAGTCCAGATTTGTTTCGAGCACATTTGGGACCAACTCAAGCGATGGGCGCGTCGAAGAAGCCTATGTCTTAACACCCTTGAAGAGTTGAAAATGGCTGTTCTTGATTAATGAGAAAGAATTCTTCTGGATTTTATCAGAAATCTTTTCCAAGGAAAGGGAAAGGCGCTTAACGCGTGATTCGTGCCGGAGATGAAAATACTCGGTATGAAAGAGGACAAAAAGTTGTACATTTTTTATTTTAGTTTTTATTCCTTACTCAACAGTCAACAGTTTTTTAGTATTAGGTAATAAACATTTTTTTAAATCTTTTTAAATGCCTTAGTTTTACAACCTAACCTATTTTTGGTGGATAAAATATGGATAAACCAAAATACGTTAAAATTTAAGGGTAGTCCGTTTATTTTGTCCATCAGTGTATTACAACTATTTTGGAAAATATATTCAACTACTAAATTTTGTTTAAGGATACAAATGTCGTTGACTTAAAATATTTTGTACGACTAACAAGATAAGAAGAAGAACAATAAGGTATTAAAAATTATAAAAAAACCCAAGAAGGACTGAATGGATCTTAGGTCAAAAAGGTCTGAAAAAAATCATAACAAAGAATTTATCGTATCTATTACTTACATATCGGCAATGTTTATTATATTTAGATCCAAAGATGATCAGCAGCGATTAAAATCTACACGACCTCTCCCGGAATTCGTACGGAGGAGAAATAATCTACTTGAGTAAAGTTAACTGGAATATTCAATACTTTCAAGAAGCCGCTGAAAGCGTGTTTGATGATATCTCACTCCAAAGAACTTGTACATACTAGGCCGACCCGTATGTTTTTAAATTGCTTCACATATTAGTGCATTAGTGAGAGATATCATTATTTTCTTCTAACAATCTATCATTTTCAATTATTAAAAAAATATATACAGGGTTTCCTTTTGAGTTGGCCCAGCTGAATTTCACTTGATCCAATGACGTTATAAAAATAAAAATTAAAAAACAAAATAAAATCAATGATTTTAAATTGGTCAGGAAATGACAAATTTATGGCAAAAAGTTTGAAAAATCGCATTTCATCTGAGCATTTGATTTGCTATTTATTAATCACATTTCATCTTCGAACTGTCTGCCTTGCGTAAAGATGCAAAGATTTGCTGTTTTCAACCACTCTTGAGCGGTGCTCGAGCGGTAGAGTCGGAGGAGATGGAACGACAAGCGTTTTCTTCCTTTGACGCAGTTTTTCGACTGAGGTTGCTGGGTTGTTTGGCGTAGACACTGTTTTTTAAATGGCCCCACAAAAAATTATCAAGTGTAGTTAAATGGAGAGGTCCTATCCACCTATCCCGGATGTGAGGATTCAAATAACGTCTCTCCTGCACAGAATTGGGTGCGGGGCATCAATCAAACTGGAGAATGTAGACGATCAACATCTAATAGTGTTAAAAAAAACCACCCTCAAAAAATTGATGAACTGAGCACCATTTAAATTATTTTCGTAGAAATAAGGCCCAATTAATTTATTTCCGAGAAATGCACACCAAACGTTGATACTGTGAACGACCTGATGATGACAAGAATACGGAATCGGGTTTTCCTATCCCCACGGAAAATTTCAACGGTTTTTTTTGTCATTAGAAGTTGGATTCACCAGTCAATAGGATGTACGGAAAAACGTTTTCTTCAGTCTCCCAAATCGACATTGGTGCAAGGAATGTTAGACGCCATTTTCTGAACAATTCAACATCCGTTTGCACCATTGTTTTCAGTGTGAAAATTCCTTTAAAATGATATCTCAGGATGTATAGGGTCTTATTTGAAATTTTGAATTTTAACTGGGCCTGAGGTACTCTGTATAATTTTTTGCATCTTTACGCAATTTAGACAGTTCATGAAATGTGATTAATAAATAGCAAATCAAATGACCAAATGAAATGCGATTTTTGATTGCCATAAATTGGTCATTTCCTGACCAATTTAAAATCTGATGGCACCATTTTTTCAGCGTGAAAACCTTTAAAATGAAGTGAGAGCATTTATTTGAGGGTCGTATTTGAAATTTTGAAGTAGAACTGGGCCTGTATAATTTATATTTTTTAAAAATATAACACGCATTTTTTAAAAAATATGTATATATTTTTTAATAGTGTCATTGGTTCAAGAGAAGTTCAGCCAGCCCATCTAAACAGGACACCCTGTATAACAGTAGCAGTAAGTTTCACTTAATCGAATAAATGAAGCACTCTAATGAATTATTTCTTGTAATTACAAAATGAAAACTGTTATTATAATTATATATTTGAATATTCACAATATCCTAAATTGAATATTTTTGAAAGGCTTCGAGTTTTTGAACCTGTGTCCGCACTTTGATCATCCCTGATCTTCCGTTCCGGCTAATAGCAGAATCAATTGGTTCGGTTTGGTAATTTGACAATATACGGCATTGTTCCAATTAATACCCACACGATGTCGTAAAAATAAGTTGAAATGGACATAGTTCTGAAAAAATAAATTACGTGTGTGCTGATTAGTGACCGTTAATCTATGATTATTCAGAGATCGTGAGATGCGGTCTGGTGTGATTCAAAAGTTTCAGAAAAACATTTTCTTTATCGTGCCAACGTTTCGATCTTTATTGAGATCATTTTCGTGGCCTGGGATTTACAAACATTGTTCAAATTTTACAAATTCATGTAGGATGTGGAAAAAAGTGAATTTATACAATACAAAATATATAATAAAAAATATATTTTGCATTGTATAAATTCACTTTTTTGATGGCATGAATTCCTTTCTAAAGAATTTCACTAACCATCTTGACATCTTATATCTAATTAATTAATCTTTTTATGTAAGGTATTGGCTGAAATGAAAAAATTAGTGCCACGAGTGGGATTCGAACCCATAAGCTATCGTGACTTCGAGACTTAATCAGTCACGTTAAATGTAAACATTGTTTGTAAATCCCAGGCCCTGAAGATGATCTCAATAAAGATCGAAACGTTGGCACGATAAAGAAAACGTTTTTCTGAAACCTTCATCACACCAGACCGCAACTCACGATCTCTGAATAAAAATAAATTATTTTACTGCATATAAAAATGCAAGCTGTCTTCAGATCTGTTAACGTGAAGTATGATATTGATTAAGTTAGATTGATACAACTACAAAGAAGTGATTCTCTCTCTCTCTCCCTGTCTCTCTCTCCCTCTCTCTCTCTCTCTCTCTCTCTCTCTCTCTCTCTCTCTCTCTCTCTCTCTCTCTCTCTCCCTCACCCAAAAGTATTCAATTTTTAATAAAACATTTTCCCAAAAATCAGTCAACTGAAACGGAATTGACAACAATTACCGTGTTCATAATAGATGTTATTACGGATTTGCGTGTGTTTGAGGTCCTACCGAATCTCGGGGCCAGGGATTTTTATTTTCATATATTTTTTTTTCCATGAAAGGGGAAAGAGAGGTAATAATCGGAACTGTGTTTGTGTGCCTTGAAACAACAATGACAGTGGGAGAATAGAACGGGCTATTAGCCGGGGAAGTCAATTCAAGGTCCGACTTACATAACGCCCCGATGACAGCAGTTTTCCCGGACGTGGATACTGATGAATGTTTGTATCATTCTACATTACACTTATTGATGACTTCGTTTTCATCAATGATCATGAGTTCGAAACAGTCGTGGATTCGTTTATTCTCCGAAACATGTATCAAAAGGGTTTAATTCCATCTTGATCTAAAAAAATACGTTCTAAACCAAAAGCAAGTACTGCAAGTAGTAACTGAACAATGAGGGAGGGAAAAATGAGAGAGTGAGAGGGTGTGTGAGAGGAAGGGAAATGGGTGACGGGATGGAAGAGAGTGAGAACTTTATTCTGAGATGGTCCCCTAAGAACAACAAGATCATCACAGACATTTTTACAAATCCGACACTTGAATTAATAAAGTTTTTCGTTAACATATAGCGAAATAAATTGAAATAAAACACAGAGTCATATAAAATAGAAAAAATAGAAATTATAGTAGCAATAATAAGAATTTAGAGAAATAATAAGAAAAGAATACCTTAAGGTTTGNAGAGAGAGAGAGAGAATGAGAAAGAGACAGAGAGAGGGAGAGGGGGAGAGAGAGCGAGAGAGAGAAATAGAGAGAGAGCGAGAGAGAGTGAGAGAGAGAGAAATAGGGAGAGAGAGAGAGAGAGAGAGAGAGTGAGAGAGAAAGGGAGAAGGAGAGAGAGAGGGAGAGAGCGAGAGAGAGAGAGAAATAGAAAGAGAAAGAGAGAGCGAGTGAGAGAGAGAAATAGAGAGAGCGTGAGAGGGAGAGAATCTTTTTAAATTATTTTTTGGATCTGTTGCAAAGTTCACCATTTGATAGTTTTCTAAAATAATGTTTATCACATATTTTCATTCTAACAATTTTTTTTTTTTTTTTTTGCTGCGGTACATTGTTCTGCCTTAAGGTTGTTTCAAGTAAGCTGTAATATGCCAAAATCACCTTTTTTTATCACCCCAGCGTTAAGATATCAGGGACTAAAGTCTATTGAAATCTCTCCATTATAAGGAAACGGGTCGATTTAAATAACTAATATACGCAATTTATTATACGCGGTTTGTCGAAATGAAAATTTTATGCCACAGGCGGTATTCGAACCCATCTTCAGATGAATTGACCTAACATAAATTCGATCGCATTCACAAACTTCTCTTATCGATTCCCGTTTCATTTTAAAAATCAATAATAAATTGCGCAAATATAATAAAACTAAAATTGATAATAAGAAAAATTAGAACAAGACTAATATCAATATAGATAACTTTAAACTTAACAAACTACTCTTCTGACCGTGCTGATGAGGATCAGTGAAAGTAAAAAAGATGTCATAATCAAAGAAGAGGAAACTACTATTTTGTAAATAGTTAACCATTGATCCCGATTTCTTCTTTTATGTGTACGATTTTATTATTGTTGAACTTTCTGGTCCGGTTATTTTTTTTTGTCCCTCGCGGTCGTTCTTTATTTAGGTTTTTGTAATGTCAATTGATAATCATAAATATAATGAGAAACAACAAAGGGTACTCTTCAAAACTTTTGGAAACTGAGCATTAGGACTGAACCATTCAGCTAGAAATATCCATTCGTCGGACCACGAGCCTTCAAAATATGGTACTCGGTACTCGTTAACTGCTAATACCACATCAATCGGCATCGCTGAAAATCCAAAAGCATAGTAATTTGTTTTATTTGCTCGTTTATGAGGCTTGTTGCGTGTAATATAAATAATAATCACAGTGTTTACGATATGTGTTGACTATAATTCCGTTCAAGACTTGAGATTTGAAAATGATATAATTAACTTTAATTTACTTTCACATATCTACTTAAAAGTCTTTTCAACGGCAAATGATTTGACACGTACCGAATTCTTTGACACTATCGCGTTAAAAAAACCCTGATAATTAAAATGCACGCACATATATAGCTTGGGTTTTCCTCGTCGAGGCGATTTTCAAGGATACAAGACATATGTACTAGTAGCATGGAAACCTTGCTTAACTGCTGGTTTTCTGGCGATCTAGCCAAGGTTGAATTGCTCAAGTTCCGTTTTACATTGCGAAAAAGTATCTCAGCGGCTGAATTCTATCGGAAAAAAGTCACCGATAAAATTCATATATTTAGACGAAAATGACGAAATATCGATTAAACTATGCAAGAATAATTGAATGCAAATACTAACAGATATAATTTTTTACTGCAATGTTTTGACTTACCTTCGACTATTTTACAATAATGATTAACACGACACGCAAGCATGGCACTATTACGCAGAAAACAAACTTTGAACCCTGAAGATGATCTCAATAAAGGTCGAAATATTGCCACGATAAAGAAAATGTTTTTCTGAAACCTACATCACGCCAGACCGCATCTCACGATTTCCAAATAATCATCGACTAGCTTTCACTAATCACCACACTTAATGATTAACCCGAGATAAACACATATCGACTTGTAAATTTTTAGAAATGATAAATGATGGAATGAGTGTGGTGTTCAATCCTTTTTAAAAAAAATAGTTCCTACTCACAGTAAGTTGTTTTGCAACGATCCTGATTTCGAGCCTTTTAGCTCATCATCAGGTTGAAGGACTCCTACAACCACGTCTCTCGACATGAATTGCCAAAGTGAACCAGCTGATACCTCCGCCAACGCGACGTTCCAGTTAGCAGATGATTTTTTTATTGGCGCTCAATTTGAACGTGCGAAACGCGGAAATTATAACACAAATAAATATTATACTAGTTAATACTTAATATTATTAAATTACTATAAAAATAATAACAATTAAAATAATTAGTTTAATTATTTGGATGTTTGATATTATTTATGTACATATTTAAAATGGGAGGTAGATCAAAATCTGTTATATTATTAATGCATTTATCACCATGTTCAATTTTACATTTTTTAATTTCAAATTTCTCAAACCAACTAATTCTTTCCCTTTGTTGAAACTATGTAACACCCTTGTATTTAGATTTGAATTGAAATTATGTTTTGTTTCTTTTAGATGGTCCTTAAATTCCGAAAATTTGCTCGGTTTAGGCAAGTGTTCTTTTACTCTTGTTTTTATTTCTCTACCGCTTTGTCCTATATATTTAATATCACAATCATTACAATTGAGTTGGTAAACCCCGCTTTTTGCCAAGTTGTCTACTTTGTCTTTAGGTTTTGAGAGGATGTTTTTAAGTGAACCCGTACTTCTAAAAGCTATTCTAAAGCCTTCTTGTTTAAAAATTTTACTAACTTTTTCCGATAATTCACCAATGTATGGCAACCAACGGAAACCTACTAATTCATTTGTGGTGGGGTGGCTGAGTCCTATTGTTGATTCGTTTAAAGTTAATTTTTTTATTCTTTTAACTAGCAACCTATCAATAAATATTTCTTGATACCCGTTGTTGTTTAAAAGGATTGTAAATTTTTTGTTAACACATCACTTATCACTATATGATGGAGTGTGGATTAAAAAGTTTCCAAAAAAGCGAATACTCCTTTCCCAGATATTCTTTAAAATGAGTTAACCGAAAGTCGTTTATAACAGATTATGTCGTTCAAATCGACAGATGATAACATAACGTGGAAATAGCGGAAAGAGGTCTTCCCTATTTTAAGTTTATAACATAAGACTCGAATTAATTTCCATCAAATTAATAGAAAAACGTCCAACAACAACATAGAAGAGGAGAGTTTGCATAACTTTCATGTTAATTTTATCAATAAATGCATAATCCATAACATGCCATGAATTTATTCTCCTTTTTTTCATTCCTGGTTGTTGATCTTATAGTATAAGACTTTTATTACTTGAAAACATCTGTTACTCACATGTGTGTCCTTATTTTTTCTCACCCTTTGTTTTCTGCCCAAGCGGAAAACATTACCAACTACAACCTATGATCTCGTGTAACACATGCATGTAACAGTATTTTCCCAGATAAAATGTAAAAAGCCACTTGTGAGGCGATATTGGGGAATAATCGTAATTTGTTTTACAGTTATACTGGTAGGGCTGTCGGTTTATCAACGGGTGGGAAAAATCTAGGCTTTTCATCGAGCTATTTACCCGGGTGAAGAAATTCCCTTCTGATTTGCACCTCCTTCTTATCCACATCAGTGTAATAAAATTATGAATTTTTGATGTCTATTTTATTGTAAAGGGTCTAATTTTATAGAATTTCTACTGCTGTTTAAGTCAATTTTAAAATTAACAAATATTAACATAAAAAGAGACCTGAAATATTTTTTAAAATCTAAGTTTGAATGTCATTACTCCCATATAACATTGTCTTCCCCTTAACAAGAAAACTCCTTCTTTAGTCTACGTCAACAACAAATTTATGTTTTATTTTATTTATTTATTTTTAATTTTATTCCCATTCCAAAAACAAATACATCACAGCTGTAAATGACTATTCGGAAATCGTGAGATGCGGTCTGGTGTTACGTAGGTTTCAGAAAAACATTTTCTTTATCGTGCCAACGTTTCGACCTTTATTGAGATCATCTTCAGGCTCTTTCGATACCGACTACCTTCCTCACCCCTTTAAAATCCAACGTATATGAACATAAAACAGCAATATCTCACTGGCACTCTCAACACGACACGCAAGAGTGGCACAATTACGCAGAAAACAAACACTTTGAGTGAGTAGAAATACTTTGATTGAATATAAAAAAATATTTTTTTGCATTGTATAAATTCACTTTTATCCATATCCTACATGTATTTGGTAAATTTAAACAATGTTTGTAAATCCCAGGCTCTGAAGATGATCTTAACAAAGATCGAAACGTTGACACGATAAAGAAAATGTTTTCCTGAAACCTACGTTACACCAGAGCGCCATCTCACGATTTCCGAATAATCATTAACTAACGGTCACTAATCACCACACACAGGTATAAATGTTGGATCTCAGAACCTTATTTATCATAAATTTGGGACAATTCCTTTTATGAATTGACAAACGATAGCATTATGGAAACAAACAGCAAGGAAAAGCGGACCCAATTAACCTAAACCCCAATTTAACCACAGTCTATTAAACCACATTAGACTTGTTACAGCATGACTTTATGCCTAATATAAAAGGAACATGAATATATTTAATTACATTGTCACTTGAACTGTCGGAAAAGACGCCAAGTTTACCTGTGGGCCAATACTAAGTCCATACAACAGCAAAGTTCTTTACTTTTTAGAAACACGAACAGGTCTCATTTTAAGCGCAGACGTCAAAACTGACTTTCTCAACTTTAACCTTAATTAATTGAATGATATTAATTGATCAAGCGGACCACGAAAAATAGTGAACTACTGGCAAAGTTTGTAAGACGAGTAGCTGTACGCCCTGTTATGAACGTACGGATCAGAACTTTGCAAACGTAGCAAATATACAATAGCAAACGCCATTTTATATGTAAGTAAAGTGGTGGCTCGATACCTAGCTAGTTACCTAAATATTACTTTATCAGAGGGATGAACAACATCAACCCACTTTGTAACTTCTCGCAACACATTTGCTGGTTTCTATCTTTTGATTAAGTTGCCAATGTAAATACATAGAAAAAAATCATTTTGCTTAGGTATTATGTACATTCCATTTGGTTTCACATTGGCCTCTTCTCCTCCCGTTTGAAAACACCGTCACCCTTCGTCCTTTTTCCATTAGAATCAAACCTTGTGGAAGAACACTCTTTAGGGGTGGACAATATGAAAATTCTGGGCACTTTGCGGCCCCTCCCATTTACGCGGTCCAATGGGGCCGGATCTAGAATTGGCATAATCCCCGTGACACAATGGGGCCCAACCCTCGCTCAAACCCCCTGGATAAGGGATAGTGTGTTTAGGGGGGAGCGCCTTCTAGTATTACCCGCTCCTGCAACATGCATGGCCTGTCTGTATTAATTCATACACATCACCCCACTCCCCCTCACCCTTTATTCCTGTATGTATTGTTGTAAAAGAGGGGTACAACCGTCGTCGGCCGATGGTATACCCTCACGTCTATCTCCTTTCTCTACGCCGGTGTGGCTAATCGTTTAATATAATATTTTTTATTTTTTATTTGTAATTTATTTTACTATAAAGAAATATATAGAAAATTAAAAACAAGAGTGGTGAAAGTGCCCATTGGTTGTAAAATGTCCAATTCTCACTTAGAAATACCCTTCGTTAAACTGTTGATTAATGTCCAGTTCGAAAAACCATTTTTTCACACATTAAACCTTATAAAATATTAATTTCAAACAACCTCATTAATTAGAACTGTCACTTAACGTTGTTGTGCATAAAAATAGATAAATTTTTCATTTTGATTAAATTAACACGTGTATATTTAATTTACAAAATTAAATTTTAAGAAAATTTTACGGTTTACCGTCCAAAGAATCACATTTGTTCTTTCTTTGTATTAATTTCTTATTAGATAGCACAATGTTCCATAAACATGAGGGAGAGCAGCGGCGTAAAGCATTTTTCAGTCAAATGAAACTTTTTTTCAATCAAATTAAACCTTTTTTCAAGGAAATGAAACCTTTTCTCAATCAAATGAAACTTTTTTCAACCAAATGAAACTTTTTTCAATGAAATGAAACTTTTTTTCAATCAAATGAAACCTTTTTTCATTCAAATGAGACTTTTTTCAATCAAATGAAACCTTTTTTCATTCAAATGAAACATAAAACCTAATGATAATAATTATGTAGAGGAATAAATGACATTATTGTACTAACAATAATTTTTATGATGATTGAATATTAATATTACAATAATTGAATCGTAAGGTTTAGGAACAAGAACGTTTCTTGTGAAGATCCGTATTCATCAAAATTTTCTATATCCACCCCGTCGAATTTTAATTAAGTAGGATAGAAAAGGGTTTTTGAGTGAGCAACAACTTTCTGTGATAGAAATTATGAATGGGTGTGGAGTTCAATCCTTTTTAAAAAGATGGTTCCTACTCACAGTAAGTTGTTTCGCAACAATCCGGATTTCGAGTCCTTTAGCACATCATCAGCTTAAAGGGTATATATATATATACACATTATATAACATTATATATTTATAATCTTCCTATAATGACTACTTTAAATACATTTTTGAGGCAATGTATGCATAAACTACTAACATTTGAATTATTTGTGCCCTTTTTTAAAACACCCTAATGTTTGGATTTCAATTTCTTGAAAGTAAAGTTTCATTTGCTTGAAAAAAAGGTTTTATTTGCTTGGAAAAAGGTTTCATTTGTTGCTTGAAAAAACGTTTCATTTGCTTGAAAAAAGGTTTTATTTGCTTGGAAAAAGGTTTCATTTGATTGAAAAAAAGTTTCATTTGACTGAAAAATGCTATATCTCGCCGAAGGTCGTGGGTTCGAATCCCGCTCGTAACACTAACTTTTTTTATCTCAACTAAAAACCGATTAATTGAAAGATATTAATTGGTCAAGCGGACCACGTAAACTAGTGAGTTTAAACAAAATAATTGTATAAAAAGAAGAAAAAGTTATATTTTTTTCATGGTCAGTTAATAATGTTTATTATAACGATTTATTATTATTTTATTATTGTATTCACTCGGTGCTCGCAACTGTTTAGGCGTTGACACGGCTCTCATCATTGTAAGGTGCAAAGTAAAGATCCCGGGTTCGAATCCAGCCGCATTTGAACCCGGCTCACTTACAGATTTTTGTTTTGCAAAAACACCGACATCCCAGGCTTGATATGACTGCGGGCCTTCGTTAAAAAAATAAAACTAAAATAATTAAAACAAAAAGTTGAACTTTCATTTCAATTCTAGAAAACCCGTACTTGAGGTGAATTAGAAAGGTTTTGAAAATTATCTAACGAGGTTATTCACATTGTTACATATTGTATAATGTAACATACACGACATATTTTTGAACTATATATATTTTTTATTAAAACTCATTGGAACGTTTTTATTTTATTTATCCACAATAATTAGTATCAATGACATAATGAATCCGAACATTTTCCATCAAATCAGACACGTTTCAGCATAACCATGTATCTTTATTATCCACGTTTAATTTATAATCATAACAATTAAAATTTATTACATTGTGTAAAAGTTTTTTGGGTCGTCAAAGATAAAATATAAGTAAATGCTAAAATTGAAACAAATAAAATATATAATCATTTTTATTCCAGAAATAAAAAAGGCATATTTTAATTAATGTTAATATTATCTAGGTTTAGAAAGTCACTTGCCTTTACAATCTACAGAGTATACCAGTGTTAACTTAACGATGGTAATTTTGAAATGAAATAAGTGAAAATTAAAATAAAATTTATTTTATTCAAAGTATTTGACTTATTCTCCTGTATATGTTTTGTTAGTTTGCTAACAACTAAGTATTTATAACATATTATATTGTAATTGTAAATCTTCAAGAATATTTTTTTAAACTTGAACAATCAACACTTTTTTAAAGCAATAATCAATGTTTCTGGGAATCATCAAGTAATTAACCACTTTACAGAGCTATATGAAGGAAAACAATCAATACATGCGATAATCCCAATATTATACATTTAAGCGGCCCATAGACGATCAATATTATTGCACAATATTTTGGATTGTGCAATTTAATTGATCGTGTGTAGACGATATTGAAAGTTTGTGCAATACATTGCAGGATTGACGAAAAGTTGAAAATATATTGTACAACCTGGAAAATATTGCACCGTCTGTTGGCATTATTGCGCAATATCAGTCAGTTTGTGAAGTATCAACAAGTGGAAAATATTGCACAAACTTCGATATCGCCTTCAAACTATTCAAGTTCATTGCACAAACAAAATTTTGTACAATATTATTGAACGTTAAGGGGCAACCGTCAAATTATTGTGCAATCTATATTGTACAATAATATTGACCGTCTATGGGCCGCTTTAGATTTAACTTTGCATAAAATTAAAAAATCATTTAAACTCATTAACTTTGGTTAATAGAACGAACTAAAGATACATAGTATATCATTACCCATTAATTACATTTTTTATTGATTAAGAAAACAACTAATCCCATTTTTGGGTAATTGACACTTTCAGGCAAAATACGGTCAGATATATTGAATTGATTTTGATATTGAATTCTGAATTCGAGAAAATTATGTTGTCCTCCTACAAACCCTATTTATTTTTGCATCAGTGAGAGAATGTATGTATTTTCTTCCCTTTCCTATCTTTATTTATTTATTTTGGTTTGGATCTGTGAGATTTCTAGTATTTTAATATTGGGGTTTATTAATTACATTACAGTTCGTGGTCCGATTGACCAATTAACATTTTTCGGTATTGGTCGAGATAAAAAAATCAGTGTCACGAGCGGGATTCGAACCCAGGACCTTGGGCTAAATACGCCGCTGCTCTACGATTTGAGCTATCGTGACTTCGATCCACTCCGACTTCTTCTTTTAAGAATGTTTTGGATGAGTCTTTTCAAATTATTAATTATATCAAGTCACGACCATTGAAGTCAAGACTTTTCACAATACTATAAATATTAATTAATTGGTGTTTATGTGCGCCGTTTACCTTGATAAACAATGCTTATTTTTATGGTTTGTTTTAATCTGGTTTGTTAAATGGCTGTTGTGCGTTTCCATTGCAGTATTAAACAACTTGGTAATATTTATTTTTGTATGGAGTATGAAAATGTTTTGAAGTTTTGTAAGTTTAAAAAAAATTCTTCCTCGTATTTCCTTCTGTCACTTTTTAGCCTGAAACCATGTGAAAATTATTATTTGCTATCTTTGTTCGTGCAGCGGTGGATCAGAGCGTTTTTACACATTACCGATTATCCTTGGAGACGTGAAATAACGGTGAAGAGGAAGACGAGCCGATGTCCAAATGCCATAATTCCAATAAGCTATTATCGACAGTTTCAAGAGGCGGATGCTCACCTTTTGACGTACGAGGGCTGTCTTCTTCCACTTCAATGAAAAGCCTCCAGTCAATGGAAGTGGCACAGGCCTCGTCGCGACGATTTTCCCTGATAGACAAGTTCCGGGGCTCCGTCAATTCCATTTCGGTAACGACTGCCGCTTACAAAAGGTACGCGATGTGAAACTATAAAGTGAGGCAGAGGCAACAATCATCACACACCAGAAACTGGTTCTGTGAAAAAATTATCTGTAAAAAAATCAGGACTGCAACAAAGGTGTTCAATGTACAGTTAAAATGCTTTCTAGGTACGGCAAAAAACTTGGTTTTGACGACTTCCGACGAATTTTGAATATATTTTCCAGTTGTAGTGTAATTTTTTGTTAATTAAGGTTTTTAGTTCAGATAGAAAAGTCAGTGTCACGAGCGGGATTCGAACTCACGACCTTCGGCTAGATAAGCCGCTGCTCTACCACTTGAGCTGTCGTGGCCTCGATCCACTCGGACACTAACTTCCCATCTCTACCCAACCTTTTGAATTTTCCCACCTTTTTGCCATTTTTCAAATGTCGTGTAATCTATTTGATTTCTGGCGACAAATGAAATGGCCACGGAGAGCTTTATTGAAGTATACTTCATTTTAAGTTATTAAATTCACTAGTTTTCGTGATCCGCTTGACCAATTAATAATAAATTAAAATGATAAAAAAATTGGCAAAAAGGAAGGAAAATTAGAAAGGTGGGGTTGTGATGGGAAGTTAGTGCCCGAATGGATGGAAGTCACGATAGCTCAAGTGGTAGAGCAGCGGCATATTTAGCCGAACGTCGTGGGTTCGAATCCCGCTCGTGACACTGACTTTTTTATCTCAACTAAAAACCTTAATTAATTGAAAGATATTAATAGGTCAAGCGGACCACGAAAATTAGTGAATTAAATATTTTTTTGTGTTTAAATCCAAAACAAACAATTGACCATTAATTATTGGCCAACATTGATATAACAATAATTTCATAAAATTTGCCAGTTTTTCGTATAACCCCACATCCAGTACCAGGGTAAAGAAAAATATAAACGAAAATCGAAAAAAAAAACACTAGTATACAATACAGCTCAATAACTGCGGAATCTTCTTAATTTTGTAAAATTCCAAATTAATTACCTACTTGAAAAATTGTGGCATAAAGCAGTTGAAATTAGTCTCAGATTTTCAAAACAGTCGAAAGATGCAATTTACAGACTTCTGTCGATCAAACAAACTATTGTCTAATTACCATTGTTCGTTAAATCTACCAACAAACACATAGCATTGGTAAATAAATCAAAGAGCTACAATGAATTTATGTTTGACTGAATCCGAAGAGCTGCTAATTGGCCAAATTTAGTCTGTACTCATTTTAATTACTAAATGATCTCTTGAGAAAAATTACAATTTAATATGTTTATTTGAGAAAACTAGCACGATAGCAAAAAAAAGTACAAAATTGCAAACATAGTCGAACTGTTTTTCCTTATTACTCTGTGTTAATCCAATCGAAATTTGTACGATTTGACTATCGCAAGAATGGTTACGCAAGGCAAGAAAACAGTTCTGGTGACACTTGCCGTTTCGCAGGTTGACGACGGCTTGACAAAGACGTTTAAATTATAGTTATTAGTCGGATCCCCTTCTTATGTAAGATGGAGTAATAAACTGGCAGAGCTCCTAGCCTTCCTCCTATTGCGCAGTCATTCTACACTAAGAAACTAAACACGGTTTTCGGACGGAAACCGAACAATTATCCGCTGTTTTGTTGAAAGAGGCTAACCGCTGGATTTTGGAAATGAAAAAAGTAAATTGTATTCATAGGTAACAAAAACATTTTACCGTATAGATCAAAACGGAATGCAAATAACAACAAAGTGACAAGGAAATATTCAATAATAATAATAATAAGAAGAAGAAGAAGAACAACAACAACAACAACAACAAAAGCATTATGGACAAGGATCGTCCGATCCGCCTGCCAGAGATCATTGGTTTACAAATATATATGCAGTTTAGAGAAGAGAGAGAGAAGAAAAGAAAAAAGAGAAAAATATATATACAAAAAATACAATAAAATAAAATACAAAATACAAAAATGCAAAGGATACCTAAAAAATGGAAAATACAAAAAAAAAACAAGCGAACTTGTGTTCAAAATGAAGTCTATACCCAAAATTTTGATGGCTTAATAACAATGAAAGTATAAAACTTAAAAATTAAATTCTGGAATCAATTCGTATCTGTAGCTCCAAGCATGGTTCGCGTACCGAATCAAGCACCGAGAATTTGAGCCACTTGGGAGAGTAAAACAACCAAGATGTAAGAACCGAATCTCACGCAAAATCGAGCACTCTGCCAAAAAGTGAAACACAGTCTCGACGGAACGAGAATTGCTTAGGGAGCATATACCCAAGTTACCCATATTCAACACAGCTGAATTTGCACGTAAAACCTCACATCTCAGCTTAAATGCCCATCTTAGTTCACGCAAGGAAAGACCGTAATAATTAGGCTTTTGGAAATCAAACTTGGGTGAAACTTCTAATTCTTTGTAGAGAGACAGGCGTGTAAATAGTTTGAACCCGTAATAAGCAATCTTCCCGATGCTGAGAGGCTATCTTGGAAAGGTGAGTCGAAAAATGAACCATATACAGAAGATAGTTTGGGGTACCCAAGGGCAACGTATGAAGTAACGTTACAAATATTGAAATACGTAGTACTATATTCAAATCTCATCTGGAGTAGTAAAATGTATCATTCGTAAAGGTACTATAATTTTTAACAATAATTATTTTTACTCTTTTACAATTTTACATTAATTATTTGATATTTATCAAAATAGGTTTAATACGCATTTTTTGTACGCAAAACTACAAATTATGAAACTCAATTAGATTATATAATATAATATATACTATAACTCCCTTATATTTCGTGGTCCGATTGACCAAACTTCTTTCAATTAATCTTTTTATGTAAGGTTTTAGTTGAAATGAAAAAGTTAGTGTCACGAGCAGGATTCGAACCCACGACCTTCGGTACAATAAGCCGTGCTCTGATCACTTGAGCTACGTTACTTAAGTCTCGAAGTCACGATAGCTCAAGTGGTAGAGCAGCGGCGAATTGAGCCGAAGGTCGTGGGTTCGAATCCCGCTAGTGACACTAACTTTTTCATTTCAACCAATACCTTACATAAAAAGAAAAATTAATTAGATATAAGATGTATTTTTCAAGATGGTTAGTGAAATTCTTTAGAAAGAAATTCATGCCATTTAAATATAACAGATTACATAAAGAAGAAAAAATTCAAAAAATATTCCAGCTAATTGTAAATATAGATGTTTCCATAGATAAGAATTAATAGAACCGTTATCATTTATTGAT
Organism: Cimex lectularius; assembly: GCF_000648675.2. Classification (NCBI taxonomy): domain Eukaryota; kingdom Metazoa; phylum Arthropoda; class Insecta; order Hemiptera; family Cimicidae; genus Cimex; species Cimex lectularius. The sequence continues at coordinate 133,106 of NW_019392699.1, forward strand.
TTTTGAAATGAATGAAAAATATTTTATATGTGTATATTTTAAAGTTGAAGGAAAATTTATTAGTCTTGTTTAAGTTTGCAAAGTACCACGTACTCACTCGGACGGTCACTGGCCGATCGATGTCTTTTATAGTTGAATTTTTTTATGGATCAATTTAATTCACTCCTGATTTAATGAATTCTGAAATTACCATTAACAGCATTTATATATATTCAATTTGTATAGAAAGAAGACTTTCTGAAACGAACTAATAGATAAATCCTTTGTAGAAAAAATGTTAATATTTTGCTGTTAACTTTTAGAGGTTTCCATTGTTTAAGCTCGAATCAACGAGGGAAAACGTGTGTGTTTTCTTTCTGCACTTAAATAAAGTCAAGTAAATGATTATGTTGTCTGGTTTTCGGTTTGTGCAGGAGTTCGAGCAGTGCAGGGGATCATGGACAAATCGTATTATTGTTCCCTTTTGGTCTGTGCGGATTAGGAGGCCCAGGTACATATCCATTCACCCGAACTGTAAATATCCCATTACAATAAGAGCTTTTTTTCACCCTAGGAGCCCCCTAACAAACTCAAAGAGATCTTTTTAGTATATCGTTGAAAGTTTAAACCTGCAGAGCGTGATGAGTGAATCGAATGCCGACTGCCAACTGTGGTTTCGGCTGCTGTTTGGCCCATTGGATGCCCGTTTCCGTCTTGACAAGATTGTTTTTTGTGTTTTTTCGTTTAAACGGTTTGTTAGCCAAATTTAAAAAGGTAATTGCAAACTCGATTACTTCCAGAAACAAAGTGTAAATGTCTACTTCAAATTGGTATCACGCTGGCCGAAGTGTTCATTTGTAATTAAATGAAAAAATAACAAAAACTATACATTATTTAAAATGAATATTCAGAAATCGTGAGATGCGGTTTGGTGTGATGTAGGTTTCAGAAAAACATTTTCTTTATCGTGCCAACGTTTCGATCTTTATTGAGATCATCTTCAGGGCTCAAAGTGTATGTTTTCTGTGTAATTGTGCCATTCTTGCGTGTCGTATTGAGAGTGCCAGTGAGATATTGATATTGGCAACCAATTTTGGCAAATCAATATCTCACTGGCACTCTCAACACGACACGCAAGAATGGCACAATTACACAGAAAACATTACACTTTGAGCACTGAAGATGATCTCAATAAAGATCGAAACGTGTGGTGATTAGTGACCGTTAATCGATAATTATTCAGAAATCGTGAGATGCGGTCTGGTGTGATGTAGGTTTGCCAATGTTTCGATCTTTATTGAGATCATCTCCAGGGCCTTGTGTTAACTGCATTTCAGCAAAAAAAGTTCTCTGGTTGATATCCGATGCGAGTTTCTTCTCATTTTTGGCGATGTATGATCTCTGTAAAGTTCGAAACGTTGGCACAATAAAGAATGTTTTTCTGAAACCTACATCACACCAGACCGCATCTCACGATTTCTTAATAATTATCGATTAACGGTCGCTAATCACCACACATTTCTACACGAGAAGAACGAAGAACATGGGATTCTATGAACAAATTTCAACTATATATGGACACGCAGCTAAAAGTATTCTGAAGGACATCGCCAACAATGAGAAGAAACTCGCATCGGCTATCAACCAGAGAACTTTTTTGCTGAAATGCAGACAACACAAGGTCCTGAAGATGATCTCAATAAAGATCGAAACGTGTGGTGATTAGTGACCGTTAATCGATAATTATTCAGAAATCGTGAGATGCGGTCTGGTGTGATGTAGGTTTGCCAATGTTTCGATCTTTATTGAGATCATCTCCAGGGCCTTGTGTTAACTGCATTTCAGCAAAAAAAGTTCTCTGGTTGATATCCGATGCGAGTTTCTTCTCATTTTTGGCGATGTATGATCTCTGTAAAGTTCGAAACGTTGGCACAATAAAGAATGTTTTTCTGAAACCTACATCACACCAGACCGCATCTCACGATTTCTTAATAATTATCGATTAACGGTCGCTAATCACCACACATTTCTACACGAGAAGAACGAAGAACATGGGATTCTATGAACAAATTTCAACTATATATGGACACGCAGCTAAAAGTATTCTGAAGGACATCGCCAACAATGAGAAGAAACTCGCATCGGCTATCAACCAGAGAACTTTTTTGCTGAAATGCAGACAACACAAGGTCCTGAAGATGATCTCAATAAAGATCGAAACGTTGGCACGATAAAGAAAATGTTTTTCTGAAACCTACATCATACCAGACCGCATCTCACGATTTCTGAATAATAAAAGATCGAAACGTTGGCACGATAAAAAAAAATATTTTTCTGAAACCTACATCACACCAAACCGCATCCCACGATTTCTGAATAATCATCAACTAACGGTCACTAATCACCATACATTATTTAAAATATTTACTTATTCTCTACATATTTTGACTTAAGACTAACCATGCCTTGTACGCCGGATCGAAACAACTTTGAGTCAGGACTGAAACAAAATCAGAAAGGATTTTTTTAATCTCTGATTCAGTGTGAACATTTTTCCTAGAGAAAAAGTTTCTCTAACATTGTAAAAAATCGTAAAAAAATCTTACACAAAATCCCCGTGTCACGGTTCTAAGGAGTCTAAAGCGGAAAAGGCCCACAGATTTTATTTAAAGACTGCATATCTATTAAGTCCCCTAAGTTATCACGTTGCATTCAAATTTATTGTGTTATACCATAATTTGTTCTTTAATATTAACTCATTGGTTACCCGTGTTTACACCCCAATAGTACGTTTAGTATAATATAAATAATAAATTATGAAACCATAATGTTAAATCATTGAACTCCTAGCTTTATTATTTATCATTACAGGCAGATACCATCAACACATATAATAATAAAGTTACTTATGGTAAATGAAAATTGGGAAGTATGCATTCGGCAACATAGATTTCATATAATCATTACAAATTTCTATCCAGTGGATCGCGTGCATTGTTCCTCCTCGATAGAACACAAACGTAATTTTTTGACGTATGTTCGTAGTGCTCAAAGGGGTCATTTTTATAATGTACAAGGATGGAAATATAATTCTTTGGACATGTGTGGTGTTTAGTGACCAATTAATGATTATTTGGAGATCGTGAGATGCGGTCTGGTGTTACGTAGGTTTTAGAAAAACATTCTCTTTATCGTGCCTACGTTTCGATCTTTATTGAAATCATCTTCAGGGCTCAAAGTGTTTGTTTTCTGCGTGTGTCATTTTTGTGTGAATTGTATTAATTCACTTTTTTCACATCCTATATGTATTTGTTAAATTTAAACAAAGTTTGTAAATCCCAGGCCCTGATGATGATTTCAATAAAGATCGAAACGTTGGCACGATAAAGAAAATGTTTTTCTGAAACCTACATCACACCAGACCGCATCTCAAGGTCTCCGAATAATTCTTTAGACAGTTCAGCTTCTGATGTTCATTCTGCTCATCGCATGTTTTAAACTTTCACGATTAAACATGGGAAAAATCTTCGCGTATGTAAGAAGATTTGTGTGAGGTAGTTGTGCGCCTCCTCGTATGAATACTCACTAGCCAGCTTCAGGCTTTTTATTAGCCTTCGATAAATATTTATATCTATAATCCTCCAAAACCGGATGTTTCATGTGAAACATCACAAAAATTGGTTGGAATAAAGTCTAATTGTCGGAATATAGATTTCCTCGATGATAGATATCGTATCTTGGGAGTATCTGCGAGCGTTCATGAAAACTGCTCACGTCTTTTTTTCCACCCACCTGGCCAACGGTCTTCGATTCGACCGGTTTTTCAATAAGCCCAAGTGAAAGCGGAAGATTGCTGCGAGAAGCATTGTTCGGCTTGGATTTCAAAAATATTCTACGGCTAAAATATATTATCGGCGGATTTCCTTTGAATCGTTGGCCGTGTTGTGATGATCCCGGTGGGAGCCGTCGCCATGAATGGGGGAAGCTCTCACGATGTCGTCCGCCTTGGAAGTGGGCCCGCGAAAATACGGGATATAATGGCCGGCTCAACAATGGGGTACAGATGAATGAACGACCGCGCGACAATTTCTGATTATTTCCACAGTTTTTACGGAGGAGTTGCGGAGCCCGGGTAATGACTCCGTGAAATTTCCCGACTCCGATCCCCTTTCGGGCGATGGACGAGAGGAAAAGGGGTGCCGCGGGAGTCGAGAAAGGCTGGATTCACATGGCGTCAAAGAAATATCCCAACTTCTGAGCATCAATGGACCCTCTGTAGCCACTGCTTTACGCCTATTTTATACTCTACCAATTGACAACGACAATTTTACACCGCCGTGCGTTTTATAAGGCATTTTCATGTCATTATACTTTGAAATCATTACCGAGTTTAAGATTACCGTTCAAAAAGCGTGCATAGTGCACTTAAAGGCGCATATATTGCACAAACGAATTTGTGCATGTTTTCCGGTCGATTATCCTCAATACCAAAGATGGCAGTCTAAACAAAGCTCTTGATCTATGACAACAAAAATCTAACAATTCCTTTTGCCAAAAACTTATCCCTTTACGAAAACCCCACAATTCTGTAAGTGCCCACTCTTACTTCTTTCACAAGTTCCTTAGAAAATCGCTCGGTTTAAGACGACAATGCCCAATGGACTTACATGATTATCGTTTTCAGCCATTTTATCATTTTTTAAATTAATTTTTGAAATTTACCGTTTTTCTTGCATTCACGTATGAAAAAAATGAACAAAATGTAATTATTTCTACATTTCTAAACGAATTTCCGTTTATAAAGACAATTTGATAAAAATAACCTGATGCGGGGTACATTTTTGATTAGTAGATTTCAACGCTTACTAAGTAAGCTTGTACTGAGTTGTAAGTTTTCTTCTTGTAGTACACGGTGACAGACAGGTACCACAGATCAGTTGTACTATCGTTTTTATTAATCACGCCAATGGGCTTAAACTGGTTTCGCTTGGTTAAGACCGCACGCAGATTTGTCAGCTGAAGACATGTACACCAAACACGTTTCAACAAAAAATATTTTAGAATTCTAATGCATCGAAAGAATGATTAAAAAAACGAAAAAGAATAATACATAGAACTGAGAAACATTGTGCGGGAATAACCAAAAATTTTTAACCATTGTCCAGAAAGCTCCAAATTTTAAGAACCTCCTGGACGTTATAGAAATCACCCAAAGCATGTCTTAACGCAGCGTACACCTTTTTTTTCTTTACTTCATCGTTTTTATTCTTCTTCGTCGAGTATTACAAGTATTTTCAATTTCCAAAACAAAACATTTATTTAAATTAAACGTTATCATTTACTTTTCAATTAATTAAGGTTTTGGTTGAGATAAAAAAGTCAGTGTCACAAGGGGGATTCGAACCCACGACCTTTGTGGTTAAATACGTCGCTGCTCTACAAGCAGACATAGCTCAAGTAGTAGAGCAGCGGTGTATTGAGCCGAAGGTCCTGGGTTCGAATCCCGCTTCTGACGCTGACTTTTTTATCTCAACCAAAACCTTAATTAATTGAAAAGAATTTATTTGGTAAAGCGGACCACGACACCTAATAAAATGTTATTATTTACTATGAGGATATCACTACGTATACTCATATCGAAATATCGTTAACGACAGGAGATTAAATAATCTTTTAGCTTAGTTTTTAATATTCAGGCAAAACTATGTAAAGGAATGAAAGATGACATTTCTGAGTATTTCATTCTTTGAAACACATTACATTTGAAAAGCAAAATCTCCAATTTCAAAGGGATAACCTGGAAGACGTGCAACGCCAAATCCAAATCTGTAAATTTGGCCAGTTTTTAAATCTCTTTGAACGCTTGCTGTAAAGTAGTAAATTCCTATCCACGAAGAGTCGGTTTCACCCGGGCATTAATTATTTACTCAACGTCTCAAGGAATGAAGTATAGCGAGTTGGAGACCAATAAACGGGATTCAGAGCCCTTTTTAGCAAGGTCATCTGGTCTCACCGGGACGTAAGACCCGGTACCCATATAAGTTTACCACTCATGTTCTTAGATGCGGTTTTATAGATACATTGTAATTCTATGACCTCTAATAATCCACCGCTAATGGCTTCATTCTCAAGAACCATTAGGCAATTTTGACTGTCCAGTCTCTTAAATTCGATTGACCGTGATTCTGCCGAGGAAGAATGCTATTGCACAAAATGAGAGAGGCCGGTGTTCGTTTAATTTTTGATTATCATACAACACGACACGCAAGAATGGCGCAATTACACAGAAGACAAACACTTTGAGTGAGTAGAAATACTTTGATTGAATATAAAAAATATATTTTGCATTGTATAAATTCACTTTTTTCCACATCCTACGTGTATTTGTTAAATGTAAACAATGTTTGTAAATCCTAGGCCCTGAAGATGATCTCAATAAAGATCGAAACGTGGCACGATAAAGAAAATGTTTTTCTGAAACCTACATCACACCAGACCGCATCTCACGATTTCCGAATAATCATCGACTAACGGTCACTAATCACCACACATTATCATACATTTAATTACAATTAAAAAATCATATAAGAATACGGATTTTAATGTTTTCAACATCAGTTTGATAAGACGAGTTGTAAATTAGGCATTTATTCCAGGGTTACAAAGAGTTTCCTTTTTTGATTAGTCGTTTGTAGTGAATAATTAGATATAAACGCATCGAACTTAATATTCTTTAATTTGTCGTCATTTTTACATAAAGTAGTAATTTCTTTAAATGATGTATGCATTCAGAAACTATGTGTTATTCAAAAACGCAGGAATTAAAAAGATTTCGGAACAAGTATAAAACAAGGAATGCACACTCTTTGTAAATAAAAGTGTAATTAAAAATGTAAATTTGTTTGTTATCTTTAGTTTGCGATATAATGAACGTGAAATGAACTTTTATTACTTCTAATTAATATAATGAACAGTGTAATTTTAATGCATGAATAATTTTAATTGCCAAAACGTTTATTTTGAGCCAGCATTTACAGGAAAAAATGTCATTTTTGGGAATGAAAATTAGAGCTTTACATGCTTTAAATAGAAAAGCGAACCCAGTTCGGCTACAGACCCATTAAGGGTACGAAGATAATTACGTTTATCTACCAAGAGGCAAATACGGCAATAAATCAGAGAAACCATTCTTCAAAGGTTCCTCCCTCGATTCACGAACGTAAGTGTATAAACTCAATAAGAAACACTTTATCGACACTAGAAGCTTTTGTTTACTCAATAATTATGAACCTTTTCATCGAATCTGTGCCATTTTCAAATGATCTTAACATCACAATTTTTATGAATTTTAAACTCAAAATCTAAAAGTATTGACTAAATGAAAAAAGTGAGATTCTTTCCAGTTTTTTCGATAATTACTGACATAATCTATTAACATAAACATACTACAATAAACTTATATTTTCTATATTTTTATGATTTAAATTTAATAAAAATGGCGATTTTCTATGAATAATAGAATCCTATTCACAATTTTTATGGATTTTAAACTCAAAATCTAAAAGTATTGACTAAATGAAAAAAGTGAGATTCTTTCCAGTTTTTCGATAATTACTGACATAATCTATTGACATAAACATACTACAATAAACTTATATTTTCTATATTTTTATGATTTAAATTTAATAAAAATGGCGATTTTCTATGAATAATAGAATCCTATCCATTTTTATATATCCATTTTCACTCCACCATTTATCCATACTAGAAACTTTTGGTTACTCAATAATTATATACCTTTTTATCGAATCTATGCCATTTTAAAATGATCTTAACATCACAATTTTTATGGATTTTAAACTCAAAATCTAAAAGTATTGACTAAATGAAAAAAGTGAGATTCTTTCAAGTTTTTTCGATAATTACTGACAATCTATTGACATAAACATACTACAATAAACGTATATTTTCTATATTTTTATGATTTAAATTTAATAAAATTGCGGATTTTCTATGAATAATACAAACCTATCCATTCTTCCATCAATTCCCAGTCTACTATTTATCATTTCTAATCTATCCATATGTCACTTTTCTTTGTTTATTTTAGCATGGTCACCATTTTTATGAATTAAACTCGAAATCTGAAAGTATAGACTAAATGAAAAAAAATGAGATTCTTTCAAGTTTTTTTAACAATTAATGATACAATCTATTGGCATTATACTATCAGACATACTACAATAAACGTATATTTTGGCATTCTATACTTTTATGATTTAAATTTAATAAAAATGGCGATTTTCTATGAATAATATAATCCTATCCATTCTTATATACATTCTCACTCAACCATTTATCATTTCTAAACTATCCATATATCACTTATCTTTACTTTTTAGCAGGGTTACTTTTGTACCTGACAAAATCGTTTATTTCTCAGGACAAGTTGGAACGAGGAAAAATGTACACAGTGTAAATTTTCCTCTCTCTTTATGAACTTTAAACTCAAAATTTGAAAGTATAGACTAAACTCGGAGATCGTGAGATGCGATCTGGTGTGACGTAGGTTTTAGAAAAACATTTTCTTTATCGTGCCAACATTACGATCTTTATTGAGATCATCTTCATGGCTCAAAGTGCACTCTCGACACGACACACAAAAATGGCACAACTACCCAGAAAACAAACACTTTGAGCCCTGAAGATGATCTCAATGAAGATCGAAACGTGGCACGACAAAGAGAATATTTTTCTAAAACCTACGTCACACCAGACCGCATCTCACGATCTCTAAATAATCATTAACTAACGGTCATTAAACACCACACACACACAATTTTAAACTCAAAAGCTAAACATATAGACTAAATGAAAAACAATGAGATTGTTTCAAGTTTTTAAAAATAACAAATGATTCTATTGGCATTATATTTTTAGACATACTACAATAAACGTATATTTTGGCTTTCTCTATTTTTATGATTTAAATTTAACAAAATGCCGATTGTCTATGAATAATACAATCTATCCATTCTTATATCCATGGTTGCTCCACCATTTATCCGTATTTCACATAGCTTTATTTATTTAGCTGGATAATTTTTGAAGTTAACAAAATCGTCTATTTCTCAGGACAAGTTTGAATAGGGAAAAATGTACACAGTGTCCACCGAAATTTGAATTTTTATGAACCAAATTTCTTTACACGGCAAGGTTAGTACGATGTCTTTTTTCAACCTTCTAAGTTCAGATGTCGGCGGCAGCGACTGGACAAAATCAGTAAAGATGGTATTCGGGTGCTCAGTTATGCGTTGATACAGTTTGACATATGCTTCTTTCACTACTTCGGCGATATATAGTATATTTAGATCACTGTGAAGTAAAGTCTGCCGAATCAAGGCTCGTTCATGATAATCCACAAAACTCCATTTTGGTGGACTTGGAGTCTTGTTAATTGCAAGTCACTTGTAGACCAATTAACTAATGCCAAATGGCACAGGGAAGTGATGGGTAGAATTAAAAACCTGACGATGGTTTAAACAAAAACCGAAACAGTCTTTTCTCGTATTTCTTTGTTTCTTTGTGACCTGATATATCCTGGAAAAACTAAAATAAAGTAAATTCTTGTCATACAGGAGGGATAAAGGACGTGGTTGTGGCGGAAGAGAAGTCGGACTACTTTTTTCTAAATTGTTCTCATATAGTCTCATGTAAGATTCACGGTCTATACCGGGATTCGAACCCAGAGCCGCTACCATAGAAAACAATATGGGACGACTCGCCACCGTGGTAATATTTTACATTGTGGGTTTCACTTCTTTCAATCAATCTTGATGTTTTCCTATGAATAGAATAGAATTTATTTTAACACAGTTTACAGACATATTCATATATAATTACATTGCTATTTACAGGGGAAGTGGCGGGGCACTGTTATATCCCATTTCATATGCATTTCCGTTTAAACTCCAGACGAAATTTCATTGAATTTGAATTTAAACTCGTAGAAATATTAAGTAAACTACAAAAGGAATGAAGATAATTTAAATCAGGAACAATAGAAGTTAAGTCAATTTGGCGATATAATTGTAAAAACATTTATAAAAATATAACAAAAATTAACAATTTAAATTAATAACCGAAATAACAAAGCCAGATTTATCAGTTTATCAAAGTTTAAAATCAATATATAACCAATAAATAGTTTCCCGTAGTATTTGTAAGGTACCTTCCAATTTGTTGGCGAGAGGAATTTCGGTGTTCCATCATTTTATTAATAAAATTTTTAGCCTCTAAGTTCAGGGGGAGTGACATATTAGCACATCCAGAACTGGAGTACTAAGGGTATACAACATCCAGTCGACAGTCAATTTTCAAAAATCATCTGATCCAGCTTGGACAGGAATTCGATAAAACGAGAAATTGGGAATATTTACATATAAAATCGAAAGGGAAGATACTCGACTGGATGGAACAATACGAGATCAAAAATGTAACTTAAAAGAAAAATGCTTAAATGTACAAGGATCTCTTAGTACTCCAGTTATGGATCTAGATGTAGATGTAGATATGGTTTCAGGGTGTATTATACTACGCCCTTTGAGAGCTATTGTATCCCCCGTGCTCTGCCTAAAGCATTTGACGCTCTTCTATGGTCACATTGTACATCCCAAAAAAATTTTTCTCCTGCGGGCTAGTGTGGCTCCGCAGTTTGTTATTAAATTGTTGGTGTCTCTTCTGCCTCCTTGCAGAATCTGCATGTGCCATCTTGGATTATTCCAATTTTCTTTAAGTGCCCATTTATTTTGCAGTGTCCTGTTAGGAATCCTATTAGGATTCACAGTTTGTTCCTTATTCCCTTGACACATTCTGTAATTTCTTTCCTTCCAAAATTGGTTAGAAGATTCTTGGATTGTCTGTGTCCAATGAGTGAATTCCAAAATTCCCTCATTTTCTTTTTGTCCTTCTGTCTGAGATACTCGTTAATAGTGTGGGTTCCTATGCCACAGAAGGGTTCAGGTCCTGTCAGCGGTGTAGCAGCTCCTTGCCTTGCAAGGGTGTCCGCTGTCTCATTGCATTCTACTCCCATGTGTCCTGGGACCCAGCAGAGGCTGACTTTGTTCTGCGTACCTAATATGTTTAGACTGGTTTTGCAGTTCAGCACCATCCTTGAACTAATGATATTTGAGCTTAGTGCTTTGATGGTTGCTTGGCTACCTGACATGATAGCTATATCCTTGTTTCTGTACCCTTTACTTAGGTTGAGTTGGGTACATCTTCCGATTGCATGAATCTCAGCTTGGAAAATAGTGTATTTTCCCATGGGTTCTGAGTATTTGGTTCCAGAAATCTCCTGCACCTGTACCTTCTTGTCTTCAGTCGACAGTCAATCTTCAACGACCATCTGATCCAGCATAGACGGACATTCGATAAAACGAGAAATGTCGAATATTTACACATAAAATCGAAAGGGAGGATATTCCATTGGATGGAACAATACGAGATCAAAAAATTTAAATTAAAAAAAAAATGCTTAAATGTACAAGGATCTTTTAGTACTCCAGTTATGGATCTACTAATACGTCACACCCCGTAGAGGCAGCAGGTAATGAAACCTAGATAACCGTAACATGAACCTTCATTTACGTTTATAGAAGCTCGAAACTGTTTAAAGTTCAAAATTAATGTGAAAGGTTTTTTAATGTTAAACCAGGTTTATATCCTCGATAACTAACACTTATAGTCTCAAACAATCTGTTCTCCTCATTGTAGGCCAGATGACTTATGAATAAAGTCGAAACCGGTCGCCGGAAAAACAGGATTTTTCCAAAAACCCTTACACAGTGGAGATACACACACATACGCACAAAAAAGAATCACTGACTTGAACACATAGAAATATACAAAAAGTGCTAAAATAAAACCTAAGGCCTAGAATTTACACGTTTCTATAAAACCTAAGAAAACAGTTTGCTTATGCATAAAAAGTATTAATTTGTCATTAAACTGGACGAACCCAACAAAAATTAATTTTTAGTACCACAGGTTTTCTCCGGGCAAGTGTCGTGTACTATGTCTTTACCAAATCAACCAATACTAATAAAAAGAAAGAAGAATATATAACAAAGAAGTTAGTTTATAATTTCAACCCTACAGTAATGAAATAATTAAACTATAAATAACTATATCCTTGCGACGAAAGAGGATCGTTATCGACTTCCACCCAGCCGATGAATAATAATTAGTTTCATGTCTGTTCATGTTGAATCGAACCGTAAAGACTGTGGAATAATTGTTTTAGGAGGTAAAGGAGCAATTACAGTTTACACATATATAATACAAGGTGGATTGACGATTTAACAAGTTAACATTTGATTCTGATATGGCCGATTCGCTTTGGTGAAACATCAAATCGTTGATTATTCAAAAATCAAGAGGGCACACACGATCGTCGTTGTAGTTAAAAACTAAGCTAATAATTTAAAGAAATCGATCAAGCTAAACTTTTCTCACTTTTTACGGCAGTTCTGAACCTAACTTCTTCCATTAGGCAACCCCTGATTACTACCATTGACAATGGACGAGAAAATACTCGTTTCGAGCCGTGTGCTTTCCAACGATCCGATTTTATAGATTTTATCCGGTAAGCCAAAGCGATTCTTTACAAAAACATCAGCGTTTACGAAACAACTGTAATTACAGATAATCTCCATGTTGTCGGTAACGGTGGCGGGATAACTCGTAACCGGTGGAGTGGAACACCGCGCCGGTAGCCCAATCTCTGCACGAGCTTCGGACACGAAGATGGACGGGCATACGTTGCGTCCATAACGTTCTAAAACGTAAAAAGCGACGGATCGGAGGCACTACTATTAACCAAGTTCCCGCGACTACGTTGGTAAGAGCTCGCATTCGACCCTCCAAGAGTTGAAAAATTAAAACTGAAGACCTTTCTTGGTTCCACCAATCCGAAGATAATTAATAGCTCGATTAACCTAGTCAGAACTTCATATTCCCAAGGTTAAACACGAAGTCGGTGTTCTCCTCATGAATTGGTGGTTATTTAAAACAGGAATATCGACCAAACGAGATAAACAATGGAAATATGCTTATTCTTGGAATTAATAAGAAATCATTCATGCGCAACGTTCTTACAGAAGGAAGCTCAAACGATCCGTAGGACGAATGTAACCTACATCAGTTTTAAACTATGTTCACCTTATCAAATCAAAAATTTCCCATTAAACCTGGAAGATTCTTCTATTGCACAACTACTTACAACTTCACACGACAATATATAATAGAAAAAATAAATATTTAAATAAATAAAGATGCTGAACCTATTCAACCATTGTTTTGTTGTTACGTTGAAAATTTGAATTTTTTTCCTTTTCCGAACATTGTGATCCACGTATTTTTGCTACAGGCCAAGTAAACGTGTTTTTCACGATTTTGTATGTTGTAGGGAAGCACATTTTGTAACGTCGCATTTCGTTCAATGTCTTTTCATACGAAAACATTTGGCATTTGACATTGTTTGACAGCAATTGTCCATAGGTTGAGATGAATTTTCCAGAGTATATTGCCAAAATATTTTCCTCCTACCTAAAATCTCGCTACTTTCGCGTACATTGACGTAATAAAATCTCCCACTTTTTCCCTATAGCCGCCGGAGTCCTCCAGGGTTCTACACTGAGACCCATTCTTTTCCTTCTATTTACAAATTCTCTTTCTAAGGCAAAAAATTGCCAAATTGCACTTTATGCGGATGTCATAGCGCTATATAGTTCGGCCTGGAGGCCCGGAACAATTGTCTATAGGTTGATTGAGATGAATTTTCCAGAGTATATTGTCAAAATATCTTCCTCCTAAAATCTCGCTACTTTCGAGTCCATTTACGTAATAAAATCTCCCACTTTTTCCCTATAGCTGCCGGAGTCCCCCAGGGTTCTACACTGAGACCCATTCTTTTCCTTCTACTTATAAATTCTCTTTCTAAGGCAAAAAATTACCCCATTGCGCTTTATGCGAATGACATAGCGCTATATAGTTCGGCCTGGAGGCCCGGAACAATTGTGAGGAGATTAACTGAGGCTGTAAACAGTGTGTTCCGTTTCTGCAACCGGTGGAAACTCAAAATTAACCTTTCTATTGAAATAAACTCCTCATCTTGAAAGTTGTGCTAAAGCCTGCCCTCCTGTATGCTTGCCAGGCCTTGGTACGTCTAAGTCAAACTGGAAGAAATTACAGCGCAATCAGGTCTTTGAAGATTGACCGCCGACCGGATGTTTCATGTACTCCAGTTATGGATCTACTAATACGTCACACCCCGTAGAGGCAGCAGGGAATGAAACCTAGATAACCGTAACATGAACCTTCATTTACGTTTATAGAAGCTCAAGAGTTTTTAAAGTTCAAAATTAATGTATACGATTTTTTTAATGTTAATCAAGGTTTATATTCACAATAACTAATACTTATTGTCTTAAAGAATCTGTTCTTTCCATTGTAGGCCAGAAGGTGACATATGAATAAAATCGAAACTGGTCGCCAGAAAAACATTGCTTTTCTTCCAAAACAACCTTACACGGTGGTGGTCACACACACACACACACACACACACACACACACACACACACACACAAACAAACAAACAAACAAAAAACAGAATAATTCCTCGACTCCGCACCTTCATAAATAGAAAAAAATGTTTTCTACATTGCGGATAGAAAGTTTTTTGTTAACTGTAAAAGTAACAGTAAATCCAACTATTAACATCTTGGTTGGTGTCTTTTGTACTACTTTATTTTAAAAAAGAAAAATTAATATTTTTGTAAAATTGTTCAAAAAATAAAACACATTATTATTTATAGTGGTGGTAGTAATTTCTTTATTGGTGATGAATACGAAAGGAACTGTTTTTTTTTTCAGTTTTTTTTTCATTAATCTCACAATGTTAACGCAAAAAAATTGGTGAACCAAACATAAAATCAGGTTGTTTGCTTGTTGACCGCCGTACGCTTCCCCACAGCGCGCCGTACAACATACCAAACCGCGTTAAAAGGTGATATCTTACAAAGAAGAATATTGTTTGGTGAGGGGCACGAATCAGCAGGGGGTGACCATTGTGCCGTGGCAAAAGCATATAGGGAAACATGAGCGTTGATGGGCCGGTCTTTGTACCGTCATCACTTGTCACATCCCCCCGTGGTGACGTCTCAAAATACCAAGCACAAAAGCTACTTAATGTATTAGTACGATTTTTGCCCATTTAGAACGGCATACGTTGGTTTTTAAGTTTAAGCCAACCCTGCGCCGTGTTCGGACAAACCTGCACTCAGCACCGCATGAAAGGATCCTTCCTATTTAGATAGAACTCCCACTCTTATTACGATGTAAAATCCCTTGAAACGACATTTCTCAAATAGTGATTTCTTTATTTCTTTTTAGAATTTGATTTGTTTGAAAACCCACTCAAAGACAAGACACTTGTATTTTGTTGTTTATTTCAAACTATAAACCAAATTAAATGAAATAAAAAATTCATGAGTTTTAATCAAAATAATTTAATTATGCTGTTTTGACAAAAAAAGTCACCAAAACACCGGATAATCGTTTAGTGATAGATTAAAATTTAACCAACAATTTATTGACTGGTTTTGCTTTTAATAGCCGTTATTAACTCCTCTAGCTTCGCGGAATGCATTGTCTCCTAGGCATCAATAAATAAGCGATCGGAATCCTTGGCAATGTTCGTACTGAGTCTGATTTCAAGAAAAATTGAGATTCCATGTAAAAAAATATGTCAATGTGTAGCCTTATTTAAGACTGTTTTGCCTTGATGATGACTTTAAAATAGGTCGAACGCTCGGCAGTAACAACTGCATTTACGTTCTTCTTCAAGACCATACACTGATCCAGAGTGTTCGGCAATCCCTACAACCTCGAAGTAACGGGTGACCAAAACATGGGCGCAAAATAATGGTGTAGCCCTGAGGGCGTGGCAACCTCTTTAAAGCACAAGCTGTATTCGTGACGGCCTCGGGTCGGCATGGGGCAGCGGGTGCTTTATCAGAGGTACACGTGGGTTAGGGTACCAGATCCTGTCTGCATAGACGGGGGAGGGTGCATAACCATCTGTACTACGGGGTATGAGAAATGTTCCAAGGTTCACCCCCTGGCGGGTACTTAGAGAAGAGGCTGTCTTCTATCTGTGACTTCGCACGAAACTTGCTTATGACCATCGTTATTCACCCGGCCTCACGGGATACGAAGGATCGACTATCGAAGCGTATAACGTTGAGGACGCTTAGACTACGCTGACGCAGTCCCGCGAATGCGTGAGTAGTGGCGGATGGCAATGAGTAGTGAATCGGTTGCTCCTACTCGAGTGGGCTTTGCACGCAGGTGTAAGTAATGTGCTCGATTGGCGGCTTTTACCATAGGCAGTCTCCTCTTAGGGGGTGGTTAGCAATTCCACTTTAAACGAAACCGCGGCCGGAGCGGTTCCGGAAGTTTTTAAGCTGGGGAAGCCGCAATACTCTGGGAGATAGAGTGGTCTTCTTTATCTAGGGAGTGCGCGGGAGACCAGGCTGATGTATTTCGGCTTAGGTAGCCCTTGGCCCGCAGCATACGGTTCGATGCTTAATGCGGACCCGACCACTCGGAATGGGCAAGCGGGCAGCGAGGTTGTCTTGGCCCCGCGGGGGTGAGCTGCCTCCACACCAACGCTGCGGCAGTAACATCCTTCTGTCGTATGCGGAGGTGCGTCAGCTCTCATCTTGAGAATCAAAACGTCCGATAAGGACGGAAGGCTAGGTGCGGACGTTAAAGATCCTCATTGTCCTTTTAAGAACGACCGAGTACACGGGACAGCAATGACCAAAACATCCGGCTGAGCATTATCAACTTTAACAGGAAGTTACTCCCTATAATTGGAGCTAATGAGACAACAGCTTCAAGACGAACGTCCATGTACCTTAGTACAATCAAAGGTCCATGCTGTACGATAATGGATATTAATTCCACCTCTTCCACGTCGATAGATAACTATCTTTGAAAAGGAAGCAAAGCTCCACGTCTTCTCCACAAATGATCGCGGTCGTCCAATTGCCACAAACCGGTACTGATCGGTAAAGAGAACAGCCATAAAGTTGAAATATTCAAACGAGATTCTGATTTACGAATAGTCGCCTTTCTACTCGATGCCTCTCCAGCAGTAGATAACCTGATGAGAGACTAGAAACTAGGCTATTCTCACGAAATCTTGTAACGATTGTTTTACAGCCCACCCTTACACTCCGTTTGGAGTCGATTACCTATCAAGGATAGGTTAAATGACGGTTCCGTAGTGCGGTAAGTACAATAAAACTATCTTATCTAGACGTCGTTCATCACGAAGGCGCTCCACATCCAGGAGTTATGCTATGTAACGCCATAGCATCTGCCCGATCGAGATCTTCTCGACTTAAAATCATCCTTTAAAAAAATTGAATAATTAATGTATATTACTATTTTCACTACAATTTATAAGGTAGATATGAATATTTAAATCTATAATACTATTGGTGATTATAGAAAAAATCTAACTTACAAGTAAAAATAGAGAAGGTGAATTAAATAAAATGTAATTTAGATGGTAATATTTTATATAATTTTATAAAATAATTTTTAGTCTAGTAGCGTACTGTTATCGTAGAAAGCATATTAATACGTGAGATACCGGTTTTTATCGTGGATTGCATGTTGAGGTATGGAATTTTGTTAATTTTATGAGTCACAATCTGTCGAGAATATATTCCGATACGCACTTATTTCGTAGGCTACAATCACAAAACTTTCGCCTATAGAATTAGGCGCGGAATTGTAAGTGACCAGGACAAGATACCCGCCCGTTTAGTCTTGTTAAATATTCCTTTTTTTCCGGAAAACATCATTTTTTATTACTCACTCGGTCATCAAACATGTCGACCGAAAGTCGCCTATAACGCGAGATGGTCAGTCAAACATTCATGAAGAAAAGAAAATCAATTTGTACAAGGGTAAACTTGGTCTTAAGATGGTTTACAATATTTAAAATTTTTCCTGTTGATAAAGGAAAATAAATAGCCCGTTATAGTCGAACTTCTGTTTTGATAAATTAATTGTATGTATTCTTTTCCTCTTCTAATAATTTCTAACAATCCGCTTAGATTCTATGTTTTCCATTCTTTGAATTAATCCGACCCATTTATTATTTTCTTTTAATATGCGGTAGTTGTGTGTTAATGATTCTTGATTTATTTTCGAATGAAACATTAGTATTATTAAATTCACTAGTTTCGTGGTCCGCTTGACCAATTAATATCTTTGAATTAATTAAGGTTTTTAGTTGAGATAAAAATGTCATTGTCACAAGCGAGATTCGAACCCACGATCTTCGGCTAGATACGCCGCTCTACCAGTTGAGCTATCGTGACTTCGATCCACTCGGACACTAACTTCCCATCTCTTCAAAAAAATGTTGTTTCGAAAAATAGCAAAAAGGAGGGAAAATTCAAAAGGTGGGGTTGAGATGGTAAGTTAGTGTCCGAGCGGATCGAGGTCACGATAGCTCAAGTGGTAAAGCAGGGGCGTATCAAGCAGAAGATCGTGGGTTCGAATCTCCCTTGTGACACTGACTTTTTTATCTCAACAAAAACGTTAATTAATTGAAAGATTAGTATTAATTCTCTATGCGTTTTATTTTTTTAATATACATGAGCCACCTTTTACTAGTCTGATTTTCTGAACAGTCGCTTTCACGTAGTTGAGGTTTAGTCGAACGTTTTTGAATAAATCTTCCCAAACTGTGACGTTTATCTCTAATTTGTCATTTTCTGATTTTAGTTTAGGTTTCTTATTACTTCTAGTGGTAGGACATGGTTTGCTCCAGGCAGATGGTGATTTCTCTTCACTTCTATTCCTTTTGTTAGTTTGGTACTGAGTTTGTAGTTCTTTTTTCACCTTGTCATTTTATAATTGGCTAATCATAAGTAAATACGTAAATATTACTTTTGTTTATTTCCGATGACACGACCAAAAATGATTCAAGTGTCCTGTTCTTTTCAACCTCAAGATATTAGGGAACATTAGTTCCGAAATATGCAATTCGCGTTACAAAACGTCTTGATTTTGTCATGCATAACACGATTAACACAGTTTGCGTAAATACCCGTATGGCTAGAATTCCTTCTAAACTAAGAAAAATGAAAATTAACAAATGCTTTATTTTATTCCTTAGCACAAGGCACGTTGTAAAAAACCTAGGAGAAACCGGACAACTCATCAGAAATTTATTTCTGAATAAATTCCAAAATAAATCACTCATACTGAAAACTTGATCAACATAGTTTCTTTAAACGTTAAATATATGTCCGACTTCTGTTATTACAAGAAAAAGCGAATTTTCATTCATTATTAAATTGTCATTCCCGCATGTAATAAGCAAAACAATTTAAAATGGGAAAACAATTTCAAAATTGAATAAAACAAATCAAACGTAATACTAGCTGTTTATTTAGAAATCAAAGTACTCAAAGTACACTCTCAAAGGGCCATCTCAACACGACACGCAAGAATGGCACAATTACCCAGAAGACAAACACTTTGAGCCTGAAGATGATCTCAATAAAGATCGAAACGTTGGCACGATAAAGAAAATGTTTTGCTGAAACCTACATCACATCAGACCGCATCTCACGATTTCTAAATAAATATCGATTAACGGTCACTAATCACCACACGTAATACTAACGTACAGTCATGAATGGATTCTATCAAAACTATCAATGTCAATCTGGTAAAAATTGCTCTCCGGAAAACATACAGTGATTGAGCTGATATGAAATTTTTCCCGGGTTCCAATCGTTTATTTTTAATAGCACGGCAAATTAATCGTCTCTACGGATCTAATAATTCGACACGGTTTTTATGTTATGATGTGCGAATTGTTCCATTCGACAAGAATGTACTGACTACATTCTCGCATTATTCTAGAAAAGCGCGTGTTTTACACTTGGAGCTAATTAAAAATTTTCATGAGCAAGACGGGTGAGATTTTGAAGTTCTCTTTGAAGTTGAAGGCTCAATCACACATAACAAAATCTAAATGGTTGTTTACGTATAAGCTTCATTTCGCTCCATCAAACAAATTGCATACGTTTTGCTAGCATGCTAAAATAATGAGCGGATTAGGCTATAAAGCGCAAATTTTGACTCGTTTTTTTAATCCAAAAGGTGAAAACGTTAATCCGCTATCGGAGTTCATTTCCAATAATTTTTTCCTTTTTTTTTCTATCTTACAATTTAACACAAAAGAAAACCAAAACAAACAACAAGCATTCAAGGACTGTTATAGCTTTATTTTTGGTTCTACCAATCGCCGCGCGCAGCATCGCGGAAAAATTAACATTTAACATGCTAAGAAAAGAAGGGGTCGTTCACGATCTTACTGGACGTTTCTCTATTCGAGTTAACACGAGTTAACATCGTGAATACCCCGATTATCCGCATAAGTTGGTCGATAAATCTACAAAACATCTTTAAGAATAATCCATTTACGGTTTAGTGTACAATTGTCCAGGTTACTTATTTCAATTAATTATTCTTTCTATGATGTTTGTTGATCGGCCTGCAGAGAATCCATGTGGAGTTTCAATCTTCATGGAGGTCATTAGACAGGTGAAGAAAGAAGAAGACTAATTGTTGGGTTCACCAAGCTTTCGGCAACCTATAGTGCCATCATCAGGGCCTATTTATTAAAAATTAAAAAATATAAAAAATAATATAAAATTAACAAAATAAAATAATGTACATACTTTCCCAAGAGTGCAGAAAACGGTTAGCGTGGAAAAACTATTGTAAATGATTTTTTGGTTTAAGGTTATGAAGCACATTGCATTCATAAATAGTTAGCCAGCTATAATTTTAGTCAAAATACTCTCTGTGATCATAAATGTTACCTATAAGAAATTGCTAGTCAGAACAGAATAGTTGAACCTTATTCATATGGATTTTTATTAGCGAGGTACTGTTAAATTTTATTATAAATTATTATTTTTATTAATTTGAATAGTGTATATTAATAATTATTTACAATTTTATATAGATGACTATTTTCACCGTGTTAATTGTAGTATGCTGGCCGTGTGCTTCATAACCTTAAACCCAAAACGCTTTTACAAAAGTTTTTCCATGTTAATCGTTTTCTGCACTCTTGGGAAAGTATGTACATTATTTTATTTTGTTAATTGTTAATTGTAAATTTTTTTTTATTTTGTAATTTTTAGTAAATAGGCCCTGATGATGGCACTATAAGTAGCCGAAAGCTTGGTGAACCCAACAATTAGTCATCTATATAAAATTGTAAATAATTATTAATATAACTATTCAAATTAATAAAAATAATAATTTATAATAAAATTTAACAGTACCTCGCTAATAAAAATCCATACGAATAAGGTTCAACAATTTTGTTCTGACTAGCAATTTCTTATAGGTTACATTTATGATCACAGAGAGTATTTTGACTAAAATTATAGCTGGCTAACTATTTATGAATGCAATGTGCTTCATAACCTTAAACCAAAAAATCTTTTACAATAGTTTTTCCACGTTAACCGTTTTCTGCACTCTTGGGAAAGTATGTACATTATTTTATTTTGTTAATTTTATATTATTTTTTATATTTTTTAATTTTTAATAAATAGGCCCTGATGATGGCACTATAAGTTGCCGAAAGCTTGGTGAACCCAACAATTAGTCTTCTTCTTTCTTCACCTGTCTAATGACCTCCATGAAGATTGAAACTCCACATGGATTCTCTGCAGGCCGATCAACAAACATCATAGAAAGAATAATTAATTGAAATAAGTAACCTGGACAATTGTACACTAAAACGTAAATGGATTATTCTTAAAGATGTTTTGTAGATTTATCGACCAACTTATGCGGATAATCGGGGTATTCACGATGTTAACTCGTGTTAACTCGAATAGAGAAACGTCCAGTAAGATCGTGAACGACCCCTTCTTTTCTTAGCATGTTAAATGTTAATTTTTCCGCGATGCTGCGCGCGGCGATTGGTAGAACCAAAAATAAAGCTATAACAGTCCTTGAATGCTTGTTGTGTGTTTTGGTTTTCTTTTGTGTTAAATTGTAAGATGCAAGAAGTTGATAAAAAAGGAAAATCAACTCTTTCATTCAAAATGCTATCGAAAAATACTAACACATGACAAGCTTCAATTTGTGCCTGCATACCTAACTTGTAACGTTTAACATCCTACTATTTTATTGAAAAGGGATGCATCTACTAGAAACAATATTAAGAACAGGTCAGAAATTAACCAAAGAAATGTATTAGTCTGATTTAATTAATGCGTATTTAAGAATACGTTTAAACGAAAACAGCTGTTAAATTCATGGCTGCCAGGTTGCCCTAACGGCTACCAATATGACTATACCTTCCACTTAACCTCTAACATTGGCCATACCCTGTTAGGTCGAGCATTGTTGATTAGCCGATTCTTAGAAGTCACGTCATCATTTTTCCTGATCTAACACGACCTAACAGAGTTAAAGGGTTAACACACAGATCGTGAATACCCCTATTGTCCTCAGGCGATTCACCGTACTGGCAAACTGGATTCTTTGATTTACCCATCTTGTGCTGGTAGGAGTGTGCCCAGTTATAAACTGGGCGAGTAATTAACCTCTTTGTTCCACCCAGTTAACCGATATGTTTGGTTGTCCATTTTCATCTTGGATCAGCGCTTAATCTCTCTCGACAGCGTTGTATGGTCAGCTCTCATGCCTCCTTCGCATCCATTTCCAAATCCAATGCTAAAACCCGTAGTCATCTGACAGCCGGATTAACTTTTGACCTGACAGGTATATAGGTAGGTATTTTTGCCATTGTGAACGTTCAGATTATTGTGCCTCGCCTGTTTTATAGTTAGTGGAGTTAATAAACAATGTAGCAATAGCATCTAATATGTTTTAACTGAGATGTACATAAATGCACACATTACAAGAGAGTAAATGTTTGTCTAAAGATGCCCTGTGAAAAATCATTTTTTAGAAGGCAATGAACTATAAGCATGTTTGAGCGGCACCTAATTAAGCACAACTACCTTCATCATATGGAAAAACGTGTTGAATGCCGTCGTAATTACACGTAAGTAAAATCAACACGGAAATAATAAGCCAGTGGGGGGAAAACTTTGCCCTGCTAGGTGGGGGCGATTCGGAGGGACTTGTTGCATCAATAAAAATTCTATTTTCACAGGTAAGCGATGACAATAATTGGAAGATTACCGTCGACCCCTCGTAGAGTATTGTTCGACACTGGCGAGCCATTACGGATAAAAGTGGACATGTCAACATGACAGGCTCCGCTAATTGCCCAAAGAAATATGATCTCCATCTAAAATAACCTCAGTTGAACGTGTGCCAATTAAACGGTGTTTTATCCAAGGGGCGAAGATTTGTTTTCAATATAAAAAAATTGAAAGCCCTTCCAAAGTGTTATTGAACCGTTTCATTTATTTTCTTACTTCTTTTTTTCTAGTTTATTATTATTTATTCTAAAGATTATATATATTTTTCACACAAATAAATACATTCACTCTATACACCTTTCATTCATTCATTCTATTTGGTAGATGGAGTACTCAATATTCCTTCATCGACCTGCATACAATAACAAACTAATCTAATGGGGGTCGTTGGGGTAATTTTATAAATATTCCGCTATCAACCAAGACAGGTGCACAGCTCGAGAGGCGATGGGGTCGCTATTTCACCATCAGCCCTTCCCATTCACTCTAATAAATACACTCACTCATACAAAACACATTAACACAAAACACTTATTTTAACGTGTATGTACAATAAAAATTCCCTCTTCCCTTAAAAAGCGGAACTTATGAGAACCCTTCTTAAATCGGGTTTTAAAGCTTTCGCCCACAAAAGCAGGTGCCCGTATGTCAACCGCGTATGGACAATCCGATGATAATGTTATAAAACATAGGCATTATAATAATCAACATTGTTTTAAATTACGTGGGCAGTTTTGCAAATTATTTTATATTTTTAAGCAACCCTGAATCAATCAGTTCAACCTATTTTAGCCATTTCAGCCTAACGAATCAAATTTTATTTGAATGTGCCTTTCAGCACTTTTGGCAAGGTTTGATTCAGCACATTTGGTCATTTTGCATGAAAAACGCAAAAACCCCCCAAACAATCGAAAAAAAATTTATTGTCTTTTTGGATGTAGAAGGCTCGTAGGCACGCTTTTTACTTATTTTTCATGAAAAACGCAAAAAAAATTGAAAAAAAATTTATTTTCTTTTTTGGATGTAAAAGGCTCTAGGCGCGTTTTTTACATATTTTTCATGAAAACGCAAAAAAAAAATCGAAAAAATTATTCTATTTTTGGATGTAAAAGGATCGTAGGCACTTTTTTTTACGTATTTTTCATCAAAACGCAAAAAAAAAAACCAAAAATCGAAAATAATATTATTGTCTTTTTTGGATGTAAAAGGCTCGTAGGCACGGTTTTTTACGAATTTTTCCTGAAAAACGAAAAAAATCGAAAAAAAATTTATTGTCTTTTTTGGATGTAAAAGGCTCGTAGACACGATTTTATTGACTTTCCGGTATTTGCCGACACTAGTGAGGATGATTCGTAATTTAAACCATTTTTCTTGGCGCCTTTAACACTTGTTTTAATTGAATAAACAGCAACAATTAATTAAAGAAAAGCATAAAATCAACAACTTAATTTAATGTTTATGAATACGTACAAAAAGATTTCCCACAGAATGCTAAGGTAACTAGGCATTTTATGTAAGTAAACTATAACGTTTTCGAAATTAATTAAAAATAATTGTAAATTATGTATTTTTAAAAATATTTTTAAAATTAAATGTGCCTACCTGTAAATAAATTCTGAAATATTTCTATCAATGTGAAACCAGTTTCTCGAATTGAGATTAGTTGGACATAACCGATTTTCTTTTAAATTATCGGTCTCAATGATGACGACCTCTCACTAGTATGATTACTTGTCGTTATTCAAAGCTACCGGTCCCAACGGGACGAATTGCATTTCTAAAACGAAACTTTCTCGTCTAGTTTTCAAGTTTCTGAATATTGACGTCATCCAATTTTGGTTCCTTAGGAGAAAATGTATTGTGCATATTGGGAGAATTGCAATTGAAAACTTTTCTAATAAATTTCCCCTGTCACATAAAATAAATCGTATTTATTAGACTCTTCGTTAGTACGATATTTGATTAGTTCGCAATAAATCAAATAAATAAGTTGAAATCACTATTTCTTCCTTACATTAGTTCGAAATTTAACACGCCTATTTTGACCAATTATTAGGTCGAACATATTTATTTTGATATTTTACCAACTTCACGTACTAGGAGCCACTTTTTAAGGTGGACAAATTTAACGCACCACTCAATTTATTTAATTTAAAATTAAATCCATTACCTATCTTTAATATTTAAAGGTAATTAGGAGCTATTGTAGTCAAAATAAACAGTAAATAAAGCTTTATGAAAGGTATTGGTTGAGAAAAAAAGTCAGTGTCACGAACGGGATTCGAACCCACGAACGACCTTCGGCTAAATACGCCGCTGTTCTACGACTTGAGCTACCGTGACCTCAATCCACTCTGACACTAACTTCCCACCTCAACCCACCTTTCGAATTTTCCCTCCTTTTTGACATTTTTCAATTCAATATTTGAAAGGTGGGTTGCGGTAGGAAGTTAGTGTACGAGTGGATCGAAGTCACGATAGGTCAAGTGGTAGAGCAGAGGAGTTTTTAGCCGAAGGTCGTGGGTTCGAATCCCGTTCGTGACGCTGACTTTTTTATCTTACCAATACCTTACATAAAGAATAATTAATTGAAAAAAGTTAATTGGTCACTCGGACCACGAACTCTAATGGAGTAAATAAAGCTTTGTTTATTTTTGTACGGATTCATCCTATTTACACCAAAAGCAGCCTTATGCCCTTCCATTCTGCTACATCTAAAGATCGCTCTCCGTTAATCTTTTTCCTTCGTTGATTTCATTCGAGGTTATTCTTATTTTTAAACCTTGACTACTTGAATGAGGTTGGAATTGAGTGCTTGGTGTGTGGCCAGCTCGCAATCCAGATTTGAGACCAACTTAAGCACGAGGTGAAACACAGGCCCTAAAACCTTAGAAGAGTTGGAAACGGCCGTTCTTGATGAATGGGAAAAAATTCCACAGGATTTTATCAGAAATCTTTTCCAAGGAATGGGAAGTTTAACGGACAAGATGACCAGAGGCGGAAATATTCCGTATTAAAAAAGAACATTTTTTTTAATTTTATTATTTTTAAATTGTTTTTTTACAACCAAACCTATTTTTGGTATGCAAAATATGAATAGGGCTACATTAAAATTTAAGGGCGTTGCGTTTATTTTGTCCATCAGCGTGTTATTTTTATATTTGATTTTCTTTCATAATTAATATTTTTCTGCGATTCTTCACGTTAAAGAGGTTGAAGTATGCCTACATGGTATCACATCATAAATAAATTTAAACTGGCGAGACAAAAGCATGTTTTATACGATGTTTAACTGTTTGATTTTAAGTAAAACGTCCAAAAAATGACAAAACTCTTCTTTTTCTCTTTGAAAAATTAACTTTATAATATTGATGATTAAATGTGTGAAATAAATGGAAATATTGACGAATTTGGTCGTTTCCAATCATCTCCGTCTGCCGTTGCTTGCACTGACAGAGATTTGTCCGCATTTCGCCAGTAAGATAAAGCTAAATGTCACAATGATAAATCTTGTAATAAATTTCCACAAT
Source organism: Cimex lectularius (assembly GCF_000648675.2). Taxonomy (NCBI): domain Eukaryota; kingdom Metazoa; phylum Arthropoda; class Insecta; order Hemiptera; family Cimicidae; genus Cimex; species Cimex lectularius. The sequence continues at coordinate 159,975 of NW_019392699.1, forward strand.
AAAATTTAATTTTGTCAAAATATCTGGGAGGAAATAGGGAAGAAAGGATATGTGAAATACAAAATAAAATAAAAAATACAATTGTATATAATTATCTATACACTGACTCGTATACCATTTTTATTTTCTACTACTTCAATTTTTTTAGTTCTTTATAATGTTTTATATTTACAAATTGTAAACTGAAATTTTCCTTTGAGGAGGAGGAAAAATAACACTAAATACTAACAATTTTTAAAAAATAATTTGTCTGTTATCACTCTGAAGTCTGATACTTGGAGCTAAAAACTAAAGTCCGTCTCGCAAGTCGAACTGATGGTCGAAATAGAGTTACCGGCAATCTGTCAACTACGACTGAACAAATACGTGAGGGATAAAAATTGTCGGATGATTTATCGTTTAATATTTACCGTGTAATCCAGCTCTCCGTGGGGGGAGCAACACGTTGCGACATAAAACATTGCCGGCCGGGTTGTCGAGGGGTGTCAATAAAATATTTCCAGTGGACAGCATCAAACCCCACGAAGGACTCGGTTCTAGAAATCGGTCCGTGACTCACGCGAATCTACGGGTGACGTGACCGCGTTTTGGATCGATCTCACTTGGAAATAAAATATTTATAAAGAGAGTGAGCGAGAGAGAGAGATGGTCCGCCGGTTCGATAAACGGCCGAATTACTCTCTCCTGCCACCATTGTCAACTCGGGGCCATCCAAAAGAAAATAAAACAATAGTCCCATAAGATAATTTTCTTTATAGAAAAATAAAGCACCCGTATTAAATAAATATCTAATGTGAATAACTAGGAGAAGAACAAAATGGGATTCCTTTACCACGAAACTAAAATTATTGCATCGAATCATCTTTTAATTTACTAACAATCGCTTTGCCACGGCTGTGAATAAATAAAATAAATACGTTACGCGGCAATTGCAATTTTCCCAACTACAAAACGTAAACTTGACCAAACTTTATAAAGTTCTGATAATTGAGATCTTCGATTATATAAAAATATCACTACACTAATCATTGTACACAGGTCGGATCGAATATTCGTTCAGTTCGCCATCAGATCGAGTCGCTTTGTAAGATAATAAACTTAAGACCCTGATTGCCAATTGCTAACTGACCTCCAATTAAAAACTAAAAAATTGCATAGCATCGTATGCGCTCTACCTCCTCGACATTATTTGAACACAGACTATTTATACATTTACAAAACAGCAGAGCGCATATAAAAAATTAAAAATAAAACAAAAACAAGGAATCAAAATCTACATACATATCTGTGTTTTATTCAATTATATATATATATATTTATATATAAACCTATACGCAATTTATAATACAATAAGATTGTCTATTTATATTTATATAGGTTACATCCATGTACACATCACTCGCAAAATAATATAACACTAAAAGAACGAACCGGAAATGTGGGAGGGTAGTAGTCCAAAGGTCCATTTAGCTCATATTAAGATTTAGGACATGATATTTGTACACAACGACACATCAACGTTCCTTGTAGGTAACACTGTTTAACACAACCATCAGATCAGCGTGCTTTAATAATCAAAGATATTCCTTCATAAGGCGATATGTCCAAATGTGGAATGTTTCGATATATTTGGTCGCTACATCTCGCATCCTCCGTCTAGGTAACCCAGGAGCCTTTTTCGTTAGACAGTTGGCCACACCCTGAAACATACATTCAAATCGTTAATAGGTTTTATTGATAATCTATAACGCTTATTATTCTACGTTAAGGGACCACCTTTTGCAATCTCTTTTATCCGAGCGATTAAACGATAGATTTAGTTTTTAAGTAGATTATTCGTTAAATTTTCAAAAATTATGCAACATACACATCGAACACATAATCAGAGGGCAGTAATATTAATAGAATTATAAATTATGGAGAGCGAAAGCTCATTTTAAACGTAGTTCTAGGGGCGCTTATGAGCGCAAATAGTTCTCTGACAAAATTAAATCATATCCAATCAGATTTCATCTGCGTTTCCTCCGGTCATTACACGACAAACCGTTCAACATTGCTATTAATGCTTGCTCTATCAAGTATTAATATATTAAGTTTTCAGGATTATTAACAGAGAAATACTGGGTTTACAAAAAGCCTGATAATATTTAATGTGATTGCGTCAAAATGTTCACATTTATAGCAAATCCATCAGAGTTCGTGGTCCGATTGACCGAATAACGTTTTTCAATTAATTAATCTTTATAGAAGGCATTGGTTGAAAAATGGCAAAAAGGAGGGAAAATTCGAAAAGTGGGGTTGAGATGGGAAGTTCGTGTCCGATCTAGCCGAAGGTTCTGGTTCGAATCCCGCTCGTGACACTGACTTTGTAATCTCAACCAATGCCTTATATAAAGATTTGTAGCAAAATTAATTAAGGTTTTTAGTTGAGGCAAAAACAGTCAGTGTCACGAGCGGGATTCGAACCCACGACCTTCGGCTAGATACGCCGCTGCTCTACCACTTGAGCTATCGTGACCTCAATCCACTCGGATACNTTGTATTTATGTAAATTTATGGAAATGAATGTAATTATTAGCGTGAAAGGATAGATTGTTTAACCCCGCCCCTCGAGGAATACAGATTACCTTGTGGTGTGTAACGTCTACAGAGTAAAAGTAAGTTATTAGCGAGAATGGAAGTGGGCCCAACCCCCGCCCCGATGAATGAAGTACTCCGGGAGACTGAATTTGAACGACTTCTAAGTTTGTGGTGACGTATATATGTTTTATATCCTGTAGTTGACAAGATGAGGTACGAATGCAAACAATTTCAGAAAATCGACTTATTGTTCATACAAAAGCTGAGAGACAGTAAAGAGCTCAAGTGGCTGCAGGCAGAAAAATAAGCGTGAAAACCAGAAAAAGAAGTAAAAACTCGCAGATAACCTAAGCGGTTTATCGGACCCAAAACTTCCCACATTAATATTATTATTATATTAATTTAACAAGCTGACTACATATTAAAAATAATAGTTTATCATCTAAAAAAATAAAATTACGCCCAAGTAATCTTTATAAAACCAGAGTTCATTTTTAAAATTTACGCCAATCAGAAATTATTTTCTATATCATTTTTTATATAATAAAAAAGAAAAATTGCATATGGATCTGTTCCCCCTGCTTTATTTATTAATGTATGCGAAATAACAAACTTCTGTCTAGCCGATGAGAAAAAACAACTGAATAAAAGGTAGGTTGGAAATAACTGAAGCATGAAAAAGAAGTGTAATGGTACGATGTCAAAATCTCACGTTAATCTAAATGGCATGCCGAATAATTAAATAGGCGCCCTTTTCGTTTTAAACACTTAACATGGCAAATAAACTATTGTACAAAAAATTACATTTAGTTTTGTAGATCTAGCACTTTTGTAGTAAGGTGTGGTGATTAGTGACCGTTAATCGATGATTATTCGGAAATCGTGAGATGCGGTCTGGACGTTGGTTTCAGAAAAACATTTTCTTTATCGTGCCAACGTTTCGATCTTTATTGAGATCATCTTCAGGGCCTGGGATTTACAAACATTGTTTAAATGTAACAAATACATGTAGGATGTGGAAAAAAGTGAAATTTTTTGCATTGTATAAATTCACTTTTTTCCACATCCTACATGTATTTGTTAAATTTAAACGATGTTTGTAAATCCCAGGCCCTGAAGATGATCTCAATAAAGATCGAAACGTTGGCACGGTAAAGAAAATGTTTTTTTGAAGGGCTACATCACACCAGACCGCATCTCACGATTTTCGAATAATCATTTTGTAGTAAGATTGTAAAAACGACGGATGTTTAAATCCATTTAGAAAATGTTAATAAAGTACAGAAAATCGTCAAATTTTGAATAGGACGTGTTGTAGCGTAATGAAAAATAAAATACGCCCTCTATCAATTTTTGCCCAGTTAAAGGCTACTTAACCCGACTTATTAAGTTTAATCAATTAAAAAATAATAAGCCGGTTTTAGTGAAATTATTGAAAATGAAATATTCGATACATACGGTTTAAGAGAATAAAATTGAACTCTCATTTGTATCTGAAAAGATTCAAATTTATATAATATGCTAACTCGAGTTCTCGTGTCCGCCCGTTTTACATGAGATATTGCGTGTTCCTCATGCCGGTTCTTTCATCCGTCTTTTTTCTTGTATCTTTCCCCCCTGGAGAACTTTTTCTCCTTCTTTTTATTTATTTTTTTCTCTGCTCGAGAGCACCTTTTATTCAGTCCGGATCATTTCAAAGATTGCGTGACCAGAGGGGAGTGGCCGAAGTGTCTTCATGTCGTGGAGATTGTTCAAATCCTTCCCCCCACCTGGGAGTTAGCTTTTTTTATTACGATTATTTTATTCGCTGTTATTCATTACGCTCCAAAAACTACTTCTAGAATGGTATTATGACTGATTTCAACGAGAATTTAAAAAAGTCATGTACCGTCCAGTCATTGGAGATCGTGTATTTTGACTCCCGGAACCAACAGTGTATGTTTGGACTATTCTATTAGTTTATCGATAAAATAACCAATTTTCACATATCACCTGGAACTGATAATCTCTAACATACCCCTTGAAACATATCTGTGCAAAAAGCGCAGATTTTTAAATCGTTTTCACTAATTGAATTAATTATATTTTTTAAAGAAAAGTCTCGGCTAAGATGAAAAAATTAGTGTCACGAGCGGGATTCGAACTCACGACCTTCGGCTGGATTCGAATCCGCTCGTGACACTGTTTTCAACGAGAAATCAAAAAAGTCATGTACCGTCTGGTCATTGGTGTTCGTGTATTTTCACTTGATTGGATTCTTCTCAGTGTATGTTTAGTCTATAATATTAGTTTATCGATAAAATAACCAATTTTCACATATCATATAGAATTGATAATCTCTAACATACCATTTGAAACATATCTGTGCAAAAAAGTGTAAATTTTTAAATCGTTTTCACTAACTTAAATTAATTAGTCGTTTTACGTAAAGTCTCGGCTAAGATGAAAAAATTAGTGTCATGTGCGGGATTCGAACCCACGACCTTTGGCTCAATACGCCGCTGCTCTAATCACTTGAGCTACGTGACTACTTATTCCGAAATCGTGAGATGCGGCCTGGTGTGATGTAGGTTTCAGAAAAACATTTTCTTTATCGGGCCAACGTTTCGATCTTTATTGAGATCATCTTCAGGGCCTGGGATTTACAAACAATGTTTACATTTAACGTGACTGATTAAGTCTCGAAGTCACGATAGCTTATGGGTTCGAATCCCACTCGTGGCACTAATTTTTTCATTTCAGCCAATACCTTACATAAAAAGATTAATTAATTAGATATAAGATGTATTTTTCAAGATGGTTAGTGAAATTCTTTAGAAAGGAATTCATGCCATCTACAGTCGAATATTAGGTAAATAAGAAAATTTTTTAAAAATATTCCAGTTAATTGTAAATATAGATGTTTCCATAGATAAGAATTTATAGAAATGTTTATTTTATTAGAGTTCATTTACTAATTTTTGACCCAGCAGAAGGTCTTGAGTTCGAATCCCGCTCGTGACACTTTTTCATATCAACCAAGACTTTACGTAAAAAGAATAATAAATTGAAATAAGTAATTCGATCAATTAGACCTCTAAACATAAATGGGTTTTCACTAACGTTTATGCCAATTGTATGTATATGAAAATTCTGACCGATTAGGTGAAAGTGAAATAGTTGAACGTGATTTAAAATGATAAACTTTTTTAAAAACGCATCTAACGACATAATCACAGTATGAGAAAAATAATTAATCTTTATTGAACATCCGGCAGTCTTACAACTGCTATGATCGATCATTCATTCAATCGCATTAAAAAAAAACTACCCTTCATTTATACTTATTATTGATGTTTTATGAATAATTGTGACATAAAAATGTGTGCGATTACAGTTAAATTTATTGCAATGTAAACAATTTTGTTATTTGTAGAAGTTAGTGACACAATGTTGATATTATAGATAAAAACTGAGAAAATAGAATATGAAAGAAAGTTTTTCAATAATTTACGGTCAATCACGAACCCTTTCTCCAAAACGGAAATCAATTCTAATTAATACCTTCTTCCGATTAATTTACGTTATTTACACAGAAATGAGTCTTAAGCTCCAAGTATTTTATATATTTTAAACTTTTATAAAAATTAACTTAAAAGTATATAAATAAAAGTATTTAATGTGTAAAGTATTAAGATGCATACTAACATTATAATTTTTTTTATCTAGGTCTTCTCTCGGGGGTTTGAACGATAGAGTAAAAATGTGATCAGCCGGTCATTTGCGATCTCTGACGAAAACCGCGACATCTGGACATACAAAGAAACCGCTTTGAACAAAAATGGAAACGAAAAAGAGAACGATGTTTGCGGAACAACGTGCACAACAGAAGAAAACCACGACCTTGTGCACGAATGGTAACTGAAGGCAAAAGGAAAGCCTTCGAGTTTTCCAGAGAAAATCCTCGAACAAGGTTTCCTTTCATCTGTCAATGTTATTACACATACTAGAATACGTAATTACAGCCCGAATAAAACAACAATCCATTCAATTCGTTCAATGAATAAATGCTAAATATTAGAATATTAAAAATCGGCAGAAAAACAAACTCACGTCAGGAGCCCAGGATTCGGTTCCGTTGTCTGGTACCATGAATACTGCGGCATGTAGCTGGCGGGGTGGTGATGGTGGTGAGGGGGTGGAAGGTTTGGTTTCATTTCCCATGGTCCAGGGGGCGATCCACCATGAGGGGGTTGGGGCGACATGTCAGAAACGGGGGTTGAACTAGGAGTGGGCGTATTCCCCACGTGGCCCCCTAGATAACCACCCGGCGAGTGCTGGCTCCCGCTCGACGAACCTCCGTTACCACCTGCAAAAATAAAATGTATCATTCGTCATCAAACAAACAGACAACCAACAGACTAGTCTGAATGCCTATTTATTTTATACACTAACAAATTCAGAGCTCATCATGAAAACCTGGTGGTGAGCCATCAACAGTTTCAAAATAGCATATCAACGGGGGTATTCAACTGCCCTGGAAGATCAAAAATGAAGATTTCCAGCTAACTAGCAGGTAACTATCCCCTTTAGGCCATCAACTAGATTTCAATTATAGGTCATTCGTACACGATCATCCTGGTTTACCTATCCTCGCTGTTTTGGTATGCCAGATGAATGCCAAAACGCGACCGACGGGCCAAAACCGGGATGATTGGAAACGATCGAACTATAATTTCGTCACCGAACCACAAAAACAAATCTCACAATTCTCTCCTTGTTAATTTACCTTCTTATCCATCAACAATAATCGAAAATAAAACGATAGAAACAAACGTTTCTCCGAAGATTCGAAATATATTTTAACGAAATTCAATGTTCATGTTAATGACGTTTAGTCGAGGATTAAAAGTGTAAGTATCATGTTTTGAATAGTAACAAGAAGAAAATTGTTTGCCTGATTTGATTGATTTTATACATTTTTTATAAAAGAAGAGGTTTTTTTTATCGCTGTGCCTTTACGACATCGAACACCTAACCAGGCATCTTAAACCGATCAAAACCCCCAACCAATGTTAAAGTAGTTTAACATTAGTTAATTACATTAATTTATGTTAATTTTGTCAATTAACACATAAATAATAATGCGTGTGGTTGACATAAATGAATATAGCATTTTTCAGTCAAATGAAACTTTTTTTATCCAAATGAAACTTTCTTCAATCAAATGAAACTTTTTTCAATCAAATGAAACCTTTTTTTTTAATCAAATGAAACTTTTTTTTCAATAAAATGAAACGTTTTTCCAATCAAATGAAACTTTTTTTCAACCAAATGAAACGTTTTTCCAATCAAATGAAACTTTTTTTCAACCAAATGAAACTTTTTTTTCAATCAAATGAAACCTTTTTCCAATCAAATGAAACTTTTTTCAATCAAATGAAACCTTTTTTCAATTAAATTAAACTTTTTTTTCAACCAAATGAACCTTTTTTTCAATCAAATGAAACTGTTTTTCAATCAAATGAAACCTTTTTTCAATCAAATGAAACTTTTTTTCAATCAAATGAAACCGTTTTTCAATCAAATGAAACCTTTTTTCAATCAAATTAAACTTTTTTTCAAGCAAATGAAACTTTTTTTCAATCAAATGAAACCGTTTTTCAATCAAATGAAACCGTTTTTCAAGCAAATGAAACCTTTTTTCAAGCAAATGAAACCTAAAACCTAATGATGATAATTATGTAGAGGAATAAATAAATGACTTAGGACTAACAATAATTTTTATGATGATTGAACTCCAACCCACTCCATCATTCATAATTTCTATCACAGAAAGTTTTCCTCGCTCAAAAACACTTTTGTGGATGTAGAAAAGTTTGATGAATACGGATCTTCACAAGAAACGTTCTTGTACCTAAGCTTTACGATTCAATTATTATAATATTAATATTCAATCATCATAAAAATTATTGTTAGTACTAATAATGTCATTTATTTATTCCTCTATCTAATTATTATCATTAGGTTTTAGGTTTCATTTGCTTGAAAAAAGGTTTCATTTGATTGTAAAATGGTTTCATTTGATTGAAAAAAAGTTTCATTTGATTGAAAAAAAAGTTTCATTTGGTTGTAAATAGGTTTCATTTGATTGAAAAAAGGTTTCATTTGATTGAAAAAAGGTTTCATTTGATTGAAAAAAGGTTTCGTTTGATTGAAAAAAGGTTTCATTTGATTGTAAAATGGTTTCATTTGATTGAAAAAAAGTGTCATTTGATTGAAAAAAAGTTTCATTTGATTGAAAAAAAGTTTCATTTGACTGAAAAATGCTAGAATTTGTTCAGAAAAATATATTTATTCGATATGCTCTACGCTAGATCACATTTACGGAAAGTGTCCTCAAACAAGACAAATGATTTAGTAAATAAACAAATGTTTTTGTTTTTTATATAAAAGAAGCAATGTTACGGGACAAGCAAGACCATTTAAGTTCATGCGATATTTCCTTCGGTTTGGAATAAAATATAAGATTTGTACTTTCATTGTATTTATATTATTGCACATTACTCTTAAGGATCTTTATTATGGTATTAAGGACAGTACTGACTCATGAAATTAGTTATGGTTTGCTTTCCCCTTTTTTTATTGTCATTTGTTAAGCCTGTTTAAGTCTTTAGGTGCAAGTTTTTACAGATACAAGTAATATGTATTACATTTTGGAGATATTACGATAACTTTGGAGCTATAGTAATGAGATTTTTTCCTTTTTTTAAGAAAATGCCTTTTAATTTTTTTAAGTTTTATGAGTTTCAAAGATGAAAACAGATTTCAGCTAAAATGTATATTTCGTTCATTTCAGAATTGGTGAGCTTTAATCCACAATAAAATATTAGATGGCTGGGGGTTCGATTATCTTAATATTGACAATTTCGAGAAATGAATTATTTGTTCAGCGGCTCTAAATTCTTACCAAAAATTGTAACTTTTTTTTTCAAAAACACCGAAACACCATGGGTTAGTTGACCTCTGCTGTGCGAACCCCGTTAAAATATTATGTAATTAATTATAAAATAATCATATACATCATCATATATATCATTGGAAAATATTAATATGCAAATTGAATAATCCACATTGTAAATATTTAATAGAAATTGTACAAACTATATTTTCAAACATCGCTTTTACTTGAAGGTTCAGTGAAATGATTCAAAGAAAAAGTAATTGTAATAAATGTGCACTAACTGTTAATTTCCGTACCTCCTGGCGGTTGTGGACTGCTTGGTCCTTGCATTCCCGGGGTGTGCGGAGGATTTCCAAGCATATGCGGCGCTCCGCCTCCTGCTCCTCCAGCATTGCCGCCTCCTCCTTGCTGCGCCGCCTTCATCATTTTTTTGTATTTGCTCCGCCTGTTTTGGAACCAAATCTTGACCTAGTAACAGAGACAAAGAAATAACAATTAATAAAAGGCTCGGCCAGTTTTATTTGCGTTATTTACAATAAAGACTCGTCGTGCTCCTCATGAAATCAAAGTAATTATTCAGAGGCCCATATGAATATTTTCTACGGGGGCCCACGACAGAAAATCTTAAAAATTGAGTCATCAGTGTAATTACCGTGGAATAGGCCGATGAAATATTGATAAATACGCTCGCCCCACTTCACCGCCCTTTCCAATGCACATATTCGATATGCCGCTTCATAAAATGTTAAATTAACACGAAAGGGGGTTGAGAACGGCCGATGTAAAGGATTGATGGTCAGTAAATCTCAAATTAATTCCTTGTTTACAAACCTCTAGACAAGGAATGGAATAAATACACCGGAGGCGCCGGGATTTATGTCTCAGCCGGGGAGACAAAGCCAAACAACTTTTTATGTCGTCTTCAGCCGTCTGCCTTCCTGATGATGTTGGAATTTGTCAAAACGGTTCCGTGCGAAAACTAATCGAAAGGAAATTTTTCCTGTTCGATGAGGCCGCTAATCTGTTCAACAGCCGTGTCAAAAACACATTAATCACAGATTATTCGTTTCCACAATTACAACAATGGCGATGATAAATGTCATTAATCATCTTTTTCAAAGCCTTCATGTTAAATTAGACTAATTCCGCCGTTACGTGAAAAAAACTTGTAACTCTTAATTGCGAAGAATGAGTCGGCACAACATTAGAGGCTTGGGAGAAAAGTAAAGGTTAAAGAAAAGACCAAAAGATAAACGAAATTTTTCAGAGTTCATTTTTGTCTAACTCATTTAAACAGAAATAAAATACTTATATAATTTATACATCAAGCATCATAATTAAAACATACTAGAACAAATATAATATTATATAATAATGAGATGTGTCTGTACGTTTCGATATTTATTGAGATCATCTTCAGGGCCTGGGATTTACAAACTATGATTGAACATAAAAAATATATTTTGTATTGTATAAATTCACTTTTTTACACATCCTACATGTATTTGTTAAATTTAAACAATGTTTGTAAATCCCAGGCCCTGAAGATGATTGCAATAAAGATCGAAACGTTGGCACGATAAAGAAAATGTTTTTCTGAAACCTACGTCACACCAGACCGCATCTCACGATCTCTGAATAATAATAATGAGAGGAATGTTAACACAAATAACTTCTAATAATCAAACAAAATATAAAAATTGAATTGTTAAAGAACGCCGGTTAGTGATGTTTACTATTTCTACCTACTAAAAGAAACTATAGTTTTATATTGACAGCATTAATTAAATCGAGATGTAATTGCATATATTACTAACAGGGAAAATTTGAAATCTAAATGAGTGTCAAAAAAGAGGTTAAATAAAACAATTATTTTTCACTTTGCACAGTCAGTTATTGTTCGCGTTATATCTTCATGATTCAGAGGACAAATTGGCATCACAGAGGTATTTTAGCATAATCAAACTATTAGTACATCTGTGCTGTTGATAATGTTATATTGACACAGTCCTCTTAGGCTTTTTAAATTAAGGTATAACTTGAAATTAAATCTAATTACTCGAAAATTGTCATTTGTAAGAGAAGGGGGAAAAATAGCTAAAATAAACTTGAAATCAGGATTTCATAAAAAAAACTCACTAAATTAAAATCTGTACAGAAAAAAATCCAATAAAGGTATCATGGTCAACGTTAAAATTTTGTAAGGTATGAAGTTCAGGTTTAGGTAGCGCCTTTTATAAAATTGAAGAAGTGCTCAGATTTTTATTAGGAAATGTCTCTGATTCCTGCTATGGAACGGCATTCTCGCAGTTAGAAACCATCACGGTACCAATTCGTGTTTTTACAGTCAAAATATTTTGTGGTTAAATAATTTGAATGTAGTGCTGTGGAATATATCCATACTTTCCAACAACGCCATTCTTAATTCCTGCAGGTTGTCTGGCATCACTGGGTGCTTTTTACCCCCTTTGACAACTCCCAAAGGTGTTCGATAAGGTTTAAGTCGGGACTAGATGCCACTCCAAACAATGGAGCTCCGCCGCCAATTAGTGACATATAAGGAACAACATCTGATTACACACCTTCAAAGTATTGCGCAGCTATTAGGGAACCACTGATGAAGATCAAGCTTATGCGATCTTCAATAGAACATGCCCAAAACATAGCAACCACCTCCATACCTTATCCGTAGAAAAAATATTTCGGGGGTACATCGCTCTCTAGTTCTTATCCAAACCCTCTCTCGGCCGTCAGAAGACCTCAAATTAAACTGAAGAGTAAAGACTCCGAAATCAAGATTTTAGTCCAATATTCAGACCAATTGATGTGATTTCTTGGGAAACTTAACCGAGCTGTTCTGTTCCTTGTCAGAAGTTCTGCACAAGTGGCAGTCCTTCTCGCAGCTAATCCAGCTTCTGAAAGTCTTCGCCTTACATGCTTAACCTGACTTAACTTTGCAGATTTTAAAACACCACCAAAGAAAAACTATCAAAGAAGACATTGATTCAAAGATTTATTTCCAAAATCCAATTGTAAACACAATTGGGAAATTTATACATCTGTGTCATCTTCGCCGTACAGTGCTGACATTAACGTTTCTAACTTGTTGAAGTCGTTGCGTGATCTCAACAGCGGTAGAAGTCGATTAAGGAGTACATTCGAATCAATAAAACCATCTCATTGAGACGTGAATGAAGACCTGATCCATGACTTCTAGAGTAACCTCCAGTATCTTGGTAGAGATGGAACACCCTTCGGACAGTTGTTCTGGGAACGTTAAAACATGCTGGACTTCTTCTCCCAACAATTCTAGCCGAATCTGTATCACTTAAAACCATCACTCAAACAAGTTTAAAACGTACAAATTGCACAACTTTTAACATTCAAACCACCGTAACGTTAGCAAGCTAGAAGCTTTGCAGAAAACTAACAAAGGAGAGATTTACCATCCAAAGATTTATTTACGAAAACCGATTGTAAACACAAATGATAGATTTTATCGGTTTTATTTACCTCTAATTCTCTAAAACGAAGAAAATATTGGAGAATGTAGAATGGAAGATTGTCTAAATCTAACAGGCAATTAAAAATATTAATAGTGGCTACTTTTTTGCTTCTCAGTGTAGATATTAGTCTAATTTAATGGTAAAAATATAAATAAAGGAAATGAATTTACTTAACTTTAGATCGAATATTCTATATAAAAGGTAAAAAATAGTAAGATTCCTCGGTCGGTTTGTAATACATCATGAAGTTGTTTTATAATTTATGGTATAATTATTATTTTAAACAAGGCAACAGCGACAACACCTTTAAACCCAATATAGAAAGCATAATTATAGCAAAAGGAAGGTTTTAACAAGAGCCTTATTATAATAAAATTAAAGTTAGTTATTAAGTTTTATAGAGACAGCGTGGGCTTCTGTAAGAAATACTACAAGAAATACCATTGGAAATTCATATTTTATTCATGTATGATCACATAAAAACATTTTTTTTCGATTCAATTTGCATAAGAGAATTAAGTGAGACTTGTTTTGTCATTACAATTCCATAAGGTACGTGTTAAATATTCTTTACGTTACTCTAAAAGGAAATGGAAAATTTGAAGGTTTATTTTTGGGTGTAATGATTTTGATTCATAGCTATTTTCCTATGATTAGAAACATGCGAGGGGTGACCGTTATAATTAATATAATGAGGAGTTAGCCAGCTTCGTATTCTCAAAGCCGATTAATTAGTTCGATCATGGAATCCCAAGGTAAAAAAACTTCGGATAAAACCTTGTCCGTGTTGACATTCGAATGGAAACAGAGAAAAAGCATATTTCTGTGGTCAAACATGAAACCACTTCGGTCAACCGCATTTCTACCGAGTTGGTATGGTGTCAGATGACCGGTTCACGTAGACGGCGGCGGTACATTTTTACAACGCTGCGGCCCACGATCGGATTTTTAACTTTAAACAAAATGAGAAAAGGAGATGAACGACCCACGGCTGGCATTTGCCTTTTCGCGCGAAATAATACGGGAGAAATAAAGAACGACACTCACACACGAGTACCCACACACACGTGCACAATGGGCTGGAAACAAAGAGCTCGGAGAGAGAGGGCGGCCGGTGTCGGCCAAAGGGTGTCACCTCTTTTATCAGATGCGGTCCAGCAAGATAAGTGTGAGACTGTAGTAGGTCTCTCCCATCACCTCCCAGCTACCGGGCAATAATTCACACAGCCCCGTTACGTTTCTTGTTCTTTTTTTAGATAATCGTCATTAATTAAGAAACTAGTCAGTGTGTTGTTTTCCATTTGCCAGAGGACATTCCACCTTTTGGTAAATGCCTTCGACGATAATAACTTATTTACGTTATTACCCAGGGTGTCGTCACATGAAATCATCAATTTAATGCCTAAATGGGGCAAAGTTTTCTTTCACTTTACACATAACCACTGTGAGGAATGTGTTTTTTATTTATCCCCCGTAGTTTTGGAATTTAATGGATTTTATTTCGCTAAGACTGTTTTATTATTAAACTAATTCACAATTGAAAAATCCCTCTTCGCAAGTCACTCGAAGAAAGACAAATACAACAGAAAAACGTTAGATAAAATTAATGAAAATTACTGGCGAAATTCTGTTGCGTGGGTGTTATTCGATTGGATGAAGTTTCGTAACCGTTGTTGATCCGTCTTTCTCTCACTGTTAGTTTCTTGGTCAGAAGGTACTATCAACGTTTTACGATCAAAAACATCTGACATTTTTTACATTAATCATAAAACGGAAATACATAATTATAAAGCGATAATGCATCGCACACAGGCGTCACAGACTAAAGATGACCTCTGACCGGACGGAAACTGCGAGAATGTCTGCCCAAATTATTAATAGCCGAATATTGGTAGGCCTAACGTTTATTTGATCGAGTCGAGAGATGGACCGTTAAACGCTTCCTAGGCTCTCGTTTGGTCATGTCGTTCAGATATGCCCTATTAGCAGCACGAGCTGAATAAAAGACGAATCTTTCATAACAATTATGTCATTGGAGCGAAAATTGTTCCTTATAGATTGTTGGAAGAAGAAGAAGAAGAGAAGAAATAAATGACATTACAAAAACTTAATACATTTATTAGAGTGAACGGGAGCATAAATATTCCAAAGCATAAAAATGAAATTAAAGGTTTTAAATGTTATTTACTATTTTTCAATTGATTAATCTTCATATAAGGCATTGGTTGGGATAAAAAAAGTCAGTGTCACGAGTGGGATTCGAACCCACGACCCTCGGCTGCTGTTCTACCACTTGAGCTATAGCTAGAAGAGCAGCGGCGTATTTAGACGAGGGTCGTGGGTTCGAATCCCGCTCGTGACACTGACTTTTTTTATCTCAACCAATACCTTATAGAAAGATTAATTAATTGAACAACGTTATTCGGTCAATCGGACCACGAAATGTAATGAATTTAATGGAGTTATTTACTATGCTTAAAAAATATAAATGCGTATAGTTGAACCATCACAGGTCACGTTGTGTGTACATATTTTTGTTTTACATCTCTTCGATGTTTAATTAAATCCAGTTTTAGTGGATCTCTCGCAATTAAAATAAAGACACGTTTTAGACCTCAAGGGTGGACAAATGGAATTACAGCTCTGCTTACTGCCCAGAACGATTCCCGAGTAGATGGAAGATGGAGGGGGCCGGGGTGGAAGGGAAAAAAGGCAGAAAACCCCTTGGGGTATTTGCAAAACTATTCAAGGAGTCGGTTGCGCCGCGGTAGAATGTTCTTGAGCCAATTAGACATTCAGCCTGTCTCCCTCCCTCTCACTCTGGAAAAAGTTGAGCCCGGAGGGAATGCTGGAGACATAGCTCGGGCTCCGGCTTTGTCGGCACAAGGCCCAGATAGAAATGTCCTCAGAGACAAGGACTTAGCTCGACCCAAACGAAACCGACAACACAATACACTTTGTCTTACGAAAACCTCAGTATTTTATCCATTGGACATCATTTTAACCGACACTCGGATTGCGGATCGGCTTCGAAGGGCGTTTGGAGTGTCAAAGTTAAGAAACCTATTGTCAACTAATGATTGAATCCATTGTAGAAAGAGATAAATAAATAAGCCCTACACTGGAGAAAGTAAAAAATTACAAAGTAAAATGTAATAATCGTTAAAGAAATTAATTAAAAGGTGGAGTTTTAACTCACATTCACATGTCTAACAATCTAGATTATTAGTAAAATATGGCAGTAAATATATAAATTAAATAATAAATTTTACGAGATGTGGGTATATTGGTCATCTTTTTGGAAAAGTAAGGATTTGTAACTTATTGGTTTTGCGATGGCCTTTATTGAATATATTCTGTCAAAACAAATTCTCTCTTCCAAATATTTCGTAAAATTCATAATAATATGTTCCATATCTTCAACTACATGGTATGCTTCAGATAAATTAGTGTTTCGTTGTTTTATTTTATGTAGGTACAATGAAGAAAATGCCATGACCGGACCTAAGCCTGTTTGTCATTGAACAGTCTCTTTTTGTCCAGGCTAGTCCATGGAATCAAGGTTTCTTCTCGTCTGTAGGTATGGTATCATGTTGTGACATTTCTTAATAATCTCATCCTGGGAATAGGGACTTGAAGTATTTTACCCTCGTGCAAAGCCTGTTTTGGCAATTTGAACAACCGTGGAATTTCCTGTGATTCAGGAATGGCCCCGGACCCAATACTTATATTATTGTCATTATTTTTCAATACTTTGTTTGCCACCCAATGTACTAAATATTTTCCACCAAATTTCAAATTGAGATTTTTTATGCTTTCCAAGGAGTTTTCGAATCAGATACGACCATAATCGATTTACCGCTTACCTGATGTTCATAGATAAGACTCAAGAACTTTTAGAATTCCTATAAGTTCCGCAGAAGAGATGCTCATTTCCTGATGGGTGTTTAAAGACTTAATTTTGACCTTAAGAGTGAAATGATTTTCATGAATTGTTGTATATTACAGACCCATAATTATTATTTTAATAATAAATAATAAAAAAATCTATATAATACTTTCCAATTTATTTTCCTTTATAAAATAAAAGATTAAAATTTGTTCTACGTTAGAAATAATTCACTAGTTTGATCCGCTTGACCAATTAATATGTTTCAATTAATTAAGGTTTTTAGTTGAGATAGGAGATGGGAAGTTAGTTCCCGAGTGGATCGAAGTCACACGATAGCTCAAGCGGTCGAGAAGCGGCGTATCTAGCCGAAGGTCGTGTGTTCGAATCCCGCTCGTGACGCTGAATTTTTTATCTCAAATAAAAACCTTAATTAATTGTAAGAAATAAAATAAATTAATTGATCAGCTCATCAATAAGCTTAGTCTTCTTCTGTGGCATAGGAATCCATCCTGTAAATGGGTACCTCAGGCAGAAGGATAAAAAGAAAATGAGGCAACTATGGAACTCACTCATTGTACACAAAAAATCCAAGAACCTCCTAACAAATTTCGAAAGGAAAGAAGTGACAGAATGTATCAAAGGGAGCAGGAAAAAACAGCGAATCCTAACAGGATTCTTAACAGGATACTGCAAACTAAACGGACATTTAAAGAAGATTGGTATAACCTAAGATGGCACATGCAAATTTTGCAAAGAAGCAGAGGAGACACCAACACACCTATTAACGAACAGTGGTGCTACACTTGCCCTATGGAGCAAGTGGTTTGGGATTCTACGGTAAGTGACCGTAGAAAAAAGTTAACCACCGGGCCTACTAATCAAATTCCTTGATAAAATAGGCTTCACTGGTGGGCTATATTCACAGAACAGCTCATATATATACAACAGCTTATATATATACACACTCTGACTAATACATCTGCGTCTACCTCCTTGCCCCTCACACGATGCCAGCTTTGCCTGGTTTCTCACGGCATCAGTACTCCGAGTGCAACGCATTAGTGTGTGACCATGTCAAAAAAAAAAAAAAAACATTTTGTGATCACATTTGTAGTATAGAATATGTGCAAGGTACAAATAAAATAATCTTAAAAAACTTCCTATCCTTCACTTTTGAAAAGTGTATTTTGGTACTCTTAGGCAATATTTACAACTGGCAATCTTCAGCGTTATTAAAAGCCCTTTGGTATTTTCCCGAATTTCCTTTCTTACTGTCTTTTCTCCAACAGTTTTGGGGTCGATGTCAGTGTTCAGATTACACATACTATGTGACTACAGAAGAAATTTAACCACTGAATCAAATTCCTCGATGAAATAGGACTCACCGATGTGCTATATGCACAGAACAGCTCTTAAAGGGCGCAGTATACTACACACTCCGACTGATACATCTGCATCTACGTCCTTGCCCCTCACACGATGCCAGCTTTGGCTGGTTTCTTAAGGCATCAGTACTCCGAGTGCAACGCATTAGTGTTAGCGTTGTGACCATGTCAAAAAACATTTTTGTAATCACATTTGTAGTATAGAATATGTGCAAGGTACGAATAAAATAAACTTTAAAAAATTCCTATCCATCACTTTTGAGAAGTGTATTTTGGTACTCTTAGGCAATATTTACAACTAGCAATCTTCAGCGTTATGAAAAGCCCTTTGGCCTTTTTCCGAATGTCGTTTCTCCAACAGTTTTGGGGTCATGTTAAGATTACACATACAATGTGACCATAGAGAAAATTTAACCACTGAATCAAATTCCTCGATGAAATAGGACTCACCGATGTGCTATACATAATACGACAGCTTTAAAAGGGCGCAGTATATTACACACCCCCGATACATATACATAAACTTACGCCAAACAAAAATCTAAATAAATCTAAAAAATAAATCGTCAAAAAATCTGCCAAATACAAAACAAAAATTGTACAAAATGTATTCGCTGTTGATTATTATTTTAAAAGAAATTAGTTTTCTCATAAAACTCACTAGTTTCGTGGTTCGCTTGACCAATCAACATCTTACGATTAATTAAGGTTTTGGTAGAGATAAAAAAGACAATGGCACGAGCGGGATTCGAACCCACGATCTTCGGCTAGATACGCCGCTGCTCTACCACTTGAACTATCGTGTCTTCGATCCACTCTTGTGACACTGACTTTTTTATCTCAACCAAAACCTTAATTAATTGAAAAGAATTTATTTGGTCAAGCGGACCACGAAACCTAATAAAATGTAATAAGCAAAATGAATGCTCTCCGTGGCCATTTCATTTGTCGCCGAGAATCAAATAGATTACACGACATATGAAAAATGGCAAAAAGGAGGGAAAATTCAAAAAGGTTTGGTTGAGATGGGAAGTTGGTGTCCGAGAGGATCAGGTCACGATAGCTCAAGTGGTACAGCAGCGGCGTATCTAGCCGAAGATCGTGGGTTCGAATCCCTCTCGTGCCATTGACTTTTTTATCTCAACTGAAAACCTTAATTAATTTCTTATAAAATTTGTACAACATTTTCATGTTTTTAAATTCTTTAGAAGGGATATATCAGCGTTCTCACTACTCATAAAGGGTAATAATCACTAACACTTTTATTTATTTATAGCAGCTTGATTAAACCATCTGACCACTCACGTGTTAGTCCGAACAGAACTTACTTAGTACTTAATTAAGTCAAAATTCTATGTCTGTGTTAAATAATTGATAATTCCTTGACGGTTTAAGTTATCGACCGGTCAAATTTCATTTGTCAGAGAATTGAGTGATTAAAAGAACGATTAATGCAAACTAGAGATTCGTTAAAGAGTACAGAAATGTTTATAACGTTATACACAGTCAATAAAAATCATACGAACGCGTATTCACCGAAAAAGGAAACGTTTATTAATAGAAAGCCCTTCGAGGAACGAAGCCGACTCGCCTATATTAATCAATTATACAAGCGAGTCATGGGAATCGCTCAAACGGGCGAAATGTCTCTATCCGGCATCCAGAAAATCGATCCTGCTTCTATTCGTAAAGGCACGACGTTCCCTTTTCGCCGAAGTAAACATGAGGCGTGCGTTCCAAATTTATAGCCGGGTGGAAAAGACGTAGCTCTTATAAAATTTATGAGGCCGAGGTCTAACGCGTTTATCGTTCTCCTCATCTTTATTTCAAACTACGAGTGCCGAAAGAAATTAACAAAAAAAAACTTTCTCGATACATAAAATTCAATTGGTAAATATATAATTACAAGACGTTGAGAACAGTTACTAGGTTCGGCTCGGCAAACATTGGACTTATGCCACTTTAACCTTCTTCCTTTAAATTTTTAAAAAGCAACTTGGCACAATTTGAATACATTACGGCATTCCATATGAGATATTGATATCGCTCCTTACATTTTCATACAAGTGCCTTTTACTCCCTAGCCAACGTCCGATGAAAAAATACAAACACGAAGGAAAGGAAATGTACGCCGTTTTCATATAATCAAGACATTCATTAAAAAAACATCACAAATAAATGTAATAATTAGTCAATACTTCAGTAAAGTTCATTAAGGTTTAACGTGTAAAATAAAAATAAAAGCTTAGCAAAATGAACTGTTGTGTGAAAACAAGGGTTTACGAATGATTTTTTTTAAAATTACATAGTACATTTCAACTACCTTGGAGTAGGTCACAAGTAATAATGAGCAAGGTAATATGGTATTACTTCTATGTTACTAAAAAGGTGTGTAAGTCTGTGTGTGTAGTTAGGTTCGATACTTAAAATGGAGCATCTAGTATTTTTTGTAGTACTAAGGACTGGGCAGTTAGATGGAGGTGGATGTTGGTTTATTTGGCTGAACGCCACACTGCCAGTCTGTAAGTCCATATCGGCTTAACTGTGGTGTCGTAAAGCGGCTTTTTATTTTTGAGAGGTAAATTAGAACATTTGTCAAGAAGTCGTGCAAGAGCTCTCTATCGTGTCATAACCTTCTGATGTTTCGGTCGTGTGTGAGGATTCAACGTCAGGCGTTTGTCGATGTACAGTCCGAAGTATCGCATCCGCAGTTGGCAAGGGAATATTATTTAAGAAAACAGGGGGGGAGTTCGTTTTACGGAGAGTAAAGGTAACGCAGTGGATTTGTCTGTCTCCGCCAAGACTCCAGTAGTGTGAGGTGTAGTTGGAGGTTTCGAGTGGAAATGACAAGGCCGGTGTTGCTAGAAAGAATGATGTATCGTCCGCAAATGTGAATGTGGTGGTTTTGGGATGTGATGTCATCTCAGCTGTGAACTGGTATAGTGTGGGGCCAGAACGCTACTCTGAGGAACACCACCATAAGGGAATATGCAGGAGGGAATAGCCTTCGATGACTTGAAAAAATCATTCAGTGAGGTAGCTATGCAGTATGATATGGTAGGAGGATGGAAGGATGCCCTTGAGCATGAACAGCAAGCCCGGCTGCCAAACTCGGATTATTATTATAATTTTAATATTTGTTTTTAGATTAATTAAAGGTTTATGTTAACCGTCAAATATTTAGATTTGATCGATTATCCAATTCGATACAGCTGACTGCAGCATTAACTGTAAGTTGATATCATAATAATATTAACGTGCTTGGAGTGTCTCGGCTTATAGGTGGTTATGGTCTGGGTACCTACACATATAGGTCTAAGGGGTAATAAATGGGCGGACGAGGTGGCTAAGGCCACCTCCATCCGGCACTCTGACACTAAAAATGACAAAAAAAAAGTTGCAGCGTCGATAGGCAGGATCGGCTGAGAAGCTCTCACGTATCGAGAGCACCGTCGATAGGTGCCTCTTGTAGGACCCGACTCCTAGAAGTAGAGGGTTATCCTCACCCGATTGATGATAGACCATGCGAGGTCGACACATGAACACTTATTTTTGAGCCAAAATTTGTGTCTGCCATGCAGAGAAAGATTGTTCGATGGGTCACGCCTAGAAGAAAGATGAAATTACATGGCTCCATATAGAGAGCGCGTAGGAATGCCCGATGAGAATCGTGATGAGCTTAGCAGTGCTTATCTGGGTTCTCAAATCCGATTCTTCGAGGAAACAGGATTGTTTTTCTTATATATAATATACAGTATTGTTCTCCTAGCGTGAGAGTATTTATTAGCATAAATGTGTAGTGTGAGAGGGTCGATGACGGAAAATTGACATCATGAACATCGATCCTCAATTTGGTTAGTTACATATGTGTAGAGGTGATGAAGTTATATCTTAATATTTTTAATTATCTTACGACAATATTTGGTCCGTTTTGAAGGATTACAGGTAAAACACAGAAAAAAATCTCCTACTTGTGTTTACTTGGCTGTTTTTCTGTTCAGCTTATTTCATTCCAGTGGTTCGATTATTTTTAAGTTGTACCATTTTTAAGTTTCAAATTTGTTGGTTTTAATTGATACAGATTCGGCTAGAATAATAGCATTGTTGGAAGAAGGAAGATGTCCAGCGTATGCGGCCAGGGTGTTTAATAGTGCTAGAACAACTGCCCGAAGATCTTCTATCGCTACCACGTGTTGGAGGTTACTCAAGAATGAAAGGATCAGGGGCCATCGTGACACTTCTCAGCGAGATGATCGTTTTATTGTTTCGCCAATCTACTGGTGTTGAGATTAACGAACGAATTCAAAAATATGAAGTGATACTGTCAGTTTACGCACTATAAGGCGATGACTTTAAACATGTGGGTAACGTGGGAGAAAGTTGTTACTGGTCCAGAACCTCAGACAAGGCACAGCTCGGTTAGGTTTCGCAAGAAATCACATCAATCGGTCTGAGGAAGATAGACTAAAATCTTATTTTGGGATCAAGGTTTTGTTTCAGGTCTTCTGACGGCATAGAGAGGGTTTCGAAAACAACAGGACAGCGATGTATCCCTGAAATATTTTTACTCCGGAGAAGCTATGGAGGTGGTGTTATGGTTTGGGTAGGCATTTCTGGGGAATGTCGCACAAACTTGATATTCATCGAGGGTTTCCTAACAGCTGCACGATACACTGAAGGTGTGTAATCAGAAATGGTTCCTTATATGCTAATCGGCGACGGTTTTATTTTTATGCTGGAAATGTAAGACCCCACGCAGCTAAGATTGTTGGTGACTACTTCGAACGAGCTTCAATTCAATGTTTGTACTGGCCAGCATGTAGACCCGACATAACCCTATCGAACACCTTTGGTTCGAGTTGTCAAAGAGTGTAAAAAGTCGCGCAGTGATGCCAGAGAATGCAAGAATTGAGAATGGTGTTGTTGGAGGGGTATGAAAATATTCCACAGCACTAAATTTGAAACCTCATAGAGTCTATGTGACGTCGAATGCAAGCAGGGATCAACCCATGAGTAATTTTAATATATTTCTACTATTGCTTACGAACTACTTTTAAGTCAAAACTACTGCTTTTAAAGTATTCGTATTGTTGGTGACTTCTTGGAACTTCAATTTAATGTTTGGAATGGCCAGTTTGTCTATTACCTTTGGGACTTGTCAATACGTCAATGTCTATATGTCGCCCAGTGATGCCAAACAATTTGTAGGAATTAAGAATAGCGTTGGAGGAGTATGAAAATATTCCACAGCACTACATTCAAAACCTCATAAAATCGATGCCACGTAAAATGCAAATGGTGAGCAACGCAAAAGGATGACTATGTACTGAATTGAATATTTGCTTCACAGTTTCCATAGTTACATTTTTGGTAAAATTGTTTTACTTAGTTTATTTTCTTTTATTTTTTTTATTTAGCTATATCATATATTTTACTTTGAAAATATCCAGAAAACAACAAAAAAATAAAAATTATGGGGATTGCAATTATATACCAATAAAAGGAGGGTGGCCATTTTTTTGTCTTTCAGCGTAGTGAGCTGGAGAAATAATTATGTAATCATAAATCTCTTCCAGTTGTTAACTGAATCGAATGTTTTATTAGGTTTTGAGGTCCGCTTGACCAGATAAATTATTTTCAATTAATTAAGGTTTTGGTTGAGATAAAAACAGCCAGTGTCACAAGCGGGATTCGAACCCACGACCTTCGGCTAAATACGCCGCTGCTCTACCACTTGAGCTATCGTGTCTTCGATCCACTCTTGTGACACTGACTTTTTTATCTCAACCAAAATCTTAATTAATTGAAAACAATTTATTTGGTCAAGCGGACCACGAAACCTAATAAAATGTAATAAGCAAAATGAATGACTACTGCTCTCCCTGGCCATTTCATTTGTCGCCGAGAATCAAATAGATTACACATTTCAAAAAATGGAAAAAAGGAGGGCAAATTCAAACGGTGGGGTTGAGATGGGAAGTTAGTGTCCAAGTGGATCGATGTCACGATAGCTCAAGTGGTAGAGTAGCGGCATATCAAGCCGAAGGTCGTGGGTTCGAATCCCGCTCGTGCCGTTGACTTTTTTATCTCAACCAAAACCTTAATTAATTGAAAACAACCGAATCTTTTGAACGTAAATGCCTCGGCAGCATAACATATAATGAATCTTCAAAACCTTATAGTTCGAAACAAAAGAATTTTTAAGGTTTTATATTAAACTCGAACCAGAATTTAATCTACACATGCCAACTTTTCTTTGAGAAATTGAACTATCAATAATAGAATGCTGGTAGTATATTTTATCAGTTAAAAAACTACTTTTGGCCAAACCTCCAACCCCTATACGCCTGGCCCTATTTGAGTGTCAACTGTTTAGAAAAGCTACTTACGCGGGGGGAACAATGATTGGGACAAAGTTTTCGTCCGTTGGCCACATGTTGCTTACGAATGATTATTTGGCTACTTGATTTACTACAACTGTCGGCTTGATACGGTTCCACTGCTGGCGCATCCCAGAACACCGCCGCTCCCCTTTCCCGTGATGTCAGTTGACTTTTAAATATGACCTCCGGTTCCGCTACAACGTTCATCGGAGGTACGCGTACCGTGTGCCATCTTCAAATATCGACAAGAAAATAGAAAAAAAATTGGATAGCATGGTCAATAATGTACATTTATCCTTTTACACAAATCTTGCCACAAAATGACACAGACACATTTACAACCGAGGGAACAATATTCGTTTTCAATTTTTAAGAAAGTGATTATTCAGACATCGTGTTCTTTGTCGTGCCAACGTTTCGATCTTTATTGAGATCATCTTCAGGGCCTGGGATTTACAAACATTGTTTAAATTTAACAAAAACACGTAGAATGTGGAAGAAAGTGAATTTATACAATGAAAAAAAATATTTTGTTTTTTTATATATTCAATTAAAGTATTTCTGCTCACTCAGTGTTTTTCTGCGTAATTGCAAGAAATACTTTGAATTTAAAAAAATATATTTTGCATTGTATAAATTCACTTTTTCCACATCCTAAATGTATTTGTTAAATGTAAACAATATTTGTAAATCCCAGGCGCTGAAGATGATCTCAATAAAGATCGAAACGTTAGCACGATAAAGAAAATGTTTTCCTGAATCCTACATCACACCAGACGGCATCTCACGATTTCCGAATAATCATCGACTAACGGTCATAATCACCATACATTTTTAAGAAAGTTTTCATCAAGTCTATGATTCTAAGTAGGCATCAATCATAAATATGCTACAAGAAAAAAGTTCATTGATTTTTCCTTCCGATAAACACTTTTCCATACCTCCCCCCCCCCGACATTTAAAGAAACATGTCTGCAAGTCAATACGGCATTATACCTGTAATATGTAGTACAAAAAATATTGATTTTATGTTTCTAAACACTCACTTTTGAAAAACGTTTCTGTGTAAAATGTTTTTACATTAATATCTCAATACTGTAGTCATAAAAATGATTCTATTAAAATAAATTGAACATCAAGTAAGAAAAAAATTAATTAATGAGAAAATTATTACCATTTATTGTTTTGCGAACCGATTATACGATCACTATTTTTACAGAATTTTTCTTCTCTTTGAAAACACAACTATTCAAATTCATACGACTTCATGACCTTAAAATATTTTCCAAATGTTCCAAAATAGACCTATGCTTGGTTTTGCGTTGATCGTTACTTTTGAAGAAAGCTTGTATGAGCATATTAAAAAAAATCATGTGCGTTCTTACATTATCTTTTATGTTTCGGGATAGAATCTGTCATTTATAATGTATTTCTTTTTTTGTACTGTACTAATTTTGACTTTTGAAATTTTATTCGTAAGAGTTCAAAGAAATGCCGAACAACGCGTTACAAATTTGATTTGAATACAAATATACGCTACCGATCCATTCATATGTGTGTAATTGACATATAAAAGTGTTGTAATTAAACTTTTAAGCGTATAAATATAATAATATCCTTCAGTATATCGTATAAATTGTAAATTAAAACAGTCGAGGTCGAAATGTTTTGTGTTCGTGATAGTTCCAAGGTTGGATAGTGATGAAAAACCTCGGAGTAGAGAGGGAGCAGATGGCGAGGTGGGTGGATTCGCACAGGATAACTTGCATTCTAAGTACAAGAAAACTGGTGGAATGAGAAAAAAGCAAATCTTTTATTGACACCAGAAGTACGACATATTTCCTTTCGGGCCCATGACGGATGTAGACGTTAGAAAGAAAATAAAACAGAAATACGTTAAAATACAGTTTACCCACAATGTTAAACCCATTTTGTCCTTCATTATTGCAATTTATCATAATTTAGCTGAAACTCATTAAACTTGGGATTTGCCAAACAAGGTTCGAACTCGTATGAGTTCCGTTTACACCATTTGACATAACGTTAATTTTCAATTGTTACCTAAGACAGAATAAGTCCACATTTCTTGTTATTATGAATGAGAAAGTTAAATTTTGATTCAAAACCTTTTTGCATATATGTAGGATTATATTGATTTGCAATCTGATCATTGTTTGTATATGAACGTTGAACTGTCATATCATACTGTTACAATGACAATTTTGAAGTCGGGTTGGTTACTCAGTTTTCGAAACAGCAGAGGTCATATCAACCTTCTTGGTTATGTTTAAATTAATTAAGGTTTTAAGTTGAGATAAAAAAGTCTATGTCCACGAGCGGGATTCGAACCCACGACCTTCGGCTAGATACCGCGCTACTCTACCACCTTTGAATTTTCCTCCTTTTTGCCATTTTTCAAATGTCGTATTATCTATTTGATTCAAAAGGTGGGGTTGAGATGGGAAGTTAGTGTCCGAGTGGATCGAAGTCATGATAGCTCAGGTGGTAAAGCAACGGCGTATCTAGCCGAAGATCGTGGGTTCGAATCCCGCTCGTGACACTAACTTTTTTTCTCAACTAAAAACCTTAATTAATTGAAAGGTATTAATTGGACAAGCAGGCCACGAAAACTAGTGAATGGTTATGGTTAAAAAAAAGTTTTTGGAACTATGTACTTGGGGAACCCGGAAACTTCCAGTCAGATTTTCAACCGTTCAACTCCACTTGCACTGTGCCCCTATCTACCATATTATAAAAACTTTTTTTTTAAGTTAAACTAATTTATTATTTTATTTATTAATTATTATTGAAGAATTTTTACAGACTTTTTATTTTTTTATTTTTTTTGCAGTTGCTTCATCTTTTACAGTATGTATGGTAGTTATATTTATTTTAGTGTTTTATGCAACATATTATATATAAATTCGACTTAATGCATTCCAGGGCCTTTGGCTGTCTCCCTCATCAGACAGATTTATATATATATATATTTTTTTTTTTTTTTTTGCCAAATGACAAAGCACAACAAAGCTGCCACAGAGATTTTTTTACAGTTTTACCGCGAATTTAAGAAACTACTCCCTTTTTGACAATGTATATTCTTAGAGTATTTAATTGATTCACCATGCTTGCCAGGGTTGGGAAAGTTCATCTTTAGTGCAGCCATAAAACTGGTCCTATTCACAGGTCACGTTGTAAGCATATAACATTTTATAGGGTGTTATCATGTGCAGCTCCAGCTCCTTAAACCATGGGAACTCTTAAGTCTCTACCTGCCTCTATGTTAATAACAATATAAAAAAAAGGTCAAAACGAAAGAATGAAAAAATAAACAGGAGTTCAATTAAAGTCCCCGTTTAAGTCCAAAGCTGTTAATGAGACTTCGTTAAGAGCTAGAGGGCCTTGCTACTGAATTAAAACCCGAGAGGTATCTGCGGATTGGATGAGATGAAATTTCATTATACCTGACAGAAAATGGACTGTCCCTTATTGTTCTGTACAAATAGAGCATACGAAATATTAAATAAACTTATTCGGATTTTATTAACTTAATACGTATAAAATTCAAATCGTGAAGGATTTCGCGACAGGTTTGAACAAAGGATTGACCTTAATAATAATTAAATATTCTACGGCACTCATTCGAGATGGGTAAGATTATATATACAACTATCGGGACCTCCCGGAGATTCCCGTTTGACGTCCGACCGAATGGAGATGTCGAGGGATGATAACGTTTGAAATGTTTTCTTCTTCGTTTTGTTTATTAATTTGATTTTTTTTTTCAATGCGAGGACGTCCTCACGAAATTCCCCCGTACACATTCACACACAAACGCACACGCAATGAAATGACAATTGAATATAATTACGCGGACAGATGGGAAGGTGCTACGGACGAGTGCTTTTGCTGTCGTTCCTCGCCCAATGCTAGTCGACGGTTCTCCGTCCTTGTTCAGAACGTCCCACCAAGCGAAGTTCCTGCTCCAAGAGTTATCGCAGAGTAACAGAAACACCGGTGGAGAAGGATTACACGAGAAAAAATGAAAAACAAGTACAATAAAAACAAAATAAATAAGCTGACCTTAGCGGATCAAACCGTCTTGTTAATTTATTATGCCTGTCGAATCGACTGTGTAATGTTTTCATGTTTCTCGTTCCAAAATTAAAATAATAACACGTACTGTTCATTCAGATAAACCGTAATAGGAAAATTATAATTAGGTGAGTTTTTCACAACTGATCAAGCATCGCCTCGTTTGTTCCATGAAGTCACCGATTAAATACTATAATTGCCATTGAGATCGCATGGCCCCAATAAAGGAATAAAAGGTGAAAAGAAAATTAGGGCAAATTATATGAGATTATCCGTTCATTCGGGGTTTGAACGGCACGCGCCGCCACCCTTATTGTCCAGGCGGCACCCTCTCGAACCAAGATGAAAAAACTTTTCACGTCGACAAAATTACTGAACACATTTTCCCTCATTGATTATCATAAACAGTAAATAAAGGAATTTTTTTGTCAATTTTCGCACAAATCGCTATATGACACTTCCTGTTCAGATTTCTTTTTGAGATCTAGGATGATTATTCCTTTTAGTCCTTCCCGATCATCCTGGTTTTATCAAACTCATAAATATTACGGGACACATTTTCGGCTATGTGGCTAATCTAACAATAATATTATTAGGGGCGTCGGTGGCCGCAACGGTTTAGGCGATGCTCATCACTGTAAGGTGTCCCGGGTTCGAATCCAGGGCCTGCATTCGAACCCGACATACTTATAAATGGGCTTTTTTTTAAAGAAACACCGGCACCCCGAGGGTAGATATAACCTCTACTGTTGCGAACCCTCGTAAATTTAAAAAAAAATACTATTATTATTGTGATCACTAATCTGGTGGAACAAAGCTCAACAAAAAGTAACTACCCAAACATAAGGCAGCATACAAAGACTAGCAAACCTATGTATCACAGGGGCGATAAGAACAACCCCTACAAACGCATTAGAAACTTTGCTAAACCTACCTCCACTGGAAATATTTATACAAGGAGAGGCTAGGAAAAGCTCACTTAGGCTCCAGAAACAATTAAATTGGAAAGGAACTAAACAATTCAGGCATTCAACCATAATCAACAAAATCAGACACCCATTATTAGAAATGGGGACTGATTACACGATCCCGGAAACAATCTTCACAACTTCCTATAAAGTCTCAACGGACTACAAAGGAGAGGAAGAACACGACAGCATCAGATACAATGATATGGTACACAGATGGCTCCAAAACAAACGAAGGAACCGGATCAGGCATTTTCTGTACAAGACCAAAACATGAGCAATCAAACTCATTAGGAAAGTACACTTCGGTCTTTCAAGCGGAAATACATGCCATCAATGCTTGTGCCCTGGAAAATCTTAAAAGAGGTTACACTGACTAAAAAATCCTTATAAGATCAGACAGCCAAGCAGCTATTAAAGCATTAGCATGTAAAAGAATCACATCAAAACTAGTCAGTGAATGCATCCAAAATCTCCAAAACCTGGGAAAACACTACAACCTGATGATATCTTGGGTGCCAGGGAACAGGGGAATTTTGGGTAACGAGAAAGCAGAGAGACTGGCCAGAGGAGGATCTGCAAGACCATACATAGGCCCCGAACCTATCCTTAGGATAACAAAAACAAATATAGAATCCTCCATCGCAGAATGGATCCAAGCAAACCAAAAGGAGAAGTGGATAAACCTAGCGGTGCTAGACATAGTAATCTGATGATGAAACAACCCTCACCGAGACTGGCAAAAACACTGCTGCAATTGATGAGGGCCAAACTCAGAGGAGTGGTAGGACTACTAATCGGTCACTGGTATCTGAGAAAACATTTACACAACATGGGTATATACAACGATGATCCCATTTGCAGATTATGTAATGAGGAGGAGGAAACAGCCACTCATATCATCTTCGAATGCGAAGCAACAGCTCAATGGAGGTTTAACCTAACGTACGGAAAAAACTTAGGGAATCAAATTGCAGCAGCGACAGTCAATGACCTGATACGTCTAAGGAGAAGGATTGAGTCTATTGCACTGAACTAAGGAATTAGGAAGGTACAATAAACCAGAAGGCTGCAGTGCCTGGAGAATACAAACCCCGCTTCCTAGCATCCTTTCCACCATACCATTATTATTGTGAGATTTCTCGGTGATTTTTACGGTGTGATGAACCTCCGTTCTGTTGGATTAGTGTAGTCTTTCCTCGCCCAGCTTATATCCCTGATCACCCAATGAAGATAATATGCTGCTTGACAATTTCCTAGGGAAGATTTGCTTGCGGGCTTGATCGGTAACAACCAAACTAAAGGTCCATCAGGCATACCTCAGGTAGAAATTTCACCGATTCAGGGAATGTGGAGGCAATTTGTGCAAAAAATTGACAAGAAAATTACTCTTCAGTCTTATTATAATGGGGAAAACATTAAATAAATATATAATATATCAAATGTATTCATCCCTTTTGTGTAATTTCATGAAGGTTTTTTCATTAATTGGGAGATCTGATACATCTTGTGTAAACAGTAAAAACTGTAACAAATAAGGCGGTCCTCATGTGAATTTAGAAATTAGGAACGGAAACGAATCGGGAGCAATCTCCGATTGTAAATCTGTCGGGAGCAAGCTCTACAATTCAATGTTTTTTTTCCAAACTTCCGCCTTTTTGCTATCGGCCACATGCAAAACGATGATGATCTAACTCATTTCCCTGTAGCTGAGCTGTACTCCCTTGTCTGCCATTAGTCAGCCTAACCAACAATAATTTGACCAGTCTGTAGAAACAAAGGATGATTTGAATGAACAATTGATGAAACTCTCCATATTTCAAACGTTTGTAAATAGATGGGCATAGTGGTTTTATACAAGGTGTATTTTACTGAAATTATCTTGGGTGTTAACATTTAATGTATCAACAGGTAACATTTTTTTAAATAAGATTCTTATTGTATCATTAGTTATAATTCGAAGGGATTTATGAAAGTTCCTTCGTACTAGCGAGGGGATCGATGCCGTTTAATTATTTCCAATACACCCCACCACTAAAAGAAGCTGGCAGGCCGCTAAGGGCTGAAAGACTCATGATGTAATACAACTGAAGTATGGCGGCAGTGCACATAATGTCGGAATATTTAAATAATATCAATAGCTTTTTTTTAAATCTATTTTATTATATTAAGAAACAAAAAATGTTTCAATATTTTAAGAATCTTAAGATTACGGTTCTCCGACTACTTTAGAATGCAAGAAGATTTTTGAACTTTCAGCGCTTGAAGAGTTGTTTCAGTACTTGGGAAGCATGAGCGCGGCGACGAACCGGCCAAATTGCCAGGACTTCGGCACGGCTTTTATCCGGCGTCCACGGTTAAGTTCCCCTGGAAAAGTTGTAGTTTAATTAACCAAGTCCGACGAGTGAGTCACCGTCTCTTCATATAATGAAACAGACTCTCGACGGTGTTTTGATTAGGTTCGTGGTCTGCCCGGCCTTGACCTCCTCTTCAAACTCACATTTTTAATTACGGTTCCCCTGGTTCTCCCGTCCCACATTTTTTATACAACCCACGTATTATAAATTTTCGCCCCCTTGTGATTGATTTCCCAGTGTTCGGCTAGTGTTCGGGGGTTCGGGTTTAGGGTTGGGCTCTTCCCACACTCCATGGATTCGTCTGTGTTGTGTTTTTGACATTATGATGAACCTATGCCGGCACAATAATCTGCGATTTCAATCAAAATCATATTATACCTGGAATGCCTGGACAAAACCAATTTATCTTATTCACGATATTTCATACAAATAAAAATAAACCATACTGACTGTGCTTGTGTTATTAGCATATTTGGACTTTTATCTTGTCCTTGCGTGTGGTGCTATCTCAACCAAACTCAGTTTCACTTGACTGCAATTGAAAATGGAAATATTGTAAAACTACTGAGGGCTAAACAAAGAAATATTGAGAAAATACAAAATATTTTTCCTTCACATGTCTTGCATTAAAGATGAGATGATGGATCGACCTGCTGTTGAACAACTTGGAAAAAAGGATTTTCCGTGAGGTCACAACAGAACGACATTATATCGTCAACATCACTGTCTATTTAATTATTTCTAAATAACGGGGTCTAATTTAAAAACAACTATATTTTTCTTACTTTAACTAGATGAGTGGTGAAATATGTCTCGAGAAAAAAAACTGCCGTTATAATAAAATTATTTAAAATTAGGAGAAACTCAATATCTAAATACTAACAAGATGAAGTATGGAATGCCTATTTACTTTTTTGAGGTACATTTGGATATCACAGTTTAGATAAATTAAGCTTTTTATAAAATGTACCATATATACATAACTTAGATTACAGTTAATTGAGGTTTTTAGTTGAGATAAAAAAAGTCAAGTGTCACGAGCGGGATTCGAACCCACGATCTTCGGCTAAATACGCTGCTACTCTACCACTTGAGCTATCGTGACTTCGATCCACTCGGACACTAACTTCCCATTTCAACCCCACTTTCTGAATTTTCCCTCCTTTTTGCCATTTTTCGATCCTTCCTTTTTATCTCAACTAGAAACCTTAATTAATTGAAAGATATTAACTGGTCAAGCGGACCACGAAACTAGTGAATTTAGATTACAGTGTGTGGTGATTAGTGACCGTTAACCGATATTTATTTAGAAATCGTGAGATGCGGTCTGGTGTGATGTAGGTTTCAGAAAAACATTTTCTTTATCGTGCCAACGTTTCGATCTTTATTGAGCCCTGAAGATGATCTCAATAAAGATCGAAACGTTGGCACGATAAAGAAAATGTTTTTCTGAAACCTACATCACACCAGACCGCATCTCACGATTTCTAAATAAATATTAGATTACAGTGGTAACTTCTACCACAAATAGGCCCTGATTATGAGATATAACGGACGAAAGCTCGGCAAAAACTTAAAGAATTGTCGTTCTGTTGTGACCTCACCGAAGATCCTTTTTCCAAGTTGATATCTAGCATTATTTACTTTTGCAGTTTAAATTGTTCAACGTGTGTACACGAGATCCATCGAGTTGCATGTTTGCCGACACGATGTCCCAAAAATGTTTTGGTATAAAATTGTTCTTTATTCAGAAGGGTTTTCATATTTGCCACCCGCATTTTAACAATGCCATGCCACATTGTCTACAAAATAAGCACGACCACTTTCAAAGCATTTAGAAGATAATAAAATTTGAGATTTTAATATATCAACGGGTGCTTTTTGGGGCACTTACGTCGTTTACCAGTTTAGTTAAATTTGTTGAAATATTTTAAAAATAATGTAGTTTTATTCAGCATGGGCATTTTCGTAGGGTTAGTAACGGCGATAATTTCCCTAATAACGGTTCGCCGAAAGAAAAATTATGAGATCGACCCGGTGACTGGCATAGTTTTAAACGGAATTCCACCTCGCGGAGTCGAGGTTCATAGAAACCGCGCAAGAGAGAAAAAACCGGACTAGACAGACATCTCGAGAAAGCAATTTCAAATATCTGACGGTGGCCGGGTCCTTCCGTGGGAACTCGAAGGGACTTGAACGACGGAGAAGGCAGAGGCCCGACATGCAGGACCGGAAGAAAACACCTGACTACCGGATGTCTGAGCTACCCAGATAAGTCTGTTACGGGCTGTGGGTCCGTCACCCTCTTTTATTACTCCTTCGCTTCCATTTCCAGAAACACGGGCACAGTCGTAATCTGTCTTAACATAATTAAATACAGAAAAAGAAGAGTCAACGTGAAATTCTCGAACGGGAGAACGGGAACGGGTTGACACAATGAGGAGGACATAAGGCGTCCGTCCTTATTTGTAGGGCATGTTATTATTTAATACACAGAAGGGTTGGTCGTCTACTCCAAGTAGGAGGAACCGACGGCTTCCTTTCCGTTAAAGTACAGCTGTCGTACAAGCCTTTGTGCTCCGACCGGTAAGAAATCTCGATCAACTGTCGAAAACGTGAGTATTTGGTTGCCTTCCTTTGGTTAAAAAAGAAAAGAAAAAACACTAAAGCAGAAAAACCGTTAGCAAGTCGCTCAATGAAACAAACGCAAGTGAGGATAAATGACAGCCCATATCATCCGAACAAAAACACAACCGGGCAATTGATTACAATCATTATCAATTACACGTAATTAATTACGACAAATATAATACAACTAGAAAGAATTTATCAACAATTAGTTGTCCACATCCATCGTAGAACACCTCAAATACCCCTGTAATGTATGGCTAATTTGGGTCTTAACATAACCCTTGCAACTGTGGACAAATTTTGTTTACATGAATTAAAAAAAGCAATCGAAGCTTTGTTACGAAAATACAACAAATGGTATTATTGAAATTGACCGAGCGATCACATTTTATAATTATTTAGAAATCGTGAGATGCGGTCTGGTGTGATGTAGGTTTCAGAAAAACATTTTCTTTATCGTGCCAACGTTTCGNCGTATTAAAATTAAATTGGCAGCTTTTCGATCCGTTCCTCGAAAGCTTGACGAAGCACCCTCGACACGAACGCAAGAATGGCACAATTACACAGAAGACAAACACATTGAGCCCTGAAGATGATCTCAATAAAGATCGAAACGTTGGCACGATAAAGAAAATATTTTTCTGAAACCTACATCACACCAGACCGCATCTCACCATTTCTAAATAAATATCGATTAACGGTCACTAATCACCACACATTTTATAATGTAAAGTTAATATTTTAATATTCTCATGGTTGTTATCAGGTCAAAGAAAGATATTTTTAATTTTTAATTTTCGCCTAGCTTTCGGAACTTTATTTTACCTTCTTCAGCTCTCTACAAAAAAATATATTACACATTTTAAGTTTGACCAATTTAACATCAAATATGTACAAAAACAGGATTTTTGTACTTACCGATTTTTAGCTAGAAGTATACAAATTTAAATAATTTTATCTTCATGTTAACACTGAAAACCTTTCAACTTTCTCCTTCACCTTTTCAACTAAGAAATGATTAGACTTAGTTGAAAGGCCAAAATTAAAATGTATAATATAGTTATAGCTGTATAGCTCTGAAGAAGATACAATGAAGTTCCGAAAGCTAGGTGAAGATTTAAAATTAAAAATATCTTTTTTTGACCACATCCCTGATAACAACCAAGAGAACATGATCAGCATAAGTTGGTCGATAAATATACAAAACGTTAATATTTTATACATTAGGCAGAATAATCATATATGCAAATGAATTTTCCTAGTTTTTTCTGACACAATCAATTTGTAGTTTCGACAAAATAAAAGTACCAAAAAACACCACGTTTCCGTACATTTGGTTCTAATAATTCTGCAGGCATATTACAATTTAATCTGGACACAGAACAATTGGTCCGAAACACGGTGATTAACCCTTTGTCGGATAAAAGGCTGATATCCTAACAATTACCGGAGAGGGGGATGCCAAATCAGATTTTTCCATGTTTAACTTTCAATCTGCCGTGATTGTGGCAGATGGTCGAATGCGCCTCTCTCTGCGACAAGGATCTTGTGTAACGCTTCAAAAGGACGAAATTCGTCGTCCTTGGATGCAGGCTCCATTCGCAAGATGTTGTCAGCGAATCTGGCGTGTTTATCACACCTTCCAGCTTTCGAGGTAACGCAAACGTTTTCACATAGATTTGCGCTTATTTGGAAACAAGGCGGTCGAAATGAAAAGAATCCCGCTGCAGCGTCCGAAGAAATTTTTCCGTCTCGTCCTGGAGGATTGCAGGGGAAGCACGAGGAGAACTCGTGGAATCCGTGGAAACAAAGACAATTGTGTTGTCGGCCGTGAGAGACAAAGAGCCACCGGCTCACAGGAAATAGGGAGGAGGTACGAAGAAACACGCGAAATTTGGCCGTTGATCGTGGAGCGCAACGTTTCCTCCGCCGGAAATCCACAAAACTGCGCAATAGAGCCATGCGTGTTTATTTATCCTATTATTTACCCTACTCTATGAAAAAAGATACCTAGCCGGCCATTCAGACATACGTTACGTATTCACAGGTATAAGCCCGAGTTTGAAAAGTCGGTCAATCTATTGAGCGTTTAAATTAAAATCCTTGAAAAAATTTAAATGTTCTCTGGGAATAACCAACGAGTGACTGATGGTGATTAACATATTTGCGCAACACCCCCTCCTTCGCCTTATGGCCAGATATTTTCCCGTTCGTCAAACCAGGAGCATATTCTATGTGTTCTTGTGTTTGATCTTCAGCCGATACTCCTGTACACATTTCAAAGTTTTAACAATTAGAATCGACATAAAATTTACCAACATTAATAGACCATTCGCAATAGCGTTGTCATTATACCGTCACGTGATGATTGAGCTGAACGCGGTTTTTAACCACTGTCAAAAAATTTAATTTATTCATGTCCTTTTCAATTACTCACACGGGACAATTAAAGGAATGCTCATTAAACATGAATTACGACCTAAATGAAACACTCTAATAGAATAAAAATAGTCTTTTCATCATTTATTATCACCATTTATCTCTCACCGTATCATAAGGGAAAAGTTATTATCACCTATTTGTTTAATGCAAAGTTTATATTTTTATGTTATTAAATAAACATTCACCGAGTATGCAATCCTCGATCCTTCCGAAGTCCTAAACTCGTATGGCCAATCTGCAAAAGCTAAGATATTACCTGTCTAGGTTCTTTCCATTCTACGGATTATTGTTTTCCCAAGGGTTAACGCACTTACACACCTTTTCAATACCTTTACAGTTTCTTTTATACCTGACCCATTGTTGTCCCCTCCGGGAAAACCATAGGAAACTGGGTGAATTTGTTTATATAAGCTCCACTTTTCCCAAAGTGTTAACCATTATCCCGTCATACTCTTGGCTTCAATGGCATCCGAATAAATAGGCGCGACAGGGACTCAAAGCTGTCAGTTTAAACCAAAATCATAGCTGCATTTTCATATAAACACAGCATTTTACTGACTTTTTATGCCTTTAGCTTTACTTTTATGCATGAAGTAGCTTCGGATAATGTTAAATTTTTTCATTTACTTGTGAAAAAGAAAAATTTTGTGTTCAGGATTACGCTGGATTCTAGTTAAGTATGTATAAACTAGTCCATGAATTATAGAATGACAATAATAATCAATGTGTGGTGATTAGTGTCCGTTAATCGATAATTATTCAGAAATCGGTGAGATGCGGTCTCGGCACAATTACACAGAAGACAAACACGTTGAGCCCTGAAGATGATCTCAATAAACATCGAAACGTTGGCACGATAAAAAAAATGTTTTTCTCAAAACCTACATCACACCAGACCGCATCTCACCGATTTCTGAATAATAATAATCAATTCAAAAATTGTTCTGCTGACGGCTGTATTTATACTACTGTACCTGTTTTTATTGACGGTGAGCATGTCAATAATTAGACATTGCCAAACTTGGTAATAAATAATTGCTGATTGTATTTTTGGCTGGACTGCAAGTAGGTTTGCTATTGTTTTATCCCTTTTACGAATTAACGGCCATTTTTCCATTCACATGCTCCTATGGCCACCATTTTAACACAGCCTGTAAATATTTATTAAACAAACGTACAAAAGATAGATAAACCGCGGGTGTGCGCAGAGGCGTGAATACAAAAAAGTTTCACCAAGAACCCAGCATTTATTGAGACACAATAGCAGCCAACTTACAGATTTATTTTTAAAAAACCAAAGTTAAAACAAAGCTTTGTTCTTCTAGCATATTCATTTAAACATTGATTATGTTGATTAGATCAAAATCCATTCGTTAAATGGTTTGACAAAATTTCTTGAAAGCCTACCATTTCTTCAATTGATTGAATGAAAATCGGTGTAATAAGAAGGAACTGAACACGAAATATTAAGAGATACGAGTGGTCTGGTGTGATGTAGGTTTCAAAAACATTTTCTTTATCGGACCAACGTTTCGAACTTTATTGAGATCATCTTCAGAGCCTGGGATTTACAAACATTGTTTACATTTAACAAATACATGTAGGATGTGGAAAAAAGTGAATTTATACAATCCAAAATATATTTTNCTCAATAAAGATCGAAACGTTGGCACGATAAAGAAAATGTTTTTCTGAAACCTACATCACACCAGACCGCATCTCACGATTTCTGAATAATTAAGAGATACTTTTTGTTTTTAAATCGTGACAAAACGGCCGCTTCTATGCTTGATATTTCGTGTTAGAAACAGCACAGTTTTCCTCTTAATTCGATTTTCACTCAACTTTCCCACAGGCCGTTTCACAATTATTCTTACGCCTAAAAATCCAAGGTTTTCTTCATTTTTCGCGTTTCGCCTGATCAACGTGCGCATGCTCGCTGGCAGTGGGATCCGGATGAAGGAGAAACGATTTTAACGTATGTTAGTTCTTTTCTCGGAACGGCCGATTTATCTAGGTTGTTGATGATGATAATGTTTGACAATGGTTGCCCGAGGGAAGCCCTGCCAGGGTGGAGCCGGGACTCGGGCTCTCTCTGCTCATTATCTTGTCATTATGATCCCCCTCCCGCCAATCCAACACCTGTCCATCCAGGATGACCTTAAGAAGAGGGGGAGTATCTACTGACAGGACAATAGCAACACACGCACAATGCCGACTACACTTTCGACCTTTTGACGCGATGACAGATTACCATCTAGCTTGTTGTAATTACACTACCGACCTCGAATCGCGCAGGGCTACTTGAAGACGAGAAATACGATGGTAACATAGTAGAAGGATCCAAGAGCAACAAAGGTAAACGATCTTTCGACAGTTTTTGACGGA
This sequence comes from Cimex lectularius, assembly GCF_000648675.2. Taxonomy (NCBI): domain Eukaryota; kingdom Metazoa; phylum Arthropoda; class Insecta; order Hemiptera; family Cimicidae; genus Cimex; species Cimex lectularius. The sequence goes on from NW_019392699.1 coordinate 199,545, forward strand.
TACGTCGGTACCAGTCGCCCTACCGGGGAAGCGCATGTCATTAAACATATACCTTAATGATCGCCTTGGGACATAGCTTAACTACACCGGGTCTCAGATAAATTGCCGCAGTCAGTGCTGACAAATCGAGCGATCTCTCTCTCTTTTTCTCTCTTTCCAGCCACATGATAGTACGCCGGATTCGACCAGTGGCAAAATTACGATAAAATAAAACCAATGAGTTTAACTACTATGGATAGATAGTCGTCTCGTCCATGCAAAAGGGGAAAAAGTCAAAAATTACACCCGGTGACGTTTACGATTCGGTTTTGGAAAGTCGGTGCGGTTACGATGTGGGCAGGGACGTATTTCTTGCCCAATTCTCCACCTACCACCGCAACGGGCCATGAACGCACCATTGTGATTCCCAAATTAAGTTTACTCGGAATAATGAATTCACCGGATATAACAATCGTAAGAATTTATTTCGCCGCGATAAGGAATTTCAGCGCAATAAATCATAAGAATTCCGTGTCTATCCCCCGCGTCATTATTTCACGAGTGGGTAAGCAGGAAGGCCGCTCCAGTAAACGTGCACTAGCCCCAAATAAATAATACAACGAATACAGCAATCTCTCACAACGCTTAATCAGATATGAGATTTATAAATTTCACCATCGGCTTTTTTTCCTTCTGTTTTACACCTGCCAGTCAACAGCTTTCTCGATAAACCTTACTCCTCTTATGTTTTCAACCGGCTATAAATGAACTAAATCTACCATATCCTGAACAAGTTTTGATTAAATAATAACCCTTTTGTAAAACAGACGGCTAATATGTGGGCAATTAAGTATATCTATATTAAAGCGAAACTCTGTAGGTTTAGTAACATTAATTGATATCTAAATGTCAGTCACAGGTGCTTAATTAGAAACTATTTCTAGACTTATAGTCTAAACCAAACTAGAATTGAAGAGTTAACTCTAAACGTTTCAGGACTCTCACATTTCGTAAATTCAAATTTAACATTAGGTTATTTGTATTTAACAATTGAGTTACTCATCATCATTATTTAACCTTTTATTTTGCAATAATTAGATATACTTAATTTATGATAGGGATTCCTTAAATATTACGTATTTATATATTAAAGAGAGAGGGAGAGAGAGAGAAAAAGGGAGAGAGCTGGAGAGGGAGATAGATAGTTAGATAGACAGATACATAGAGGGAGAAAGTGAGAGTGAGAGAGAGAGAGAGAGAATTAGGAGAGAGGGAGAGAGAGAAATAGGGAAGAGGGAGAGAAGGAGAGAGAGAGAGAGGGAGAGAGAGAGAAAAAGGGAGAGAGCTGGAGAGGGAGATAGATAGTTAGATAGACAGATAGATAGAGGGAGAAAGTGAGAGAGAGAGAGAGGGAGAGAGAGAGATAGAGAGAGAGAGAGAAATAGGAGAGAGGGGAGAAGGAGGGAGAGAAATAGGGGAGAGGGTGAGAAGGAGAGAGGGAGAGAGAGAGAGGGAGAGGGAGAGAGGGAGTGGGAGAGAGAGAGAGAAATAGGGGAGATGGGGAGAGAGAGGGAGAGAGAGAAATAGGGGAGAGGGGGAGAGGGAGATAGATAGAGAGAGGGGGAGATCGAGAGTACATTATTATAGGACGAGGGTCCCCCAAGAATAACAATAATAAATTTCATAAATAAATTTAAATAAATAACATAATGCAAAATAGAAAAAAATAGAAATAATAGTAGCAATAATAAGAATTTAGAAAAATAATAATAATAAAATAATTCTCTAACATAATAAACAATGTGAACATAAGAGTTGGGAAAAAGAAGAGAAAAAAGATTTCTTATAGAGCGAAAGGACCTAATAATATTGTTTGACTATGTTATCGCTGTTTTAAGGGAGAAGAGGTGCTGGTACAGGAAGGATTTAAAAGAGGTTAGGTATGTGGGCTTTGCGGATTTGCAAAGGAAGAGAATTCTAAAGATTTATGGCTAGGAAGGACCTCGCAAATGTTTTTAGGAGGTTTTAAGACAAGGGTCATTGGGAAACGATCGGGTGTTAAGAGAGTGGTCAGAAGATGTCAACTGAAGTAGCTGGATAGTGCGGTGATGATTACTGACCGTTAGTCCATGATTATGCCGAAATCGTGAGATGCGGTCTGGTGTGACGTAGGTTTTAAAAAAAACATTTTCTTTATCGTGCCAACGTTTCGATCTTTATTGAGATCATCTTCAGGGCCTGGGATTTACAAACATTGTTTATATTTAACAAATGCATGTAGGACGTGGAAAAAAGTGAATTTATGCAAAGCAAAAAAAAATATTTTTTATATTCAAACAAATTATTTCTACTCACTTTTTTCCACATCCTACATGTATTTGTTAAATTTAAACAATGCTGATAGAAGAAAATAATGTTTAAATACTGACCGAGAAACTAGCCCTGGGAAAGGTGAAAGAAAAAGAAAAGCTAGGCATAGTTTCAGTACATAACATTCATTAGACCACATGTCCGATCCCGCCAAATATATTGGGAATCTATCATCTTTACATCATAGAAAACAATCAAGAAAACATTATCAAATATAAGCTGTATTCCAGCTTTTAAATCTGTATTTTTTAAGGAAAATTATTAATTATTTATCTTATAGTAAGTAAATTCCATTGTCAACTAGTACGAAGCGTATGGAGTGTCATTGTATTTTAAGTTAAATACGGTAAAAAAGAATTAAAAGTTACATTTTAATTAACAAATACGTGTATAATAGCACATAAATGGGGGATCGGTGGCCGCAACGGTTTAGGCGTTGACACGGCGCTCATCACTGTAAGGTAAAGGTGCCGGGTTCGAATCCAGCGGCCCTGCATTCGAATCCGACATACTTACAAATGTTTTTTATTTTTATTTTTTTTCAAAAACACCGGCACCCTGAGAGTTCATATGACCTCTGCTGTTGCGAACCCTCGTAAAAAAATAGGAGAAACGATCTTTATTTTTTAAATACCCTTGTACTCTTTGTGAATATAAATTTTGAGAATTTTTTCCTTATATTATTTTATTTATTTTTAATTCTAAATATTTTTAAATATGTCAAAAAATCCTATAGTACCGCTATGCATATGGGAAGTTAAATATTGATGTAAAGACAGTTCACCTCGACAATTTATCATCCAGCTAATTGACTGAGCATTCACATGGTAATCGTGATATAACTCTTTCTTAACCATTTGTATTCTATTTTTAATGCGACATCAACGAACCTTTTATTTTCCATACGACTTAGGTGTACTACTGATATACTGTTTCAACTCGTAGAATCACGCTCCAAATCTTCACGGCAGTTTATGAAGTTGGGTTCAGAAAAATTTGAAAATCTTTAAAATCAAAACCCCGTTTATCAAATACCTTTATGGAATTACATACTATGTAGATTTTATTACGATTATTCAATATATTTTCCACCCGAATTAATTCTAAGTATTACAAAGGATAGGTCAATTAAAGCAGTTATCCTGGTGTTTTATACATTATTCTTCTTCTCTTGTATTATAAAGTTCATAAAGTGAAACAAGATGTTTATATTAATAAGCTTAGGATGGTGGATCTGGCAACGTCGGGCATGCAACAGGTGAAAATACCCCAGGGCGAATCCGTTTATTAAAGCAGCTAGTTCAACATTAATAATTTATGTTTATAAACTAATTAATGCCGATTAGAGATTAAATTTGTTTTTATACGACTACCGTGCGTACACGGCGTGACGGTCGGATCACGAGTCAGCGTCGTACAATCGCCCGATCAAGAGTAAACTAATAGAAAATCGGCTGTAAAGGACGAATCCGATCCGCGCCTGTCTGCCTTGCTCAAATTTGTATATGTAATATATATAAGGCTATTTAAAAGAGTAAACACTTCAACACTGGGCGTAAGATAAGAGGAAAAAATCCGGAACTCCACTATTGACACATTATTCCGCGCCCAAACCCGTCGGACTTGTTCTGGTTTGAAAGCATTAACTCTCTCTGACAAATTCAATGATTAGAACAACGAATGTCTTTCTACATCGGACGTGCCGCCTTTGGACACATTTAACCGGCTAATAAATATTATTCTGCCGTGAGATGACCTTTTTCCTCTGGCCTGCTCCCTACCATGATTTTATTACTCAAGGCCGGTCTTTTACGTACTTACTCTCTTGAATAATAATTTTGACGTTCCGCGTAAATTCTATACTTTTATCGACAATCGGCGAAAGGTCGAGTCTAAAAACGGTTCTCGTATTTGTTTTGGCACGTTGTAAAAATGTGGCCGACGTTTACACCAAGAGGGTCGGCCCAATAAATCAAGACATCCATTTGGTCCCGTATGGAGGATAGGAGGAATGGAGAACAGCAATTTGTAGCAAGAGTTACACGTTTCTAATTAAATGTTTGTAGGTATAATTGATTTATATCTTCATCAAGCTAACAATTGGAATAATCCATATTAAATCTTAAAACCGGCTGAAGAGCCACTCCATGCGGGTGGAACGGAATTACGGCTTGTGCAATTCTTCATAACTCGGGCATTTAAAAAAATAAGGTTGCTTCTGCACTAATGCTATGAGCTAAATAAATTTCAAAACGAATTTCATTTTTTCAAGAAATCATATTACAGAATAACCGAATTTAACCTCCATCCTTGCTTTTTAATACTGATCTATGTTTGTTTACCTTCCATTTCCTTTGCCGAAACTTACCTGTATGAAAATGATAAACGATGGAGTGTATTGTTCAATGAGCAACTATCTTTAAAAAAAGCTTACCTTTTCCCCACTGTTTTTCTCCTATATTATTTTGGATATCCAGTTAAATGGAATTTTGACAAAGTTGAATCAGAAGCCAGAAGCCCATTCTCACAGTATTGACATCCCGACGGTTTTAAGCCGTCTGGACATGTTAACAACACTTATTATGTCTGGAAGCGTCTAACGCGCATTTTACCCATTGACGAGAAAGGAACACCGAGATATATAAAAGATAAAGACGGGATCTAGCGACAAAAAAATTTAAGCATGTCCTGGAGAGAAATATATAAATATTCATATACTTTTTTTTTACCCTGACGCTAGCTTTTTGATGTTGCTCCTCGGGCGTTTTATTTAAGAAAATATGTATGCATAGTTATAACGGACATGACTCGTTTTAATTCATAACGTAAAATCGTACAAAACGAACACTACAAATTCGAAAATTTGTATTTTCCATTTTACAAAAATTAAAAAAGTATTTTTAGTACCAAATCTTCTATTTAACGAAGTGGCATATTTAGACATTTAAATGTTTGTTCTTTTTCAAATGATACAACTTTTTTAAAATCATTATTCAGAAATCGTGAGATGCGGTCTGGTGTGAGGTCGGTTTCAGAAAAACATTTTCTTTATCTTGCCAACGTTTCGATCTTTATTGAAATCATCTTCAAGGCCTGGGATTTACAAACATTGTTTAAATTTAACAAATACTTGTAGGATGTGGAAAAAAGTGAATTTATACAATGCAAAAAATTTCACTTTTTTCCACGTCCTGCATATATTTGTTAAATGTAAACAATGTTTGTAACTCCCAGGCCCTGAAGATGATCTCAATAAAGATCGAAACGTTGGCACGAAAAGAAAATGTTTTTCTGAAACCTACATCACACCNAACTGTTACACAGCGAGAACCGGCGGACCAAATGCTCAAGAACAAGAAAACTTAACACTTTTTTGCCCTTTTCGATATATAAAAACGTCTTTTCAACACAATTTCAGTTAGATTTTTGTGCAACTTCAAAAATACAATGATACCGTGTAATTGTAATAATAAATGGCGTTGCTTTATCACACACGGAAAATGTTTAATGTCAGCAACTCTACAGTGAACTAGTTAATAACTCATTAATTAGTCGTTCTTCCTTTTTATATGTCCTCCCATTTAATTAACTAAAAAGAAAGACTATTTGACTGTATTCCACATCAGAAATTATTTCAAACTTGAAATTGTTTGGATTGAATAATTTTGCAGCCCTGCGCCCAGGGCCCATCCAGTCGCAGCGCAGACGAACTTTTCCCTGGAAATCGAAGGCTGGAGCCGATTCCGAGGCGTCAGGCCTCTCCTCGTTAAAACCGGCCATCCACCGGTTATTAAATTTGGTGACTCGGCAATAGTATTCGTTCAATCAGCTGATTTGAACCGCCCACTTTCAGCTTCCGTTCCGCTACCTGCTCAGCAGCAAACAATGTATAAAAGGATTTCACAACCTATTATACGCATTAACACGAGTATGTATAGAAAAAAAAAGACTGACGGGTTATTTCATTTACACAAATTCGGATCGAGCCCGGATTAGTGAAAACGTTATTCTAGATGGACTCACTGGAACTTGGAACACGGATAAAGATACGAATGTTGTTATGTCTACGAGGCCAAAATCAGGCAATGTAATTATGACGCAACCATCTCCTCGGGAAATTTATAGTTCTTTTGATTGGCCAAGGACGGCGACTTATTTCGCGCTTAATAAAGATCGCATCGCATCTAGAAGCCTTGTCAACCTGGTACATCAGAGATAAGGCAGTGGCTTTGGATTTCCCTCTATATTTTTTCACTAAATACGCAAAAATGATTGATTTGATCTTTTTAGTCTTTAGGCGGTTTTATTAAATTTTGCAACGACTTCCAAGAAAACCACGTCAATCTCGAAACATTGTCAACTTTTCCAAGAGCAAAACTGTTATTTTGAATGGATTTGACCCCTTCAATTGAACGGCTCTAGGGTTAGAGGGGTCTCAAAGATGATATTATCTCGGACAGTTGGTTTAATAGAATGCCAGGAAGCGGCCGTTGGTTTAAACGCTAAACAGGAAATTAGTTGAGCACATTACTATCACACAATATCTGTTTTATTCCGGGACCCTCGTCGGAACAATGGATTAGTAGCGTTGATTTAACTATTACAAGCATTGCAAATGCAGTTAAAAGAGAGAACAAGGAGCTAGTGAAACCGTTATGTTTCTAGAAACCGGGTTAGCCAGCGATCATAAACATTTTCCCTCACACTTTATGCTTGTCTTCATATTAATAAACAATTCCGTAGTTATCTGTTAATAAAGAAATATATTTGGAATATAATTATAATAGGCACGCTGCTTAAACAAAAAATAATATGTTCAGAATGTTAAAAAGGCAAACATTTTCTAAATAGTAAACTACAAAAACAGTAAATAAACCTAATTAACTACATGTTAAAACAACAGGTCAAGAATAATCTGGATCGGTATAATCTGGGCTTATTTTAGGGTTATCATCACAACAAAACAATCTTAAAGATATCTCAACCAAGACTTTACATAGAAAGAATATATGCGGAGGCGTCGGTGGCCGCAACGGTTTAGGCGTTGACACGGCGCTCATCACTGTAAGGAAAAGGTCCCGGGTTCGAATCCAGCGGCCCTGCATTCGAACCCGACATACTTACAAATGGGCTTTATTTCAAAAACACCGGCACCCCGAGGGTTTATATGACCTGCTGCGAACCCTCGTAAAATAAAAATAATAATAATATATGTGGAGCCTGAATCTTCGCTAGACAGGTGAAGAAAGAAGAAGACTAATTGTTGGGTTCGCCAAGCTTTCGGCAACTTATAGTGCCATCATCAGGGCCTATTTATTAAAATTGAAAAAATATAAAAAATAATATAAAATTAACAATTAACAAAATAAAAAATGCATTCATAAATAGTTAGCCAGCTATAATTTTAGTCAAAATACTCTCTGTGATCATAAATGTTACCTATAAGAAATTGCTAGTCAGAACAAAATTGTTGAACCTTATTCATATGGATTTTTGTTAGCGAGGCACTGTTAAATTTTATTATAAATTATTATTTTTGTTAATGTGAATAGTGTATATTAATAATTATTTACAATTTTATATAGATGACTATTTTCACCGTGTTAATTGTAGTATGCTGGCCATGTGCTTCATTATCTTAAACCCAAAACGCTTTTGCAATAGTTTTTCCATGTTAATCGTTTTTCTGCACTCTTGGGAAAATAAATACATTATTTTATTTTGTTAATTGTATATTATTTTTGTATATTTTTTAATTTTTAGTAAATAGTTTCTGATGATGGCACTATAAGTTGCCGAAAGCTTGGTGAACCCAACAATTAGTCTTCTTCTTTCTTCACCTGTCTAATGACCTCCAATGATGATTGAAACTCCACATAGACTCTCTGCAGGTCGATCACCAAACATCATAGAAAGAATAATTAATTGAAAGAAGTAACCTGGATAATTGACCACTAAAATGTAAATAGATTATTCTTAAAGATGTTTTGTAGATTTATCGACCAACTTATGCAGATAATCGGGGTATTCACGATGTTCTTACGATGTTAATTCGTGTTAACTCGAATAGAGAAATGTCCAGTAAGATCGTGAACAACCCCTTCTTTTCTTAGCATGTTAAATGTTAATTTTTCCGCGATGCGATTGGTAGAACCAAAAATAAAGCTGTAACAGTCCTTGAAGGCTTGTTGTTTGTTTTGGTTTTCTTTTGTGTTAAATTGTATGTTGCCAGAAGTTAATAAAAAAGGAAAATCAACTCTTTCATTCAAAATGCATTCGAAAAGTACTAACATATGACACGCATCAATTCGTGCCGACATACCTAACTTGTATCCTAAGGTTTAACACCCTACAACTTTATAGGATATGGGATATATCTATTTTGAATGAGAGTATAAGGATAGGTCAGAAATTAACAAAAGAAATGTATTGGTCTGATTTAATTTGCGAGTATTTAAGAATAAAAATACGTGTAATCAAAAAACAGCTGTTAAATTCATGGCTGCCATGTTGGTTACCTACACCCTAACGGATAGTACTGTGACTACATTTTCGACCTCACCTAACATTGACTCTGGCCTGTTAGATCGAGCAGTGTTAACTAGCCGATTTTTACAAGTCTACGTCATCATTTTTCTCGATCTAACAGAACATAACAGAGTTAACATCGTGAATACCCCTTATGTTCTCCAGGTTGTTATCAGGGATGTGGTCAAAGAAAGATATTTTTCATTTTTTCCTTGCTTTCCGAACTTTAGTGTACCTTCTTCAAGGCTGTACAACAAGAGGATATATTATACATTTTAATTTTGGCCAATTTAACATCAAATATATATGAAAACAAGACACACAGTTTTGTACTTACTTTGGTCAGAAGTACATAAACTTAAATTCTTTTGTTTTCATGTTAACACTGAAAACCTTTTTGCTTTCTTCTCCATCTTTTCAACTATGAAATGACTAGATTTAATTGTGTTACGATTTGTTAATATTAATTGAGAATAATTAGTTGGCTCTGGACATTAAGCTTTGCACCAGCTGGGCATTAGGCACATTTGCTCGGTGTCAGGCGGTGTTCCGTAGAGTACAGTTATTCTCTTATAAACATTGTATTTTTTGGCTATCAAAGTTTTGCCAATATGTTCGTGGGGTGTAAACAAAAAACAGCTGTTAAATTCACGGCTGCCATATTGTTTGCCTACGCCCTAACGGATAGCGATGTGACTACATTTTCGACCTAACCTAACACCTAACCCAACAGGATTAACACAAAGATCGTGAATACCACTAATGTACTCGAGGTTGTTATCAACGATGTGGTCAAAGAAAGGTATTTTTCATTTTCACCTAGTTTTCCGAACTTTATTGTACCTTCTTCAAGGCTGTACAAGAGGATATAGTATACATTTTAACTTTGGCAATTTAACATCAAATATATATGAAAACAAGACACACAGTTTTGTACTTACTTTGGTCAGAAGTATATAAACTTAAATTCTTTTGTTTTCATGTTAACACTGAAAACCTTTTCACTTTCTTCTTCACCTTTTCAACTATGAAATGCCTAGACTAATTTATACAAATATCACAGACTAGTTGAAAAGGTGAAGAAGAAAGTGAAAAGGTTTTTCAGTGTTAATATGAAAATAAAAAAAATTTAGGTTTATATACATCTGATCAAAACTCAATAAGTACAAAAATGTGTGTTCTGTTCTTATACATATTTGATATGTATTATCAATGTTAAATTGACTAAAATTAAAATGTATAATATCCGTTTATAGCGCTCTGAAGAAGTTACAATAAAGTTACGAAAACTAGGATAAGATTTAAGATTAAAAATACTTTTTTTTACCACATCCCTGATAACAAGAGAATCTTAAAGATCTCTACAAAATGGCATAATTAAGTTTTTAATATATGGTTTTAAATTTCTTGAAGACCGGAATCAGGTCCAACATTGCCCAGGGCTGTGAACAGTTAAAATAGGTCGAAATCATTACATTTTTTTTTATTTTTTTTCATCCAGGCCATATCGATATCCAGATTATTCGCGAGTGAAAAAGTAGTCGATTCATAAAAACTTTTAAAAATACCCAAGGTACCGATTACATGAAATTTATAATCATATGACTTAGAAGACTATATTAAACAATGCATTTATGTATCTATTCATCAGTTTTTCAATTAAACTGCATTTAAACTCAAAAATTAAACCATGACTATTGAATCTTATTGGATAGGACAATAGGTTAATGCTAGAAATTGCCTTTAAGCCCCATGTCGAAATTGAAGTTTTAAGGACCGTTCAATTGAATCGTAATCGTAAATTAAAAGTAAAAGTACAAGTGCAAATACAAAACTTAGCCCTTTTCATCCATAAGCACGCGTGCGTGGGCAAGAATGTCTAAGATAGTGGGCCGCCACCCCGAGCTCGGCTATACAATTACCAATAAGTCACGGTTCGTTCTCAGCTCCTGTCCCGATTAGACAAGGAGCTTCAATGAAACACCACACACAGATACACACACACACAAAGTCAGAGACACACACACAGACACTCACTTCCCCTGTCGATAGTCTCTATACGGTGACAAATCTTGTTACACCACTTCTTCTCCCACTATATTTTTTTCCTAGTCTCGAACCCGACTCTGTGGGAAATTTTTTCACTAGGTACATATTTCCCTAGAGGAATGACAAAGGATGTCTTTTTAAAGGACATGCTTTCTTGTATTATTAATATTTTTTGTATACGCGATAGGTAAATTTTCTAATGAAAACTTTTTTGGTTAGAGTTTGTTAGCGCAATTTACCTTTCATGCGATCCGCTTCTACTTCCTCACGTACTTCTTTCTTCATTCCTTGATTTTGTCGAGTTATTTATTGAAACGACCGTTTTAACAATGATCTTGAAACATTAACATGCACGCGAATATATTTTCGCACATCGCACGACGTAATTAATCATTTTGACCAGTAACAACGCGAGAACATGTGATCCACGGTTAATTAAATGTACGGACTCTTACACATTCCTAATTGATGTCCACTTACACGATCCTGATTATTACAACACTATAAACACCTTTGAAAGACGATTAATTTTGTCCCAAGAAGAATTCCTACTTAAGAAACTATAATTATTATATAAATATTAATGATTATAAGCTAAACGGCATGGGCTATTGCCCACATGGCAAAAGTAATTGTCGTCCATTCAACCGAGTTTCTTTAGCAGTTAAATACTTATTAACTTATTCAACGTTTTGCATGACATGAATTTTTAATAACTCGTTTTACTTACAAAAGTCAGTCTCATGCCGTTTCCCTGGTATATTTTATCCACGGGTTCCGAAAGTACATGTTTTAGAATAATTTCGATAAAATGAAAATATATTACGTAATTTAAGCAATTTAAAAGGAAGAAACACTTCATACTTTAGCGATATGCCTAATAATCAAGGGTACATGCTATTTAACGTGTTAATTGTACATTTTATTAACATTGTGAAATATTTACTGTGATTTTTAATGGGCTCTATCAACACGAACACAATAATGACACATCTACACAGAAAACAAACACTTCGAGCCCTGAAGATGATCTTAATGAAGATCGAAACGTTGGCACGATAAAGAAAATTTTGCTAAAACCTACGAAACACCAGACCACATTATTTAATCATCTATTTATATATATATCTTTTTACTTATATATTTTCTCTTACTATTTGCTTAAAACGTAACTACATATAAATTATTTAATCTATTTTTCTGATGTTTTTATGAACCCTACATCACACCAGACCGCATCTCACGATTTCTAAATAAATATAAATTATTTAATCTTACGAAACTGCTGCAATGTTTATGTTCCTCATTTAATCTACTTAATAATACTATCATAATTATTAACTTTAAATGTGCAAAACGTGTGTCAAGCATTTTTTTTCTCCGCTAATTACAATATATAAATAATTAAAGAAAAACCATTACAAGAAAAATCTGTAGAATGGTATAAATGTTGCCTTTCGGACTTCATTAATGTCTTCAAATAATGTCCATTAATTGTTAAAGTAATAAATCAATTTTCCAATCCTATTCCAAAATTATGACCGAACATTCCTTAAATGAACGATTACTTTTTGAATGCAAAAAGTTTTGGGGTAAATGTGTAAATGGGTAAATCGAAACGTTGGCACGATAAAGAAAATGTTTTTCTGAAACCTACATCACACCAGACCGCATCTCACGATTTATAAATAACTATCGATTAACGTTCACTAATCACCACACGTTTATAACTTATATTAATTTTATTATATTAAATTATAAAGTTAAACGTTGTCAATGAATTAAATGTACACTGTCTATTGTTAAAAATTAATTGTTACCAATACAATGATTGTATTTATTTAGTTATTTTAATTACCAGTTAATCACTTTCAATAAAATTCATTTGCCTAATTTATTAAAATGGGCATGATGTTAAAAATTAATATGTTATTTATTTATCGTACCATTAGGCTAGGGAAAACTTTTCTCATAGAAAAAATATTATTGAAAAATAACAAAAACAACGAATGCAAATATATTAATACAAATCATTTATCTATCTGTCTATCATCTAACGGAACACATTCGTTATTAAAAAGTAATTGATAAGGCGATTTGAAAGAAAAGAAAACACTTAGTTCCTCCGTCCAGGTTTCGATGAAATATCCTCACCAGGAATTAAAATCTATTTTGAATAATTCACAAACTTAACAAAATATGAATAACAACTTGTAGTACTTATTTCAAACATAGTAAATTTTCGAGTTGATAGTGGAACGATATAATCAGCCCGTTAATTTTATATCGGAATTGTGCAATAGAAGCTCAAATAAAGAATAGTTAGAAATTCCTGATAAAGTAGATACTAACATTCCTGAAAGCTTGAAGAAATGAGTATTTTATTTCCTTTCAAATTGGCCTTAATTCTAATTTTATAAAACCAAATTATAATATCAAAATCTGATATCAATTATATCGATATAGTCGTTTCTCACAGCCAAGCTTTTCATACAATGTGAATTTTGTCGATGCTTTCCGTAATTAATATGTTATTTTCAGAAGAAAAATAAACTTCGAAATATTAAAATATTTAATCAGTTTTGTAATTTGCTTATTCTATTTAAATTCGGGTCCTTTGTTTTAAATAGTTATAATAATTTAAGTATAATTTTTACTTATTTATATTTTCTGTTCTAACTATTTACTATATATTTACTACAAACTATATACAACATAAAAATACCTGATAAATAGTACGCTGAACAAGTAACTACAACAAAAAATCAATTTAAAAAAAAGTTTTAAACAAATTAGGAAGAATCCATTACAGTTCGTGGTCCGATTGACCAATTAACATTTTTCAATTAATTACTATTTATTAAAGATATCGATCGAGGTAAAAAATCCGTGTCACGGGATTCGAACCCACGATCTTCGGCTAATTCTCCGTGGCCATTACATTTGTCGCCGAGAATCAAATAGATTACACGACATTTGAAAAATGGCAAAAAGGAGGAAAAATTCGAAGGGTTGGGTTGAAATGGGAAGTTGGTGTCCGAGTGGATCGAAGTCACGATAGCTCACTCAAGTAGGTAGAGCAGCGGCGTATTTAGCCGAAGATTGTGGGTTCGAATCCAGCTCGTGACGCTGACTTTTTTATCTCAACCAATACCTAACATAAAGGTTAATTAATTAGAAAGAATGTTGAACTATTTTAATTTTAGATATTGAACAAACTTTTTTTAAATTTTTTGTTTCGTTTACTTAATAAAATTATTGTATATGTACAATTATTATTGTTAAAATTATTTCGTATTAGAGTTAATATTTTATATCGGAATGTTTTATATACAGTGAATTCTGGTTAAAAATGTAAAATATTAGTTTTTCTAATTATTCGGAGTAACTACAAGGAAAAATCAATTTAAAAAAAAAGTTTCAAACAAAGTAGAAAGAATGTTGAACTAATTTAATTTTAGATATTGAACACTTTTTTGAATTTTTTGTTTTGTTTACTTAATAAAATGTAATTATTAAAATTATTTCATATTAGATTTAATATTTTATATCGGAATATTTTATACACATTGAATTCTGGTTAAAAATGTAAAATATTAGTTTTTCTAATTATTCGGAGTAACTACAAGGAAAAATCAATTTAAAAAAAAGTTTCAAACAAATTAGAAAGAATGGTGAACTATTTTAATTTTAGATATTGAACACTTTTTTTAATTTTTTGTGTCGTTTACTTAAACAAAGTAATTATTAAAATTATTTCATATTAGAGTTAATATTTTATATCGGAATATATTATATACAGTGAATTCTGATTAAAAATGTAAAATATTAGTTTTTCTAATTATTTGGAGTAACTACAAGGAAAAATCAATTTTTAAAAAAGTTTCAAACAAATTAGAAAGAATGTTGAACTAATTTAATTTTAGATATTGAACACTTTTTATTTTTATTTTTTGTGTCGTTTACTTAATAAAAAGTAATTATTAAAATTATTTCATATTAGAGTTAATATTTTATATCGTCATATTTTATACACAGTGAATTTTTGTTAAAAATGTAAAATATTAATTTTTCTTATATTTCGGACTAACTACAAAGAAAAATCAATTTTTAAAAAAGTTTCAAACAAATTAGAAAGAATGTTGAACTATTTTAATTTTAGATATCGAACAAACTTTTTTTGGAGCACTTTTTCAGTTCTGGTAGAATCGACTTGCTATTGCCAGAGACCTAGTAAGTTTCTTTTTACCGATGTCACGATTTGCGTCAGATGAAAAGGTTGCTGGGGTCTCGATGAGCCATTAGGCTAATGAATCCCATGGACTCCGACGTTTCAAGCTAACGAATATTCACCGAGTACTGTAAAGTTTCATTTGGCACAAAATACACTTACTGAACACAGTTAACCGAGAATTAATTGGAAATCCCAGTAGATTAAAAGGACCGAAATAACTCGTTAAATTTATTTCGTAAATGTGTCTCAAAAACTGATACTCGTCCTTTTAAATAAATAATAGGCCCAAGTGTAACGAAGGAAAGAGAGTCGCGTTTTGAATAAACAAGCAAACTAAACCATGTAATTCGAAAGCTTTCGATAGAACAAACTCGTTATACTAACAAAAAAAGTTAACTCTAAGTAAATATCATATAATGTGTATGGAAAACGAGCTCACAAATCATGCAAGAGTGTCGGAAATGAAAAACCTCACGAGGAAAGCTTTTTTCTTTTTTTTTCTGTGTGTGTATGTAAATAGCAAAGCTTCAAGAAAAATCGATTATTTAGTAGCATCGACATGGTAAACAAACGTAATGTGAATCCTTCCCAAGGGTGATTTACTAATATATCATTCTTTTTTTATGGGCATTCGGTAAATGTTTGAGGTGGCTACTTGTAGCTAGCTAATTGCTCCTCAGCTTATAATTCCACACTGGCCCTCGAGAGGTTCGTTTAAAACCTATTAGCCGCTTTGAACGCATTCATCAACCAAAAATTTGAATATCCTGCCACCATAATTAATTTACCCTCATTACAAGCCTGGTGAAAGTTATGCGCGATTAGCCATAATCCGGCAAAGGACAAAAGCCCTCCTTGAAAACTTCAACGGAAGCGTTATCAACAGGTTCCATTCGTGCCACTGTCACCATGGATCCTAGTCCGCGATGACTTACTATCTAACAGAAATAATATCGTTATAAGATTATTATTACGACAATAAACCCGACCTCACGTGTATTTTACGCGGTATTCGTCCTGAATATTTCTTTTCGTCCGACCTTCTCCCGACATAACTGGGCCACGTCCGTGTTTGTACATTTCGAAAGCTGAAATAATTATTGACAAAATGATATTGGGTGTAGCCCGCTACTTTTCTGGTTTTCGCTAAATCGCATTAGTAATTTGTCATATTTAATTCCGTATCACTTCTGAACAGCTCTATATTTTGTCACATTACTTCACACGTAATTTGAACAACCGAGTTCGACTGCCAGTTAATTAGAATTAAATAAACGTGTTAAAAAAACAATCTTCTTTCAAGTGTAATGAAATCGCACCCAACAGCTCGAGAACAATTTTTATTATCAATACTGTTCCCAATGATGCGTGAATTGCGGTTGGATTTTTACTCCGGAGTCTTAATACAAACTGTTTGTTGCCTGGATGCGGAATGCTAGCCAAGCAAGGAGCCCCGCCCTCTCCTGGAATCATTACCGATGACAAAGACAGGAATTAGCCAAAGGAGGATACGGACCTGAGTGCACACGGCAAAATGGAACGTACAACAGGAAAACGCATACGGGGGAAAAGAAACTTCGACAACTATTATCTGTATAATTGCTTTTTTTAAAGCGATATAACGCTACGATTAACCACTCTTAAATTAGGCTAAATAAATTGGTAAAGTAAGACAACAATCTTATGTCAAATATGTATACAACACTCATCCGCCAAAGGTGAAAATAATCATAACAGAGTATTACATTTTCAAAGTTAAACCAGCACAAAATTGCATTTTAACAATTACTAATAATTACGTGTGGTGATTAGTGACCGTTAATCGATAATTATTCAGAAATAGTGAGATGCAGTCTGGTGTGATGTAGGTTTCAGAAAAACATTTTCTTTATCGTGCCAACGTTTCGATCTTTATTGAGATCATCTTCAGGGCCTGGGATTTACAAACAATNAATACTCTATATAGAACAATTTAATTTTTCCTCGATTTTAAAAATTTGAAGAATCTCTTTGAATGAAACTATACTAAACTATGTATTTGTTAAGATTTTGTTGCTCCATAAAACCTTGCTTATACTATAGTAATAATAAACGATCATATAAATTGCTTAAAATCTTCGTAAAGCGATTTCGATTTTTTATTACACTTGAGCTATAATCAAATTTCTAATAATTAGTACCCTATATATAAAAATTTAATGTTTGCTCGATTTTAAAAACACGAAAAATCCTCTTTGAATGAAAATGGTATTTGTTAAGATTTAGTTTCTCGAGAAAACCTTTGTTTATACTATAATAATAATAATAATGAACAATCAAATGATTTGCTTGAAATCTTTGTAAAGCGATTTCGTTTTTTTATTATACTTGAGCTGTAATCAAATTTCTAATAATTAATACCCTATATATAACAACTTGCTCGATTTCAAAAATATGAAGAATGTGTCGTGATTAGTGACCGTTAATCGATAATTATTCAAAAATCGTGAGGTGCGGTCTTGTGTGATATTGGTTTAGAAAAAACATTTTCTTTATCGAAATAGAAAAAAAAATTGGATAGAATGGTTAATAATGTACATTAATCCTTTTACACAAATCTTGTCACAAAATGACCCAGACACATTTACAACCGAGGGAACAATATTTGTTTTCAATTTTTAAGAAAGTGATTATTCAGAAATGTGTTCTTTATCGGGCCAACGTTTCGATCTTTATTGAGATCATCTTCAGGGCCTGGGATTTACAAACATTGTTTAAATTTAACAAATACATGTGGAATGTGGAAAAAAGTGAATTTATACAATGTAAAATTATTTTTTATATTCATTCAAAGTATTTTTACTCAGAAACGAACACTTTGAGTGAGTAGAAATACTTTGAATGAATATAAAAAATATATTTTGCATTGTATAAATTCACTTTTTTTTCCACATCCCACATGTATTTGTTAAATTTAAACAATGTTTGTAAATCCCAGGCCCTGAAGGTGATTTCAATAAAGATCGAAACGTTGGCACGATAAAGAAAATGTTTTTCTGAAACCTACATCACACCAGACCGCATCTCACAATTTTTGTATAATAATATGAAGAATCTCTGAATGAAACGGGCATTTGTTGTCTTCGTTTCTCGATAAAACTTTCGTTATACTATAAAAATAATAAACAATCATATAATTTACTTAAAATCTTTGTAAAGCGATTTCGTTTTTTTATTACACCTTGAGCTGTTATCAAATTTCTAATAATTAATACCCTATATATAACAATTTAATAATACATATATAATATATTTAATAGTCTTTTTAATATTGTATACCGTTGGTATTTACCTATCTTCTATGTATTTACCAATTTATCTGCATGTCTATCTATTTATTCATTTTTCTCTATATCACGCACGCCTACATTGTGTTAGTAATGTGAAGTTTAAGTTCGTTTAAAATGTTTTTTTGAAAAAATTAGTTTGGTTTCCGGGGGCAAATTTAGTGATTTCTTCAAAGTATCTCGTAATCCGATGTACTTCTTCATCGTCTCTTAGTTGAAATATTCCAGCTATACGTTGTCGGGCGTATCGAAACGGATTAAAATCGACTTGTAAGCTCTCGGTTTGCCGTAATAACTGGTTCTCTGTAGATTGTAACCGGATCTGTTCATTAGATAGAAAGTACAGTGAAGACACGCTGCACAACCGGAGATCAATCCAAAAAAAGGTCCTCAATCTGATGATGGGAGAAAATATGAACAAAAGACCCAAGGATTGAACCTACTGGCATAAATATCATACGAATGATAAAAAATGGTCAAAAACGGATTTGAGTTTTTTAAAACAATGCGGCTTTAACCCTCACCTAAGATAAAATTGGCGCACTTAATAGTGCGGTTTTGAATAGGCCTAGAAGTGATCTGTCAGGAAAAACCCTCCTCTACCGAATAAGCATCCTTCTTTTTCAGGTTTTATGCACCATAATACAAAATTATTATCAATCACACACGATTAGGTGTTGATCGAAGATTGGCGAAGTGGCGAATTCGAGAATGAACAAGAAAATTACTCCCTGGAGGTGGAAATACAACCCCATAGCACGTGAGGATGTCGCATGGGGTACGTGCCGGCCCGCTGTAACTAATGAACAACAATAAATAATTCTCGGCTGCGTCACAAACGTTTCAATCATTGACACGTATCGTGTATTTGAAAAAGTAATGTTTCCCGGTAATAATTACTTTTGTTGGAAAGTCGTCGAAGTCACAGTATGACGGGTTTAATTCGTAATAATATTATTTAAATTTTTATTACGGACTAAAAGCCCTGTTAAGATACAATTCCTCGAGTTTTCCTTACTGATATGGTTAATTGCAATTTTTAGGTAAATAAATTAGACCGTTTCGAACTTTACCGGCTCACTTGAACTATTTAACACGGGCAATAATGATGTTGGTTAAATAATTATGTTGGTCAACAACTCGTATCTCTCATTTACTAATTTTTAATTTTTTTTCAACTTATTCTAGCAGTTTTGTTGGTTTTAACAAAGTTTCAAATTAGCCGGACAGAAGTTTGATTTTGTTATTGTATTTTACAACCTTCGATCTTCTGCCGGTTTAAATGATCGCTGTATGACTTATACCACTCGTCAGGAATTTTTTAAACGAATAAGGTAAAAATATAAGATGAAATTAATTAAGGTTTTTAGTTGAGATAAAAAAGTCTATGTCCACGAGCGGGATTCGAACCCACGACCTTCGGCTAGATACGCCGCTACTCTACCACTTGAGTAGCGTCGTATCTAGCCGAAGGTCGTGGGTTCGAATCCCGCTCGTCATTCTGACTTTTTTATCCCAACTTAAAACCTTAATTAATTAAATCATATTAATTGGTCAAGCGGACCACGAAAAATAGTGATTATAAGAGGAAATATTTATTCGCGTATAAAAACAGCGCATAATAGCGAAAAAAATTTATAATAAATGAAAAACAGATATTATCTAGTCTTCAAATTTATGTATAACCTTAAAACCCATTGACCGTATTACACACGAATAAAAATCAATTATAACAAAAAAGAATTATTTTTTGATTATCCGGAACTCTAAAAATTGAAAAATTGAAATTTTCTAAAAAAAAACGAAATTCTTATCAACACTACCGCTAAAATATCAAAATTTCTGGTTTGTTTTAGGTATGCACTAGTTTACCCGTCATTTTACCCTATTAATAATCAGTTTTTACTTTTTAACAGTAACTATTATTACTATTCATAAACAATATTATGTCGAATAAACAAAATTATGGAATTAAAACCTTTCATTTTGTTATTTTTTAAAATCCCTTATTTAAATTTTCCTTCGGTAAAAACAGAATAATTTCTATTCAATTTTAATGCTATTTATAATAAAAATAAAACAAAATTGCTAGGAAAAGTAAATACTCCCATATTGGCTATACCACTGTTCATTTTTTAGCAGTTTAACATACAATTTATGTGCGTAAATTTGGTATATTACCAAATGTTTTTCCTTTATTTTTGTCAAGATAGATTTGTACACATTGACGACGGGGCATTTCAGGTATTTATCGTAATTATATTACTTCTATTATTTTGATGATACTTTTGTAACATGGAATATTATAAACATTCTTATTGTTTTATGTAACGAACTGTGAAAAATGACTATTCACAAAATCGTGAGATACGGTCTGGTGTGATGCAGGTTTCAGAAAAACATTTTCTTTATCGTGCCAACGTTTCGACCTTTATGGAGCTCATCTTCAGGGATTTACAAAAATTGTTTAAATTGAACAAATACATGTACGATGTGGAAAAAAGTGAATTTACACAATGCAAAAAAATATTTAGTGTTTGTTTTCTGCGTAAACACTTTGAGTGAGTAGAAATACGTTGATTGAATATAAAAAATATTTTTTTGCATTGTATAAATTCACTTTTTTCCACATCCGACATGTATTTGTTAAATTTAAACAATGTTTATAAATCCCCGGCCCTGAAGATGATATCAATAAAGTTCGAAACGTTGTACCGATAAAGAAAATGTTTTTCTGAAACCTACATCACACCAGACCGCATCTCATGAGTTCCGAATAATCATCGACTAACGGTCACTAATCACCACACATTTTTTGATCTTCTAGCAAAAGTTTGTGTTTGTATGAAGATGCAATTCAACACTCGTACAACTTACAAAATTTAAATGAAGATAATTTGTTTTTATTATAAGTTATTAATCGCAACGTCTACTTAAATTTAGGAATCGCTGCGATAAATATGACTAGTTTGTCTATGTAGTTAGTTGGAAGATGTCTTTTACGACCTTTAATAGAAAGCGGTGAATTATCTGTCATTACAAATAATTACCTTGTATAATATAATGTGACCTGGTGTAGCTGTTTCTTTTCCAGGCGTTATGTACAACCAAAATCATTCAGGTTGGACTGTATCCATGACTAGGGGCAAGGACTAGGCAAAGGTTTTGCCATCCGAGCCCCGGGATATTTCGTGATATCCGAACAAACCGGAATAAACCGAGACGTGGAAACCGTTAAAAACTTCCGTTCTTAAACCTCTTCTAAATCCAAATGAGTCGGCCCTCTTTTGCGCAACATCCGTTCCGGATTTCGAATTTCACCCAAAGGGCGTTTTGCCGGAGGAAGAAACAAGGCCTTAGGCCGGGGAGTCTCCTTTAAATTAAATCAGGAGGGACCCCGAGACATGACGTGAATGACAGCTATATTCTATCTTTATAATTACAACTCCTACCAACGGGATTGGGTCCGGGGGAAAAAAATAGTTCGCGGGAATATATTAAACAGTCAAACGCGATCCATGCTCGGAAGTCGAGAAACCTCAGAGGAACGTCATAACCCTTCAAAACAAAATCCCGAAACCCGATTATCCACGTTTGTCGGTATCATAAAGTTAAATAAGAAGCGACTTTACAAAACAATAATAAAAGGTCAACGTAATATATTGAAAGGGGGAAATAGAATCCGACACAAGAGCGTATGGG
Source organism: Cimex lectularius (assembly GCF_000648675.2). Taxonomy (NCBI): domain Eukaryota; kingdom Metazoa; phylum Arthropoda; class Insecta; order Hemiptera; family Cimicidae; genus Cimex; species Cimex lectularius. Next base: position 221,733 of record NW_019392699.1, read on the forward strand.
CACAAGAATTTCAAAAAATATCAAAATACTTCAACTTAGAGAAAAACTTTTACATTAAAAAAATGTATTTCGTTCGTTTATATAAAACCGTACAGATAACGCTTAATTACAATAAAATTAATTAAACTGCTAATATACTTTAAATCAAGCCGCTCTAGGGCCATCACGAACTTTACTTTTACAAGGGAACGTGTGTAATCATTAAATATTTTTCAAAACGATCGCAGTTGATCTTATTATTTTCATTCTCATTATTCTCAAGATAGGTGTTTATGAAGAATAGAAAATAACTAACCTGTGTTTGGGTCAATCCGAGGGAGGCGGCAAGTTCGGCTCTTTCCGGCAGCGCCAGGTACTGCGTCCTTTGGAACCTTCTGTTAAGCTGCTGGAGCTGTAAGCTGCTGTATATCGTCCTAGGTTTTCTCATTTTCTTCCCCTTCCCATTCACCCTCAGGCCTCCGTCCTCCCCACATTTATCTGTAAAATAAAGGAATCATAGTAAAAAGCTTTGAAGAAGTTTTTGACTCCGTGAAGAGCAACAGGTGAAAAGACTCGGACGCATCTTGGCATAAGTTTGAAGTGGCCCCTAGACAGACACGATACCCCTAGACAAGGGAGTTCTCTCGAGTTATTCTTTAGGGAAAGCATGTGTTCCTACAATGCGCACCTCTTTTTTCCCTTTTTTTTATACTATAGCCGCCTATTGTTAGCCTGTTAGAACCGCTAACTTTGATTCTATACTAGCATGCATCGATCGCAGTGATAAAAAAAAAAAAACAGACCGCCAGAGGTTCTGAAAAATGTGTAACATTTCTACTGTTGAAAGCTTCACAAAAGGTTATATTTTTCTATATAAATCATATAAATTAAATTTCGTTATCGAAAATCAGAAACGTTTCTAATCATACGGTTTATTATAGCTATAACGTAACTCTTAGTAACACAGGCAATCTTGGAATTTATTTACTTTCTTATTTGTATTAAAAAATTTAACTCACTTTTATAATATGTAATATCTAAGACTAAATCGAAAAAAAATTATATTTATTATATAACGACATATCAGGGGGGTCGGTGGCCGCAACGGTTTAGGCGTTGACACGGCGCTCATCACTGTAAGGTAAAGGTCCCGGGTTCGAATGCAGGGCCGCTGGATTCGAATGGACCTACTTATAAATGGGCTTTTTTTCAAAAACATCAGCACCTTGAAAAAAAAACTATACTTTAGTTTTACCAAGTTTGCAACAAAAGTAGACACGGTACGGGATTATCAATGCATAGTATAAAATTGGATAGAAGTCGTCAAGAACCTACATCAAACCAGACCGCATCTCACGATTTCTGAATAATTATCGATTAACGGTCACTAATCACCACACATAGGACAGAAGGCTCCTCAATGAAAAATCTTATATTCATCTAAAGCCTGAAAATTGTAATCTTAAAATAAATTTACTTAGTTCTTTCTAGTATGGTGAACTCCGGTGTTTTAAATTTTATAAAACTGAAGAAAACAATAGATACGAAAGAAGATCAAACCTGCTCTGGTGCCAGAAAACCGTTTTACCGATCAGATTTTGATTTTGAGTAAAATATAATGTACATAAAAAAATTTAACTCACTTTTATAATATTTAATATCTTTGTCTAAGCCGAAAAAAAAATTATATTTAGTATACAACATATCAGGGGGCGTCGGCGGCCGCAACGGTTGACACGGCGCTCATCACTGTAAGGTAAAGTTCCCGAGTTCGAATCCAGCGGCCCTGCTTTCGAACCCGACATACAAATGGGCTTTTTTTCCAAAACACTAGCACCTTGAGGGTTGAATCGTTAAAAAATAACTTATTTTTGTTCCTCTAATATTATTTTATTTTTATATTGTTGATTGAGAATTACTATGTCGTCAGGGTGTTCTCCCTAAGCTATGCAGCTAATTTACTCCTAGTTACTTTTTGGAGGTAGTCATAAATTTCCGAAAAAATAGATTCCGGTGTCTTCTAAATTTAAACAGGATTATAATAAAACTATTTAATTATTAACTATTATTTTAATTACCATTTCCGATCATTTCTAATATTAAACTTCTTAGTACACAAAGATAAACCAAACAACTCTGCACATTTGCTTTAGTTCAACTTTTCGGTTAGATTGTAATTTTTTTTTTATAGAACAGTAAACTGACTCGGCTATAAAGAACGTAATATTAACATTTTATTTAATATTAAATCCATATAAAATAACATATTGACGAACCTTTTTTTAAAATAAATTTAAAAAACCTATACATGCAAGGTTCCTCAGATGCACAGTACCTGTATAGGGGTCACATCAGCGCGTTTTGTGTTATTTATTTAATTTATTAATACCCCGAAACTATGTTAGAAATTACTTAACAATTAATATATCATTGATCTCAAAAGAGAAAATTTTAATAAGAGTTAAAGATAAAGTACAGTATGAGAATAAACTGAAGATGAATGTGAAAGGATGTGCAACACCAAGAATTCCATGTTACACATCCTTTACAAAATACATATTAATGAATTCTTGGAATAAGATTTTTTTTTAAATAGATTTTTAGTTTAATAGAGAAATCCCAACGTGCATTCAATTATGTTAAGCTACGTTATATTTCCTGTTTTTGTAATAAATTCTAATTAAAACGACGATGAATTTACATTTAGTTGAAACACGCTTTTAAAAATGTTAAAAGAGCAAAAGGTTTATAAAAATTGACGATGTGACGACAGGACGTAATAAATCTGAGAGGAAAATGTAAATCGTACAATTATTTCCTTTGAGTTAAAATACGGATCGCGTATACTCTAATACAAAGAAAATTGTATCTTACAATTATATGATACTAAACGTTGGCACCAATTTATTATTTATTTAAAAACACATTGCAATATAACATTTACGTTATATTTAAACATGTAGCTCTTTTTAGAATAACAAGTATTAGAATAATTTTAACTAATTTAATTAAAATTTAAAATAACGTTTGAAATAATATAAGATACAATGTAAAACCGTTTGTTTGTTTTAATTTTTTTATTAATACAAAAATTGTCCATGAAACGCAAAAATACGGGGAGAAAGAAAATTAATAAAATCTGTGGTGATTAGTGACCGTTAGTCGATAATTATCCAGAAATCGTGAGATGCGGTCTGGTGTGATGTAGGTTTCAGAAAAATCTTTTCTTTATCGTGCCAACGTTTCGATCTTTATTGCGATCATCTTCAGGGCCTGGGATTTACAAACATTGAAATTTATTGAAATTAAATTTAACAAATACATGTAGAATGTGGAAAAAAGTGAATTTAATGCAAAAAATATATTTTTTATATTCAATCATCATGTTTGTAAATCCCAGGCGCTGAAGATGATCTCAATAAAGATCGAAACGTTGGCACGATAAAGAAAATGTTTTTCTGAAACCTACATCACACCAGACCGCATCTCACGATTTTTGAATAATTAATAAAATCATTTACCCATCGATCCCAATTAGATTAATTTGTTATTGTATGCCAGTCAATGGAGGAATATTGAGTACTTCATCTACCAAATAGAATGAATGTAATGTAGGTGTGAATGTATTTATTTGTGTGAATGCGTATTGAATGTTGTAATAATTCGCTAGGGGCTGAAATACCACGCTGTCGGATGCCCCTTTAAAAAAAAATAAAATAAAATCATTGTTGTAAATAAATATGTAATTGCGACTGTGTAAACCGAACTTAGACGAAAAATAACATATGTTGTAAATAAAACAAGGCCGTGTTTTTAATCATTAATGTCTATTTTTGGGATCGCTTTTTCCCGCTGCTTTTCCTTTGTCCGTCTGTCACATCATCAATGTCAATCTCACGTCACATCGGCAATTACACCTTCCCTTTTGAAGACCAAAGAGAAGACTGTAAAGAACGTCGGAAGTTTGATCGTTCCACGGACAACTGGTGTACGGCGGTAAAACACGTACGACGGATGGTGCAAATTGACGGTTTTCATCGATTTCGGATAGTCTTCAAAATTATAAAAATTTGGAACAATTGTTCAAAAATATTGAATTTGTAATGTTTTATTGAGGTTTCCTGACGTTTTCAATATAAGGCGTGATTTTGTATTACAATGTCAAAAATAATGCATAATTAATAAATTGGGGTAAATAAATTTGCAATTATAACAGATGAAGCCTGCATTGACATATTCAAAAAAGAGTGTTAACTGCTATGTAAGCAGACGGAAAACGTCATTTAGATTTAGTAGATACTCAAAGAAGAATAAATACAACAGTCCATTTTGAATAATTAAAATATAAACGGGGGATTTATCTAATCTACTGTATAAACACCGGTCTATTCCATAGAACCCAGAGTCTAATGATTGTTATTAAAGATGAAAAGTATAATAATTAAAAACTAATACACGGCTTGTAATGGGCCGTGATGAATGAGAGGATCGTGATTCAATTGGACGGTTCGGAGGTGTCTTCGATTTCGATTATCAAAACGGCCGGTGGGACTGGGGTCTTACAAAGATCGATTACTCACAAACTAATTTGCGCTCCTTTCAAAAAGACCGATATAAATTAACAAATGTACGTTAATGGAACTTTTTCTCCTCCTGAGTCTAATCGAATACTTCCGGAGATTAACAATCCCTGCTAAGAAATCAAACGGTCGGATGTTATACAAGAGAATAAAAGAACACCTCCTTCAACAGGCATGTTAAAACGTGTTTCAGAACTTATTTAACAAATATAAAATTATGTGATAAATCCATATGTGTTTATATGCACCTATGATACTTTTATCCTCTCCTTTACTGTCCATTTGAGTTTGTACTATTTCAATATAGATGTATATTCCATAGGTAAAAACTGGCATTGTCATTGTATAAATGATTTTAAATGCATTGTGTTTTTGTATGTATTTTTATGTACCTATGAAACTTTTATCTTTTATAAATTCCTTTATTGTTCATTTTTGCGTATTGTAATATTTCCATATAGATGTATATTTCATAGGTAAAAACTGGCCTTGTTATTGTATAAATGACATTAAATTCATTGTGTTTTTCTGTGTGTTTATATGTAACCTATGAAACTTATATCTTTTACCTCCTGTACTGTTCATTTTTACGTGATTGTAATATTTCAATATAGATATAAGTAAAAGTTGGCATTGTTTATTTATTTAGAAATCGTGAAATGAGGTCTGGTGTGATGTAGGCTTCAGAAAAACATTTTCTTTATCGTGCCAACGTTTCGATCTTTATTGAGATCATCTTCAGGGCCTTTGATTGAATATATGAAAAATATATTTTGCATTGTATAAATTCACTTTTCCACATCCAAAAAGTAATTGTTATATATAAACAATGTTTGTAAATCACAGGCCCTGAAGATGATCTCAATAAAGATCGAAACGTTGGCACGATAAAGAAAATGTTTTTCTGAAACCTACATCACACCAGACCGCATCTCACGATTTCTAAATAAATATCGATTAACGGTCACTAATCACCACACACACACACACACACACACGTTGGCATTGTAATTGTACAGATAATACTAAATACATTAAGCTTTTGTTCGTGTTTATGTATATCTATGAAACTTTTATCTTGTTTAAATTCTTTTGCTGTTCATTTTTACGTGATTCTAATATTTCAATATACATGTATATTCAATAAGTAAAAACTGGCATTGTTATTGTATAAATGACATTAAATTCATTGTGTTTGTGTGTGTGTGTTTATATGTAACCTAAGAAACTTATATCTTTTATCTCCTTTGCTGTTCATTTTTACGTGATTGTAATATTTCAATATAGATGAATATACAATAAGTAAAAACGGGATTGTTATTGTATGAATGATATTATATACATAAATACATTGTGTTTTTGTGTGAGTTTATATGTACGTACGAAACTTTAATTTTTTATCTCCTTTACTCATTTTTACCTGATTGTAATATTTCAATATAGATATATACTCCATAGGTAAAAACTTACATTGTTATTGTATAGATGTATTAAATACACTATGTTATTGTATGTGTTTTTATGTGCATATGAAATTTTATCTTTTATGAGCTCGTTTACTCTTCATTATTGCTATTGTAATATTTAAATATAGATGTATACTAAATAGGTAAAATGTGGCATTGTTATTGTATAAATGATTTTAAATACATTGTGTTTTTTATGTGTTTATATGTACCTATGAAACTTTTATCTTTTATAAACTCCTTTGTTGTTCATTTTTACGTGATTGTACTATTTCAATATATGTATATCCCATAGATAAAAGTTGGCATTGTAAATTGTACAAATGTTATTAAACACATTAAGCTTTTGTGCGTGTTTATACATATCTATGAAACTTTTATCTTGTATAAATTCATTTATTGTTCATTTTTACGTGAATGTAATATTTCAATATAGATGTATATCCCTTAGGTAAAAATTGGCTTTGTTATTGGATAAGTGATATTAAATACGCTGTGTTTTGTGTGTATTTATATGTAACCTATGATACTTTATGAAAATTATAAACTCCTTTACTGTTCATTTTTACTCGCACTATTTTAATACAGATGTATATTCCATAGGTAAAAACTGGCATTGTTGTTGAATAAATTATGTTAAATAAATTAAGGAATGGGATTATTCCTCATTTAAATCATTGTATATATTATAGAATATAGAATTGTATATACTATACAAATATATTTACAATTACAATTAATTACTCTTTTTGTGTAAGGACTTTATTGAGATGAAAAATTTAGTGTCACCACTATATTTTTCATTCCAATCAAGACCTTACATAAAATGAAAAATTAATTGAAATAATTAATATGGTCAATTATGACCACAAAACATAACTGGATGTTTCAGAACTTCTTTAACAAATTTAAAATTATCTGAAAAATCCCTATGTGTTTATATGCACCTATGATACTTTTATCCTCTCCTTTATTGTTTATTTTTGCGTATTGTAATATTTCAATATAGATGTATATTCCATAGGTAAAAACTGGCTTTGTTATTGTATAAATGATATTAAATCCGCTGTGTTTTTGTGTGTGTTTATATATACCTATGAAATGTTATCTTTTATGAATTCCTTTATTGTTCATTTTTACATGATTCTAATATTACAATATAGATGTATAATCCTTAGGTAAAAACTGGCATTGTTGTTGTATAAATTATATTAAATGAATTATGGACTGGTATTATTCCTCATGTACGAAATTTCAATTAATTATTACTTTTATGTAAGATCTTGGTTGGGATGAAAAATTTTGCGTGGATTCGAACCGACACTTTTGGGTAAAAAATTATGACCACTAAACATAAATGGATTAATTGAACGAAATATTATATAGTGATGGTGGTTTCCATTGTGCTCAGTTTGTCTTTTTCGTTTAATTTAATTTGATATGAAATGAAAAAGGTCGCATTTGAAAGTTGGAACAAGTGTATCATTGAACAATATTAAGTCCGTTCTGGGCCCGATCGCGAGTACTTACCGAACCAACATTCTTTCCATTTTGACGCACTAGAAGTTAAAGTTTACATGATTTTAAATCAAAGAATTTGTTTTAAGCATCAGTAATAAAGGTTGAACATTGTAATAGGCTAACACCGATAGTCAAGCACAAAAAAAATTGTGGAATTGCTCATTTTTTAACGTTCCTGCAGTTAGATGCGTATATTTTTAAATAGTAATTTTAAGATAAAATTACAAAACATGTTTGCAAATATTGCATATATTTATATTATCCTCGTTTTGTGCAGATATTGAACGATATATGTAAAAAATTTGATCTTTATGGTAATTAATGTTATAAATATATTCATATGTTTCTCGTTGTTGTTACGTTAAGTTGGAAATAAATAAACACAAAATATTAAAACTAATTTGTTTGAACATTCTCACTATGGCGGTTGTTAGAGCAAATACTACAATACTTTTATCTTAGCAACCTAGTCTACTTTTTTATATTTTATATATATATTTTTTATATTTTATATATATATATATATAAAATAAACAGGAGAGATGTGACTATAAAACAACACGCGTGAATTTCCGCTCCGGGAAAATAAATATAATAGAATCTGAAAAATAATGTTTTAGCGATTACAATTTATCTAAACTTCTCTATTATTCTCATTTTCTCTATTATTTTTATTTATGCCTATAGTCGTGCAAATCGGATAATATAACATTGGAGCCTATGACTTAGGTAGCCGTTTGTTTATTTTGTAAATTAAACTAATCTACATATCTATCCTAACATTATAACGATTTTCATTCCAAAATTCGCTGCCCTCCTCAGACGTACATATAATTATTTACGTTATTTAAAATTTTAAAAAATGTACAGAAAAGGGACGCTAGCGGTTAAGTTCTAGCAGTTAAACTTATTAAACAGAACTCAGACTTATCAATTAAATAAAACCTATTTGATAAAACTATCGGTGCAATGTTAGCTAGTATAAATAAAAGCAGTTAATTAAAGCGACATGCTAAAATAATTAGAAATTCTCTAATACCGATTCCGACCCGGCCGGAAAGCCACATTTTACATATAGGTAAATGGAAATAGTGTCCAAATAAACAAACGTGAAAATTTCTCCGTTATCACTCAAAAATCAAATTTTAAAGCTGTTGAAAAATTTGATAGATTTTTGTATCGCAATCGTCCGATCGATATAAAAGATTAACGTGAAAATTAATTAAAGTTTAATTAGTTAAACCTGTCCCGACAGGGTTTGAATTTTTTCATAATTCTAAAGTCATATCGTTTATCAGAAAATGAATTTTTAAATCGTTGCCAGAAGATATTACTTTTGGGAGCAAAATCCCGATTATTTTTATATTGTTGACGGTTTTTATTTTCTTTTAATTATTTAATATTTTATTATTTCTAAAAATAAAAGAATACGTGTATTTTTTCGGCTTTTTCTCATTTAAAAATGCTAAGCTTCGTATTTTTTCACTATTTCTCGTTTTCACTATTTTTAAGTCCATAATGTAAACGGTTGTACTGTTTTAGATTGTCATTTCAATAATTTTATTTTAATGTTTTTCGCCGTAAAAAACTAGAAACTGCGTTTGTTCTTGTCAATGTAATCCGAAAATGTAATACAATTTTCAAGATTCAAACAAATAGTAGAGAAAAAAAATGCCAAAGGATTAGCAAATGTAGATTAAAAACTTAAAACCCCTTTATGTTTTATTATTATTATTATTATTATTATTTGAGGTGATTAAAATAAGTGATTTATGTAGAAAGGAGTCTGGGGGCGCGGACCAATGGATAATTTATATATCTGGCGTTATCTCTGATCGGCGGATTTCTTGTCACATCCATCTTACGTCCAATGAAATATGGCGATGAATGGGGAATTAGATAGGATAAGGGGAGAGCGGAGTAAAGCGAGAGAAGGATAGTTGTAAAAAAGAAAGAAGAAGAAGAGGAAAAAAAGATGGATTAATTATTCAGAAAGTGAATAGGGCGGAGTATCGGATAGGAAATCGTGTGGGTGGCATCGGTCGAGGAGGAACACAAGACGATAGCTCCATTCTTGGGAATTTTCTGGGTATCCTTTCCGGGGGAATACGCGGATGGGATTCCGTACAACCGTGAGAGAATACCGCCGGCTACCGGTATCAATAGGAATTTTTACAATTGTTAAACACTGGCCTTGTAATGTGCGCGTTTAAAAAGGAAAAAAAGTAGAAAAATAAAACGCAACTACAAAATGTAACTTCACATAATTATGTACTTAATACGAAACAATTCACGACGATTTGTACAAAATAAAATGATACATTTTCCAAACTTTATTGAATATAATTTTAAAACTTTAAAACTCCTAGAATTCCCAAAGAAAAATTTGCACGATTTAACAAAGTTAACTTTTTCCCATTATTGGACAAAAGCTCATCTTGGTCCACCTATTCTCGATAAATATTTTTACATATTTTACTCAAAAACAACTAAAATATTAAATAAACTTATCGACTTATGGCCAATACCAATAAAAGCCATATTGCGTTGTTTTATCCTCATTCACATCCAAAATAAAAAAAAACAAAAAACGCATTTTTCCATAAAATCTATGATTTTTACGATCTTTGGTATTTATTTTACTACTGTTATAAATTTTTCATAATGTATATTTTCTCATTTAATAATAGGGAAGTTGCAATCGGTAGTCTCCGATTAAGACATGTACAAAAATTGATTTTGAGGGGCGTCGGTGGCCGCAAGGTTTAGTCTTTGACACGGCGCTCATCACTGTAAGGTAAAGGTCCAGGGTTCGAATCCAGCGGCCCTGCATTCGAACCCGACATACTTACAAATGGGCTTTTTTTTAAAAAACACCGGCACCGTGAGGGTTTATATGACCTCTGCTGTTGCGAACCCTCGTAAAAACAAACATTGATTTTCCTCATCATCCTGGTCCGCACTATCTCGCGTTACCGTTCTCAACGAACGTGATCAAACCGACAATTTATTGTAATAAATATATATAATATATTACATGAAAATTTCCTTTTTTCCCATAACGGAAGAATAATTTTAAAGCGCATTGGACTTCTGCAAAATTTTAAGAAAAATTCATTTTAACTGTTTATCTATTTTACTTTAATTTTTTTTAACAGTAAACCTTTTTTTAATAGGTTTGTTTTCTTTAATAAGTTTTTAATAGGTCATAAATTTTCAAATCTTTGACATGTTTTGTTGTTAAAATACTTTTTTCCACATCCTACATGTATTTGTTAAACTTAAACGATGTTTGTAAATCCCAGGCTCTGAAGATGATCTCAATAAAGATCGAAACGTTGGCACGATAAAGAAAACGTTTTTCTGAAACCTACATCACACCAGACCGCATCTCACGATCTCTGAATAATCATTAAAATACAAATTTATAAAAACATTGCTAATAGTTTGTATATCACAAATTCTTAGAAAAATTTGGAAAATAACGTTTTATGTAATTTTGTACAAATAATAATAATTATATATCTAATTATGTATAAATAGTAGAAATTTATACAAAATAGACATAATATAAATTATTGGAATGTGTTTTAATTTTAAATGATTTTTGTTTTTGCCGAAAAATTCCATTTTATTTTCTGTTAAAACCCTTCTTACGTTGACAGTCGAAAAGCAGTCGTCAACTTTGACTTGTCCCCGGTGAATCCGGCTGACAAAGCCCGCGGTAGACTTTTTCCCGTATCCCACAAAAGTCATTAGTCTAATGACCCCATATATCGAGATCCGTTTGAGATAAAGCCCTCACCAGTTATAAAGTTATTTTATTTCTTCGTCGTCCTCCCCCCCGCGAACCTGCGCCACTATAAATTCCCCCCCAAATAATTAACTCCTGCGTTTTTTATTATTGCTTTTAGCTTTATAGCCGATTGCTCCCACGGAGATATGCCAATGAATTTAATTTTCTTAACTATTTCTCGTCAGACTCTCCGAGAATATTCGCTTCAAACTGTTTTGCACATTATTCAACTTATACCTTACACTAACATAATAAATAATAGCAACTCAAAATTATTATTTTTAACGTTTCTGTTGAAAAGAGGATAAAATAAATAAACACGTTATAAAATGTCAGTAAATCCTCTAGCTTATTTTTCCGGCACATGAAGCTATCAGTATGGCTGTAATTAAGGGATTAATATGATAATAAATGTCGATATACAATGTCGGATTAATGTCAATAGAAATTTTGATCGCCCTATATATTTCGCTTATGATAAACTGAATAATCATTCAGTTAAAAAAAAATCTTCGTAGTATTTCTAATGAGAAAAATGATAAAATATAATTGTTTCTGACTGCTTCCTGCCTTTAATTTCAAACATTTAACACGTCAATTAAATACAAATAGACAAAAATAAAATAAAATATGTATGTAATTTGTTGTATTTAGATTTTTTTTTTTTTATATATAAACCGACGACGACCGCGCGGCGCGATCTCAAATTCGCAGGGCACCATCGCTCGGTTATTTCCGAAAAAAAAACTTTTATCAAAATTAAGTCATAAATTGTTCCCTGATTTTATTTTATTTCTACATTTATTTTATTTAATTACAGCGGCACAGCACGTGAGCGGTCGTAAGGTCGGAAAAAATTTCGGAGGCTGCGCGGTTGACATTAATCGTTGGGTTTTGAAAAATATTTAAATTAACTTTGATTAAAATTAAAAACAAATGATTATCAAACAAAATCATTAAGCTTTAAAAATTCGAGTAGAATTCCTGATTTTACCTCGTAATCTCAGCGTTTTCCTAATATTAATTACGCCTCCTTAAAAATATTTTTTCAAAATATAAATTCAAAAATTAAAAAAAAATAAAATACATTCTTCAGGTAGCTTACATTATTTATTAATATTCCTTTTCTCTATATCTTCGCGGCAAAGCGGAAATTTATCTTTGGTCGCTGATGGCTACGTATTTTCTGTAGCAGCTTGAATTTTACGTAATAAAACTTAGAATTTATTTTAGATTTGGTAATTATTTATTATTGTTATTTTTAACCATTTTTTTAACTATTATTAATTTATTAAAATCGATATCAATATCCACGTAATATGGTGTCCGACCAGGTCTGTATTTTATAAGATGCCGTCTCACCGACATCGTCGCGGTTTTATTTATTTATTTTTACGTTGTAAATAATACATAAAATCTAAAATAATAATAAATTAATGAATATTTTACAAAGCATCCTGTTTTTTATTTTTTAAATAAATTTTTGTTGTAAGAATTGTGTAATTTAGCGAAACCGGAGAATAATAATAAAATATAATTTCACTGTTTACGACGCGAAAAAACGTATTAGCCATATATGCTTATTAATGTAATGCAGGCTAGCGTGACATAAAATATATGAGTACAAAACAATCCATCACTTTTTTTTCCGATTATTTAAATTTTAGTAGTAGGAAGTGAATTCAGATCCGTTTAAATCCAGAAAGTTTTATCGAGTTAAAAGAAACGGTGTGGATAAATGATGAGTATATCGGTAAATCCGCGTCGTTTTCAGATACAGAGGGAGGAAAATTTTCCATCCGATATCAGGAGATAGAATATATTTCTCAGTCAGATCGGAAATGATAGGAAGTGAAAGGTAAAAAAGTATAAAATCTCACCGTCTTTGGGAGGAGATGGACATTGTGGAGCGTAAGTGCCGAGGTGGTAGCCGGTGTACGAGTTGTGATGCATCGGAGGGAAAGGGTACGCTGAAAGGGCGGCTCTCGGGCTGGCGAACCCCGGCGCTTCGTGGTGTCCCGGATTCGTCTGGCCCTGCTGCCCTCCGAAATGATGGGGGTGGTACGACCGAACGGGGTTGTAGGAGTGCTGCTGGAGTTCTATGAACGCCGACTTGGAAGTCGGGGGCGGCACGGGGGTGATGTTGCCCCCGGCGGATTCCTGGTGGTTCATACCGGCCATGTGGTGGTGGTCCATATCCGTCGTCGGTGTCGGCGTGTTGGAACCGCCCGACGCCCCTTCCCCGAAGGGGCTGCCCAAGTCCGTGTAATTCAGCGTGGTGACTACTCGGTTGACTTGTACCACAGAAATCGGGGACGTTATCACTGGTGGACGGTCTCCTTCTGTGCTCTAGCCGTACATCCGACTCGGGCGCATCAGTCCCTCTCCCAAGCCTTTTCCAAAGGTTCACAATAAACACTCACTTGCGCCGAACACTATGTTATCATTTCCGAAACACACAACGTCAAAAATAAAAACACAACAGGTGCCGTACACGATATCACAAAGCGCACTCACCCCCCGTGAAAGGCTATTCGATCCTAATCACCCTTATTACGAAGGACAATTGTCCCTAATTACAATTACCCTAATTGTTGATGTAGAATGTCGAAAATCGGAGGGGGTGAGGAGCGGCTTCAACGAGGCTCTCGGGACGACTGTTCTAATGGATGTGCTGGATGCCGAAGGTTTGGCCTTGCAGTGACGTAGTTAGTAGCAGCAGATGGCACGAGAGAACAGCACCAACCGCCATCCACCCCTACTACCGACGGGGCGAGGGCGTTACCCCGTTCATACCAACCCCTTCTACCATCCACGCCCACCGACTCTCTGCGCCGGAGACTCGTTTTAGAAGAAATTTCCAACAAACTTACGCAGATCGCGAGATCGCCTTCCACTCCCGGCTGAGTTCGAGGCCCACGCCAGCACCGGCCCTACCCATCAACCCGGCTCCGTACTTAGTCCCCACAGAACATACACACCCTCTCACTTCGCCCTTTTTGTTCCATCTTTAAGAAGGTATCGCCCCCGACTCTTCGTACTCAACCTCTATCGACCTTTCAAGTTCGATCATAAATCAATCGAAAAAAACAACCAATCATATTTTATTTGAAGAAATGATTTTTTCAAACAACATTTATTTAGAAATCGTGAGATGCGGTCTGGTGTGATGTAGGTTTCAGAAAAACATTTTCTTTATCGTGCCAACGTTTCGATCTTTATTGAGATCATCTTCAGGGCTCAAAGTGTTCTGTGTAATTGTGCCATTCTTGCGTGTCGTGTTGAGAGTGCCGACGATGATCTCAGATGATCAAAGATGATCTCAATAAAGATCGAAACGTTGGCACGTTAAAGAAAATGTTTTTCTGAAACCTACATCACACCAGACCGCATCTCACTATTTCTAAATAAATATCGATTAACGGTCACTAATCACCACACTTTTCAAACAACCACCAAACATTACATTTCAAAGTTTCGCTGGAAATGCAAACAATATTTTCCGTTTACTTATTCACATTTGTCGCCTATACTGCTTCAATGTAAAACCGACCCTTCATTTCATTATACTGATTTTCCCAATTTTCAATGAATATAAGTTTGTACGCAGACTTTACATCATCAGGATTTATTAAAACTAAGATGATAGGGTTGTTCTGTGCAGCGTTTGCTCAGCTAGATCATTTCCCTTAATCAGGAGAAATGAGCTAGCTGTCAACGCAGCAAAAGCTGCACAGAACAACCCCATCATCTCAGTTTTAATCAATCCTGATGATGTAAAGTCTGCGAAACACATATTAATGGAAAATGGTGAAAATCAGTGGAAACAAACCAAATCCGACAAATTAAGAAACATAAAAGAGACTGTTAAACCTTGGAAACCTTCCTTCCAAATTTCCAGGCGTGATGAGGTCGTACTATGTCGATTACGAATAGGGCACACAAATATGACCACATGGTGATAAATTAAATGTATTACACGTACTTGCGCCCCCTCCTTTTAGTCTGATATGGGCTCATCCCTAAAACCCCTAGTCTACGAGAATGAACAGAAAAAAATGATCAGGTCTTCGAAAGCCTAAAAATGGGAAATCTCTATAACCTTATATAAATATCCATAAATTCCAATAAACCACTGGTAGTAAAAAGGCAATGATAACCTTCGATATTTTTCGCCTAAAAACAAAAGAAAATCATTATTGGAGTAGAATCTTTAGGGCGTTTACATTGGCCTACTTGAATTCCTTCCACATTTAAGTAATCCTTTTTTAAAAGTAAATATTCAATTTTTTATATATGTTTTTTCGAAATAAAAAATGGAATCGATATTAAAATTTGTTTCTATATGATGCCGCTTACAAATTAGAATAAACGGAAATCGAAATGCGAATTCTGTGGCATGGACGATGGAAGCCACGGCAGTTTAACTCAAGTCAAAGAGGCAAAAATGAATTTATTTCTTGTACATTGAATACATTATTCTGAGGGAAAAAATTAAATGATAATATAGAACAAAATAATGAAAAATGAACAGCATGCTCTCAATAAGTTTACCTTGTGCTTGAGAGAAAGAATTTCGAGCTCACAAATAGTTTTATACATTACAAAAATAATCAAAAACAGATTTATACAAATTCGCCATTACAGTATACATTCAATTTATTTGATAGTGATATTTTACATAATTTTTTAAATAATTATTTTATTAGTACATTACTTTTAAAAAATTCTCTTCTTTAATTATTGGTGTTATTTTTTCAATTAAATTCATCATAAGAAGGAATTTATATAAATTTTTTTTTTATATATGAATCTTAACCTTGCATTACATGCATTGTTATAATGCATGGGAGTGTTGCCTTAAGGAATAATAAATTTCTTTGACGCATTTGTTCTTGTAGTGTAATTGAAGTCCATAATCTGTAAAAGTTTATGCTTTTAAATACGAAGACATGAACACATCAAAAATAATTGTCTGTGTTTTAGCACGTTTAGCACATCAACGTAGAATTGGTTTGTGTTTTACCTTCTATGTTTATTTAGCAATATTTTTATTATAGTATTTTGAACAATAATTATTTGAGATATTGTAAATTTCGTGTACCACCCCAAACTAAGTTGTTATAAAGGCATGTGCTTACGCAAAGTAAACAGATCTCATTAAATATGGCTAAAAAATATTTCTTAAAATTATTACCAACTGAAGATGATCTCAATAAAGATCGAAACGTTGGCACGATAAATAATTTTTTTTCTGAAACCTACATCACACCAGACCGCATCTCACGATTTCTGAATAATCATAGACTAACGGTCACTAATCACCACACATTTCTTCAAATTTTCAATTTATTTCATTTTCTAAACTTTTTTACCAAAGCATCTACTTTACACTTAAAGTTAAATTTATTAACAGAAATTATTCCCAAATATTTAACTTGTTTGGAAAAGGGAGGCAATTACAGTTAAATGAATTTACACTCAAATATAATTTTCATTTAAGTTGTTTTGATTTGAGAGTCTAATAATGATTTTTTAAAAGTGTATTTTACTATATAACCGTTCTTTCATTTTTATGATTTCATTATTGATATTTATTTAGAAATCGTGAGATGCGGTCTGGTGTGATGTAAGCTTCAGAAAAACATTTTCTTTATCGTGCCAACGTTACGATCTTTATTGAGATCATCTTCAGGGCCTTTGATTGAATATATAAAAAATATATTTTGCATTGTATAAATTCACTTTTCCACATCTAAAATGTAATTGTTATGTGTAAACAATGTTTGTAAATCCCAGGCCCTGAAGATGATCTCAATAAAGATCGAAACGTTGGCACGATAAAGAAAATGTACACCAGACCGCATCTCACGATTTCTAAATAAATATCGATTAACGGTCACTAATCACCACACATTATTGATATTTTTAATTATATCATCATAATTCTTACAAGAAAAAGTATAATTTTACCATCAGCGAATCGAAATATTTTACCGGAATGTTTTAGTTCAAGTAAGTCGTTATTGTCAGTTAAAAATAGTAGAGGCCGTAAAACACTAACCTGTAGAACGCCACAATTAATATAAGTGGGATTACTAAAAGTTCGGTTTATTTTCGTTTTTTGAGACCGAATCGACAAATAAGATTTAATGAAATTATAAACTGATCCTTTGAAAACAATATTGAAAAGTTTTTCAAGCAATAATTACATGATCTTCGCTTTTGATATATCTAAGAACAACCCTATGACTCTATTTTTATGGTCAAGAGCTCTTGATATAAAATCTGAAGCCGCAAAAAGTGAAGAGCATCGGAGTATCTCGAATGCCTTCTGGGACACGTTTCTTTTCCAAAGATCCTGTATAAAAATGGAAAAACCCTGTATGAAAAATAATTACTTAAGTATGACAGAAATCACTGTACTTTTGGAATTAACCCGTTCTTCGTTTTTACGATTTAGGGTTGAAACTAGCGATATAGGCCCTTTTTCTATTTGAAATCGATGGAACAAGCCAGCATGTTCATTTCTTACCCGATACTAAATAAATATTTCTAGTGTTGGAAGCAACATAATGTTTTACTAAATCAGACATAATTGAAGACATAGACAAGTAAAAATATAAATTCAGAGATCGTGAGATGTGGGCTGGTGTGGCGTAGGTTTTAGAAAAAACATTTTCTTTATCGTGCCAACGTTTCGATCTTTATTGAGATCATCTTCAGGGCTCAAAGTGTTTGTTTTCTGCGTAATTGTGTCTTTCTTGAGTGTCGTGTTGAGAGTGCCGGTCACGAAACACCACACATAAAAATATAATTTTTTTAACACACACCGGAAACCCGGGTATATGACCCGATGACATGGTATGAAACCCTATAATAAATATGATATAAAATAGTTTAAAAAATAAATTCCAGATGGTTTCGATCGTTGAAGCATCCTATTCCCGGTTATCAGCGAGAATAAGAGGACAACACAAATGGGCCGTTTTGAACTACTGCCGACAACAGGTCAAGTCGTCGGCATCCAGCGCGGTTTCACGTTTGTCCGGTCACGATCGTCAAAAACGCCACGAAGGAATTCCTATCCTTTGCACCTGCTCACAATTTCTGCAATTTGTCCAAAACTTCACGTCGTCTGGTGTGCATACGCGCGTGTCGCAGATTCCACCTGTAATTAAAACGGCACCGAAGCACGTCCAGCCTGTCTTCGCCGGCCCGGTGCGACCAAGGCTGTGACTTTGACAATATTTTTCTCACGTTTGATCCGAAATCTTTCAATATTCTCACACGGGTTTCGAACAAACGGTGTGACCTTTCGCTTTTCAATACCGTGAGTAAAAGGCCTCGCTCGAGGGATTCTCTTCAGACACCACAATAGGAAAATAAACAATTATGAGATAAAACATTTGAAAATCCCAGAGCACGAGCATTCCAATACCGTTTGTCCGCTTTTTCCAATTTCAACGGCATCCTTCAATTCCCATTCCTTAAATGATAAATCAATCAACATTCTTCTCTAAAAAAATATCCTTTCAATCGACGTGGAATCTTATTATTATTTATAGGAAAACAAAAGAAAGAAAGAAAATAACTACTAATATAATGCTTACGGTGATGTTTCTACCTCCAGAATAAGCTGCTAAGTTTTCAATCTTTACGGACATATCTAATTGGCAAGCCTTTAAAAAACAATTCTTTAAATTGAACTGTAATAATTTTAAACATTATTCTTGTAAGTAAATCACAAAGTAAATAAGTAAATATCATCAGATTGAAGGATTTCGAATTGCAAAAGTGAACCCGCCGATACCCCCGCCAACGCGACGTTCCAATGAGAAGCCAGTTTTTTAATGGCGCTCAATTTGAACGTGCGAAAAGCCGGAATTATAACACAAGTAAATATTACACTGGTAAATACTGTAAGAATAACTTACTCGCACGTTCAAATTGAACGCCATTTGAACGTGCACCCACTTTTGCAATTCATGTCGAGAGACGTGGTTATAGAAATCCTTCAACCTGATGATGAGCTAAGGGCTCGAAATCCGGATTGTTGGAAAACAACTTACTGTGAGTAGGAACTGTCTTTTTTAAAAAAGGGTTGAACACCGCACTCACTCCATCATTCATCATTTCTATGAAAAATTTATTAATCTATTTATTTATTTTTTTATTTAAATTTAATCGTCAATTGTTTCTTATTAATTATAAATTTTGATTGAAGCAGCAAACTATCTTCTTGAAAAGTAGTTCACCCCCGATGAAAGTAACTTTATTGACAGATGGACGGAAAACGTTTTGGCGATTATTTCAAAATCTTTAACATTATGGAGGTAAATTAATTAAGGTTTTTAGTTGAGCTAAAACAGTCAGTGTCACGAGCGGGATTCGAACCCACGATCTTCGGCTAGATACGCCGTACTCTACCACTTGAACTATCGTGACTTCGATCCACTCGGACACTAACTTCCCACCTAAACCCCACCTTTTGAATTTACCCTCCTTTTTGCCATTTTTCAAATGTGCAATCTATTTGATTCTCGGCGACAAATGAAATGGCCACGGAGAACTTTAGTGAAGATACACTTCATTTTATCTTATTAAATTCACTAGTTTTCCTCGTCCGCTTGGCCAATTAATATCTGATAATAATTGAAATGGCTAGACTCTTGGTATACAATTTATTATATGATTTTAATTCACAAGGGACGGATATGGACGTGGGATCACAGATTTTAATTTTTTTAAAATGCTGATCGTGATACACACTAGGTAGAGAAATAATAGGCAAGTGCCCGAGCGTTCTTGCCTAGGTGCCGGAAAAAAACATTTTCAGTATCTAATTTTCATTATTTTTTGACATGTGGTAAGTATGCGTGTATTGCAAGGTTATTTTCAGTTTATAATATTTTTGATTAAATTCATTAATTTCGTGGTCCGCTTGACTAATTAATATATTATAATTGATTAAGGTTTTTAGTTGAGATAAAAATCCCGCTCGTGCCATTGACTTTTTTCTCTCAACTAAAAACCATAATTAATTGTAAATTTTTGATTAAATAACACTCTTTTTTTAAAATAATTAGAGTAAATTTTAAGCACCATTTAAAGCCCTCCAATAAATCTTTTTATTGAAAGAAAACAATATATTTTTGGGCTAGAATAGTCGGTGGAAATTTTATTTTATTTTTTTCCATGTCCAAGGTCCACATAAAAATGCATAATTCCTGCAAAATCCTTCGGATTTTATGCGGTGGTATTTGCGCTCACGTACAATTTATAGGGTTCTAAACACCTGTAATGATTCATTTGGATAGGTGGGGTCTTTTCTAAGTTAACACAATTTTGTGATATTCGAACAAAAATCTTGTTTGAAAGGAGAAAATTTTAAATTAAAAAAAAGTACTTTTCCCATTTTCCCAACAGTTTGTATTCAGGGTTTTTTTAGTGCAAAAAATATACAACTTTGTTTCTTGCTACAAAACGATAGGACCGACTTTTTTACGTCGCTCGGTCAAACACAATGTATTTCAATATCTACCCAATGGATACCCGTTTGTATGACGAACTGCCAAATAAAATATTTTGGTTTAAGTGACCGACTTCACTGAAAGAGTATTCTGTCTGTTCATACAATGTGCTTGATCCACATAAAAAACGGGTGGCCGCAAATATACTTTCCTAAAGGTAGATTGGGGATGAGGCCAAAGGTTTAGGTGATGACACGGCGCTCATCACTGTAAAGTAAAGGTCCAGGGTTCGAATCCAACGGCCCTGCATTCGAACCCGACATACTTACAAATGGGCTTTTTTTCAAAAACACCGGGATTCTGAGAGTTGATATGACCTCTATTGGTGCTAACCCTCGTACAAATAAAAGTAAATAAATACTTAAAAAACAAATAAATTAAAAAATAAAACTGGGCTCCTAGGACGCTCGGACACGAGTCTAATATTGTTCAACCTAGTACCACGAAAAATAGTAATAAAGGCGGTGACCGTCTTCTGTAGTACCCTTATCAGTACAAATGTTATCATTAATGTTTATTGAAGTTTAATATATTATAACCACTCAAATATAGCATCGGATCTATGAATACAACCACCACTTACTCTCCATATTGTCACCCCAATAAACCAAGTACCAAAGTAGAAAGGTTTTATTATAAAACCAGAAATTTTATTCTGTTAACACTATCTCAAAGAACATGAAATAATAAACTTCTTAACCAAATAAAGAAACATATTTTGTTTAGATATAAAATATGTAATATATAGAAAAAGCAATAGTTTATGTTTGTTGCATGTGCAATTTACATTTGTTAATCTTGTTGGAATCTGATTTTACACAATTTATCCAATGTAAACTCTTCCAGCAATTCATGTTATAAGGTTTCAGTTTTTAAAAATATATTGTTATTAAATGAAATTAACTTACTTACATTAACATATTTAACATACACAGAAATCAATACAAAAAGCTATATAAAAAACAAAATGAAACACTAACAGCAACAGCACAGAATTAATTCTTAATTTGAAAAATAGGATATGTAATGTATATAAAATTACGATATGCTATTTCGGCTTTGTTTATTCATTGATAATAAATCCATTACAGTTCGTGGCCCGATTGACCAATTTACATTTTTCAATTAATTAATATTTATGAAAGGTATTGGTCGAGATAAAAAAGTCAGTGTCACAAGCTGGATTCGAACCCACGATCTTTGTCTAAATACGCCGCTGCTCTACCACTTGAGCTGTCGTGACCTCGATCCACTCGGACACTAGCTTCCCTCTCAACCCCACCTTTTTGAATTTACCCTCCTTTTTGCCATTTTTGAAATACCGTATAATCTATTTGATTCTCGACGACAAATGATCGAAGTCACGATAGCTCAAGTGGTAGAGCAGCGGCGTATTTAGCCGAAGATCGTTGGTTCGAATCCCGCTCGTAACACTGACTTTTTATCTTGACCAATACCTTTCATAAATATTACTTAATTGAAAAATTGTTAATAAATTTTCATTGTCTCGATGCATTTTGACAGTAATAAAAAATATGATCAAACTGTTATTGATCTTTGACATTCAAGAGAATTGATAGGTGAAAGCCAGTTTTGCTTCGGTTTGAAAATTTAGATAGATGGTGCTCTCTTAGTAGGAGCCTGGCATCTCAATACAAAATTTTCCATTGTTTCCAAACTGCTTATAGTACAGTTGATTAGTGTAAAGATGTTACGGAAATGAGCTTTGTATCTCAGTCTAGATATTTTAACATCACTTAACCTTAATTGCGTTATTAAATTTTGCTTGATCATTGGGTTTCTATCCTCTAGATACGTCTCACCAGTGTCTATGTTACTCCATATCCTACATCAAGAATTATAACGTGAGTGAACAACCCTTTCTAATATAAATTAATATATTATTTCATCTTTCCGATATATTCTTCTTGTTTCTATTTAATAAATTAAAGTTGTCAGAATGTTTTATTCTCGGGAATAGTGTCACAACTATCTAAACGAGTTGACAGAACCAGATATTTATTTTATTTAGTTTCTTTAATAGATCAAATACATTAATAACAGAAGGAGAAAATTTATGAATTATGGTTTCTGAAGGAAATTAAAGAAAACTTTAAGCCCCCAATTAATTACATTTTGTAAAACAATAAATTTGGACGAGTCAAGAGCACGACGGCCCTCAGAGAACGAGGGATCGTCCTAACTCGATTGAGGATTGGCCATACGCGTTTGACCAAAGACCGCGCAGGTGCACCTTATGCAGAGAAATGCTCGATGTGTCTAACGTAATAGAGGTGTGTCAAGCCTTGGTTCCATACAGAAAGCGTGTAGGCATGCCGTAGGATTTAAGGATGGTACTCGGACACGTTAGCGAGTTTCATGAGTTCCGCTTTTTAGGGATATAGGGAAGTTTTTTTATTGTATAAACCCGACAAAATATGTGTTTTGTGTTTCTGTGTTTTATATGAGTAAGTGTATTTATTAGAGTGAATGGGGAGAGGGTGATCGTGAAATCGCAACCCCGTCGCTCTCGAGCTGTGTACGTGACTTGGATCGATGACGGAATTTGTAAAAGTACCCCAACAACCACAATTAGATTAGTTTGTTATTGTAGGCAGGTCGATGGAGGAATATTGAGTTCTCCACTAAATAGAATGACTGCAATGGTGTGAATGTATTTATTTGCGTGAATGCTTATAGAATGTGTGTTACATTTCGCATGCGCTCGGGGCAGAATTCACCAAGCTTTCGGATGCCCTTTAAAAAAAGAAAAAAAATTGGTGCGCTTAACAGCTATTTCAATTAGTATTAAGTCATCCGGTGTATTTTTTTTGGCAGTCGACACTAGATACGAATCTGGTTTGTACATTTTCTATCTCAGTTAAATATTATAAAAAGCAGATTTCACATGGATACAAAGCAAGTATGTATAATATTAATAATTTTTCGTCGCATAAACAACAAGAAGGACGTTCAGTGTATACCAGATCAAGGAATCCATGATTAAGACGCGCATTATGATTCTCACGAGTCTATTTATCCAAGTAATATCGTGCTGTATGCATTGCCGAGGCAATTACCAGGGCCTTTTGTATTGTTTCCAGGATCTCGTATACTAGATAATTGTGCCCTGCCTTGCATGCGATCCGGTTCCATTGTGACGATTGTAAATGTCGACTGAGCCGGCCGTCCGGAGAGAGTTTTATGTAACTGTTTCAACGGCTCAAAACGTGGACAGTTCAATTTGGACGGAGAGAAAATATATTTTCCAACCCGTTGCGTCAGTTGACAAAATTTTCCCTAGCCCTTGCACAATCGTCAAAATTGCAGTTATGAAAAATTTGAACTTGGAGAGTCGTCTTATTTAATTATGATATTCCGCAGTCTGTTTAAAATCGAAAATTTTGCAACAACGTCAATCTTTTAACTGTTGTTTCTCGTGCAAATAAATTAGTGATATTGTAACATTGAACTTGAGTATAGTCATATCGCTTAATATATATAGAATTATGGTAAATATGTGGATAATTCTATCATTTAATATTTATGTGCTATTAAAACATAAGTAAACAAAACTTTTAAGTTGTACCAGAAAGACTTAATTATTAAGTAAGTTAAATACAAAAATAGAGTATACCTAGAAAGATAAACTACTTAATACCTATATTAGATAGTTAATATTCGATAAAATATATCTAACAAATAGAATAATATAAATTGTCGATCGTGCAACATATTATTAAATAAATGAATTAAATAAGTTATTTTAAATAAACTGCCAAGTTATTAAGTTAGGCTATTTATTGACAGATAAATATTTGGGCGGGCACTTGAGATATCTATGCTTACAGGTTTTACCAATGCGTTAAGAAGCCTGAACAGACTACATAGAAAGAAGGTACCTAGGGAGGTAGGTATATACATATCACAATGTTGTAGATATGACCTTTAAATGGTTTATTATTCAGAAATCGTGAGATGCGGTCTGGTGTGACGTAGGTTTCAGAAAAACATTTTCTTTGTCGTGCCAACGTTTCGATCTTTATTGAGATCATCTTCAGGGCCTGGGATCTATGAATAGATTTAAATCGTTTATTATATTTAGAAATATACGTACTTGGGATTCTTAATGGATATGTGTATATACATAGAGGCAGGGTGATAAATTAAAAAATAATAAAGAGCGAAATGTATAAAGCAGAAGAGAAAATTGTTTAAAAAATTCAAAAAATTCAAAAATTTTAAGATCTACTCTGGTAATTTGGCTTATTTTGGGTACACTTCGCTCGAATAATCAAAGCTTACTAGTGATAAAAAGAAAACAGCCTTCCCTTTAAAAAAGTTCGTTTTTATAGCTATAGCACCCTGTGAATGACGTAAAATCTGACAGATTCTACGAGACAAATTATGCCGAAACGACACACTTTAACAAAAATACAAGACAAAAATAAAAAGCTATTTATTTGACAGTTATCTATCATCCTGGGACTGCCGGTCCTCGCTGATTTTTGTTGGTTCTGATATTAATTGAAGTGGATAGACTCTTCGTATTCAATTTATTATTTGATTTTAATTCACAAGGGACGGATACGGACGTGGGATCAAAGATTTTAATTTTTTAAAATGCTGATCGTGATGCACACTAGGTTGAGAAATAATAGGCAAGTGCCCGAGCGTTCTTGCCTAGGTGCCGGAAAAAACCATTTTCAGTATCTAATTTTCATAATTTTTTTACATTTCATAAAAGCTATTTATTTGACAGTTATCTATCATCCTGGGACTGCCGGTCCTCGCTGATTTTTGTTGGTCCAGGACGCGTTTCGGAAATTCGCCTAATTCAGTGTTTGGAAAAATCTCACAATTTCGCAAATATATAAGGGTCTTTTATAAAAATCTATCAGGTATAGACATTGGACAGGAAGAAAGGTAGAGAGATCGTATCTTCACATGTATACTGTTTATTACGTAGTAATATAGTATTAATATATTTTTTTTTTTTTTTTTTTTATTACTCAGAAATCGTGAGATGCGGTCTGGTGTGATGTAGGTTTCAGAAAAACATTTTCTTTATCGTGCCAACGTTTCGATCTTTATTGCGATCATCTTCAGGGCTCAAAGTGTTTGTCTTCTGTGTAATTGTGCCATTCTTGCGTGTCGTGTTGAGAGTAAGATCGAAACGTTGGCACGATAAAAAAATGTTTTTCTGAAACCTACATCACACCAGACCGCATCTCACGATTTCTGAATAATTATCGATTAACGGTCATTAATCACCACACATTTTTATTTATTTTGTCTAGTCAGGTTCAAAATATTAAAACGTTTGTTTGGAGTCTGAAAGACTTAAATATGTACCACACTGGCTCGTAAACTGAAAATAAACTGTTATAAAATATTAATGACTGACGACCATTGTTTTAACCATTGCGTTAACTCACCTGAGGAAGGATTAAAATAAATCCGAAACGTTGTGGATAAAAACTGGTTGTGGTTTTTTTGAGATGCCCTATCCCACCTTCAAGAAGGAAAAATCATAAACTAATATATTTTATGACAAATTACATAGGATATAGGTACTACATATATTTATAATTTATGGGAAAGTAGCTCTGTACGTCCTAAAGCAATCATCCGAAAATTTAAATACTTTAGGCATAAATTGTAGAAACATCGGATTCACTGAGTGAGGATAAAGTTTGCAAAAAACCACTAATCATAAAAAATCCACTAATCATGTGTCTATTACGTGGGTAGTCTTGCGATTAGATACTTTTTAGAAATAATTTAACTAGTATATAATGTTAAAAAAGATAATTTAATTTATAATGATGGGTAAGTCAATAAAATAACTTCGATGAATTGATGTAGTAAGAAACGCATCATAATAACAAATAAATACAAGAATAAAAAGCAATTATATAATATTTATAAAAAATATTTTATAAATGGTATCCATTCGACAAATTATGTTCGTACAAACTGAACAAAGCGAAACAGGAAACTTTAAAGCATGTAATTTACAATTGCGCCCCACTGAATCATCTATCTCTGCATTATGAGGATTTATTCGATTCTATCTGGTTGGCCTAATTTCTGACTTTAACGAGATTAACCAAGTTTACAAACCGAACAGTGTGATATTGCCATTATCTATTTTTTCACCCAATTTTATTAAAAAAATCTTACATGACTCAGGCGAAGGATTTCAGATGGAATTTTTGGGGGGACAATCAGTTTGGAGAAAAAGGTGTTTTTCAGAGTGTTTATTAATATAGTGGTAGGTTTTGTATTGACATTTGGTCCTATTTAATCTGAAGGTGTGGCTCTTTCTTCATAACCAACACGGATCCGATAGATTAAGATTAATTGGTAACTTCCATTACATAATAGACTAATTTCTTCCTGTACAAGGCTAGAAAGAGAACAGCGTTTACTGAGCCGGTGAGATTTATATCAACAATAAAAATATAGAAATCTTGATTAAAACGAGTACGCCAGTCCGCTCTTCATCACTTACTTAATAAATAATAACCTTGGCAAGTCTTTAGGATCTATTTTAAAAGAAAAAGAGAAAAGTATGACTAAAGTAAAAGGTAATTCTTGTCTTACAGGAGGGCTTAACTGCCCATTGGATGTCGCGAAGATCAAAATCACTTTACAATACATTTTTCACATTATTAATTAATTGTATTGAAATTAAAAAGCCTTGGGCTCTGCCGGGATTCGAACATGGAACCCCTAGTTGCAAAATGTATGATTAAACAAATCAATAATAATAACCTCAGGCCTATTTTTTTTCGTTTTCTTTTTTTTTGGGGGGGGGAGGTTCAAAAATTATATGAGGAATTATTAAACATCCACTCCAACTTTATATAGATATAAACGGTTTTTGAGAAAACGTGATAAAAATTCAAAACAGTCAATTTTCTTAACTTTAATGGCAAAATAGTGTCGCGCTTCACACGTCTAGTATAAATAAATATACAAACATACTTTACGATTTTTTTTCATTTATATAGCCGCCAAGTTTCAGAATAGTTTTATTGAAACGTCATGGTTATTTTATTATTAGCAGTTTGTATAGCTCAAAATAGGTTTGTTTTTCATGTATGAAATTTCTTCTCCATCTTTTACAATATTTTCAATTACCTCTAAAATCCTCCTTAGCTTTAACTCTAAAATTCGCGTTAAAATTAATACCACTAGCTTTCGTGGTCCGCTTGATCAATTAACATCTTTCAAGTAATTCAGGTTTTTAGTTGAGATAAAAAATGTCAGTGTCTCAACTAAAAACCAAAAAAAAAAGCAAAAAAGGAGGGAAAATTCAAAAGGTGGGGTTGAGATGGGAAGTTAGTGTCCGAGTGGATCGAGGTCACGATAGCTCAAGTGGTAGAGCAGCGGCGTATCTAGCCGAAGGTCGTGGGTTCGAATCCCGCTCGTGACACTGACTTTTTTATCTGAACTAAAAACCTTAATTAGTTAAAATTAATATTAAATTAAATTTCAATTAATTAACATTTTTATGTAAGGTTTTGGTTGAAATGAAAAGTTACTTACTACAAAATTCAATTGAAAGAAGTAATTTTATCAATCAGACCACTAAATATAATGGGTTTAAACTGAATCCGTTCGTGGTCCGATTGACAAATTAACTTTTTTCAATTAATTAATCTTTATGAAAGGTATTGGTTGAGATAAAAGATAGTGTCACGAGCGAGATTCGAGCCACGAGTATTTAGCCGAAGATCGTGGGTTCGAATCCCGCTCGTGACACTGACTTTTTTATCTCAACCAATACCTTTCACGAAGATTAATTAAATTGAATGTTCGATTTGCTAATTTTGATCTCCTTGATATTGTCAAATAATTAATTAATTTTACATGTGATTATTTTTACGACCTACACTTCTCTCTCTAGCAAATTTATTAGAGATTTTTATGGTGTTTCATTTTTATCAATTTTAAATATTCACTTGTTCAAAGTTAATAATGATTTCAAAATTGCATTGATTGCATTCTATTAAGATTCAAAACTATAATCAACTATAACAAGATGAAAGAAAAGAATATGCTTTATGGCAGACAAATGAAAATAAATAAAACAAATACATCACATACAGCCCGGAAAATTTTTTCATCTGCTTGAAAAACAATCAATAACTTTATTTTAATTGTTAAAAAATGATTAACTTACTTTGTAACGGAATAGAGTTTTTTTACGCCCATTTAGGCTATAATGCTTTGTAACTGAATCAGCACACAAGTTAGCTATAAAATAAATTTACTCATTCATAAAATGTATATTTATTCACTTCAATAATTAACTGGCTGTTATGAAAATAGGGCTGTATAATAATCTCGCCATTTTTTAATTCGACCTATCTTGCACTAAGCAATTAAATCCTGAGAATGAAGGAACTTGTCCAATTATTATTAGCACTTCGCGAATGGAGAAGATGTAAAACTCTTTCAGGAGGATTCAATGTTTTTAGATTATATCCGAAATGAAGGCAATTTTTATACTTGAAAAAAAAAATTAGTTAACGAAGAACTTAACGTTACCCGGATGTATGTACGCGTCGCCTATTGTGGGTATTGAACTGTTTTATGGTTTTTCATGTATCGCAGTCAGCAGAAAATTTTTTCAGCCGACGGTTGATTTAGTTTGGACCGGATTCCAACAAAAGGAAATGTTTGCGTGCTCTCAAGAGTTGATTTTGGCGGGAATAATCCCACAGATGGGTTAGGAGGCCCGTCCTAGCGGAACCCAGAGCCCCCAATTACCCACTCACACACGCACTCTCCGCGCACACGCACCACATTTTTCTCATGCAATGTCACCGCGCTTTCCTCTTATATGTTATTTTTACAAGAGAAAAAAAAAACCATCGAGGTCGTTAGCCGTTAAGTTAGAGAATAATTCGAATACGTTTGGTGTTTTAAGTCAAGTTGAATCGAAACTACCTCCTAAGCAGACATCTTCACAAAGAATCTCAAATTTATATGCTTCTACCAGATTAACACTATAGTGAAATAAAAACGTAATTATTTTAATTTTTTTAAATTACAATTACCAACTAAACAAATTACGTTACACGGGTTAATGGTGGTTTTATCCGTGACCCGAATTCGTAGGAACGAAAGGAAGTGAGTAAGTAAAAAATTGGGATAAACGTCTATAAGCACAAGTTAGATAATAACATTTTCCTAATTGCTTTACGGCTCATTTAGACAGAATTATCTCTACGTAATAGGTTTCCTACGGATCCGATCTGAGTAAATGTTATCCACTCTATTGAACTCAGAGGAAAAAACGTTCAAAGAAACGTAAGTATGAAAATCTTTTTTAAGTTTTACAGCTGTTCTGTGGTTACAGCAACATATTTAGAAAGTTATTATTTTCACAAAAGCGACCATTAACAGCAATAAAATTATTGTGGAGCGTCGGTGGCCACAACGGTTTAGGCGTTGACACGGCGCTCATCATTGTAAGGTAAAGGTCCCGAGTTCGAATCCAGCGGCCCTGCATTAGAACCCGACATACTTAAAAATGAACTGTTTTTCAAAAACACTGGCACCCCAAGGGTTGATATAACCTCTGCTGGTGCAAACCCTCGTATAAAAAAAAATAAAAAAAAAATAAAATAATTTATATGAAAAATCCCTTCGGCACCTTTGCGTAAAATACGAAGTTAAATATGAATACACGAAATAAAGAAACAAAAGAAAATAATACATTGCTATTTTCTAGATCTTTTTCATTTAATGTATTCTTAGAATACATGGAAATTTTGTCATGAAACGTTGAATTGATCAGGAATTCGCGTGTACTCCTGAGTTGCAGCATTAGAACGCGCCAGCTTAGAATAAATTGACCAAGAAGAAAACCAATAAATTAAACGTAACGAATACAAAATAAAGACTTCATTTCTGCCAGTGTGACAAGTGATTTAGAGAATAATCAATTTCCAGCTCGATAGTTAACATTGAAAAATGTATTGGGCAATATTATACCAAATTCAAGATCTTAAGTTTGGGTTGTAGGATCTTCTTCTGGGGATGTATGTGGCTGTTGTGGACACCATTTCCTCTGCTCTTGAGAACAAAGAGTATTGCCTGGGTGCGTTCCCAGATGTAGCACAAGCTTTTGACAGGGTGTGGCACCCGGGCATACTTAATAAACTCAAACGCTTCCTACCCACTCCTTATTACCTATCCTGAACTCCTACCTAACAGACCGCTGCTTTAGAGTGAGGTGCGGTAACGAGCTCTCTGAGATCAGGCCAATACAAGCCGGTGTCCCACAAGGGAATATCCTTGGTCCTATCCTTTATACCATCTATACTACTGACCTACCTACTCACCCCAATACCATCATTACCACCTCCGCGGACGATACCACAACTTTGTCCTCTAACCTGAATCCTACCCAAGCTACCTCTAATATCCAAGAACACCTTGAGCTCATCGAAGGTTGGTGCAAAAAGTGGAGGACAAGATAACGGAGAAAAGTGTATCCAATTCAATCCCAGGCCCTGAAGATGATCTCAATAAAGATCGAAACATTGGCACGATAAAGAAAATGTTTTTCTGAAATCTACATCATACCAGACCGCATCTCACGATTTCTAAATAATTAATGTATCCAATGTACGTTCACTTTGAAAAAGCAGTCGTGCCCTCCACTATACATCAACAATGAAGACATACCGACTTCCGCTCAAGTCAAATACCTAGGACTATTGGTTGACGCAGATTGACGTGGAATCCCCACACAAGATAACAACTCAACAGAAGACTTGGAAAATTACGCAGACTGAGGTCCAAAATCCGGGTTGACCATCAGCACTAAATTGGCCTTATACAAGACTTTACTGCGACCACTTTGGACATACGGTGTGGAACTGTCTGGTTCTGACAAACCATCCAATATCCAGCGTATCCAGTCCTTCCAATCAAAAGTCCTCAGACAAATCGTCAAAGCTTCTTTTTACGTCTCTAACCTCACTATCTACAAAGACCTCAACGTCCCTTTTGTCCACGAAATGATCCATTCCCGATTCCAAAAATTTCATACCGACATATCGATCCATCCTAACCGTACAGCTAGAGCCCTCTCCACATATTCCCATCCCGAGAATCCCCACGTCGCCTAAAACGACGATGGCCCCGAGACCTCCTTGCCCCTTAATCCATTAAAATGTGTGCCAGCTTCTCATTGCTCATAGCGTCCACGGGTGCAGCGCTTGCATCAGTGTTAGTGCTGTGACCGAACAGTGAACAATATAATTTTGATCACATTTGTATTATGTACAAGTATGTATAGGCTACAAATAAATAAATAAATAAATCTTTAAAAAATTGTAACGATTACAAGTATTCACTAAAAAATATTTTTGTCTTTTAGTGTATTTATTGGGTAGTTGGGGTACTGGTGTACTTATTATCAACATCTGGCTGATTTATCATGCATTAGCTATGTATCTTTCAAATAGATCTACAAGTTTTTCTATTCTAGTTTTTTCTTTTTTTCCTTGGCTTTGCATCAATGCAGTCTATAGAATTTACTATGTTTCTTTCACTAGATGTTGTTGTCTTTTATATTTTGATGTCATTCTTTTTTATAATGGTCATTAATCTGTCAAATACTGGAATATTTTTAGTGTCGCTCAAAATAGTTGCTAGATTTGTTGGCAACGCTACTCCGTGCTTTCTTAAATTCTCATATAATTCCTCTCTACCTTTGTTTCTGCTGGGGCATGTTAATATGACTTGTTCCGGGTCGGCANTGTAGAGAGCTGGTGGGTGTTGATTTGATTCTATTCTAGTTATTTTTTGGAAAGTATCATTTCACCCTCTATTGTTTTATATGTCGTCGCTAAGTTTTTTTTTTTTTTTTTTTTTGGGGGGGGGGTTTTTAAACCGGTTTCACGTAGTTGATGTTTTCTTAACGAAATATGACAATATAAATTATTTCACCAAATGATTGTCATTACGTCCTCGTCAATAAATGGGGAGGAAGTCGGTAAGAGTACGCCAGACGTCTGATTTATTGCAATTGCACCATTTTGGGCCGGTGCCTCAGCCGGCCCCAACAATACCTATTTTTTTTCACTCCTATCATTAAAAAGGGGATCAGATTTTGAGAGTCGACATCGCCGGTGTAGAAAAAAGAAATCCTTTAAGAAATTCGTAATTTGGGCTGTTGGAATGGGTCAGACGGCCGGCCGGCATCCCGCCCTCGGCGCCGTTAATATTAGTTCCCGCGAACAAATGGTGCTTTGTATCCTACCGACCATTGCACTGCCTCCGCACCCCGCACACAGCACACAGTACATTAATCCGATATCACGGTTTTTATGATCCCCTTCACATCATGGAGATAATCACGTGGATTGGCTGAAAATACATACAAATAGTCGAATTGTAATTCTTCTATTTATAGGTTGACACAATATTTTTCACTCTGTAAAGGAGGATTTTATTAACATAATTACAAAGAATAAAACGAATTTTTATGTGAACACACCTGTAAAGGAGGAATTCGATTTATTATGTCGTTTTTGATATCTTTCTAACTAAAAAATCGATTATAGCATTTTTCAGTCAAATGGAACTTTTTTCAAACAAATAAAACCTTTTTCCAAGCAAATGAAACCTTTTTTCAACCAAATGAAACTTTTTTTCAATCAAATGAAACCTTTTTCCAAGCAAATGAAACCTTACTTCAAGAAAATGAAATCCAAACATTAGGGTGTTTTATAAAAAGGCACAAGTAATTCAAATGTTAGTAATTTATGCATACATTTTTATTGCCTCAAAAATGTATTTAAACTTTTGTAATTCAAATTCAACAAATTCAATATAGGAAGATTACAAATATATAATGTGTATATATACCCTTCAACCTGATGATGAGCTAAAGGGCTCGAAATCCGGATTGTTGCGAAACAACTTACTGTGAGTAGGAACCATCTTTTTAAAAAGGATTGAACTCCACACCCACTCCATCAATTTCTATCACAGAAAGTTTTTGCTCGCTCAAAAACACTTTTCTATCCCACTTAATTAAATTTCGACGGGGCGGATGTAGAAAAGTTTGATGAATACGGATCGTCACAAGAAACGTTCTTGTACCTAAGCCTTACGATTCAATTATTGTAATATTAATATTCAATCATCATAAAAATTATTGTTAGTACAATAATGTCATTTATTCCTCTACATAATTATTATCATTATGTTTTAGGTTTCATTTGACTGAAAAAAGGTTTCATTTGGTTGAAAAAAAAGTTTCATTTGACTGAAAAATGCTATATACGATATTTACTTTGTTTGTTGAGTGGTAATAATATAACCATTTCCTACAACATTCCAAGTAGGCTTTTATCAATTAAAAGAAATGATGTTTTGTAACTGCAAAACACTTGAACCAAGTATTGTTAGATAAGCCAACAAAGTGTACATACGTTTTCATAAAAGATTACAAGTTTTTTTTTAAACAACAATAATAATTTTTAAAATTAGATCATATTATTAATCAACAGTTGATATACTTTATTATTTATCACCTCTTCACCTCTTTTATTGTTTTCTTTACACTAACTATTATTTTAAATATATAAGATCTATTTTAAACCAAACGTGTACATAATTTTCAAGAAGAGATTACAAGTTTTACACTTAAACGAAAATTATAATTTTCGAAATTAATTCATTTTTTATTTTATTATTTACCACCTTTTGAACTCTTTTGTTATTTTTTTACACTACCTTTTATTTTAAATATACAAGATCTATTTTACGCCAAACCTGTACATACATTTTCAAAAAAAGATTACGAGTTTTACATTTAAACAGCAACGATAATTTTCAAAATTATATTATATTATTAATCTAGAATAGATTTGCTTTATTATTTACCACTTTTTCCACTTTACACTACTTCTCGTGTAGAAATGTGTGGTGATTAGTGACCTTTAATCGATAATTAATCAGAAATCGTGAGAGCGGTCTGGTGTGATGTAGGTTTCAGAAAAACATTTTTTTTATTTATAAGAATTTTAAGAATTAAAGAATTTTCAAAATTAGATTATATTATTAACCTATAGTAGGTTTACTTTATTATTTTCCAAAAACACTATTACGAGTTTTGCATGTAAATAACAGTAATAATTATCAAAATTAGATTATATTATTAATCTAGAATAGTTTTACTTTATTATTTGCAGCCTTTTGAACTTTTTTATTATTTTTTACACTACCTTTAATTTTAAATGTATAAGGTCTATTTCTCACCAAACGAGTGCATACATTTTTCCAAAAAGATTACGAGTTTTACATTTAAACAGCAATAATAATCCATTAGATATTAGATTTAAATTAAATCCAAGTAGTTAGAGTAGCGGCGTATTTAGCCAAAGGTCGTGGGTTCGAATCCCGCTCTTGATTCTGGCTTTTTATCTCAACCAATACCTTACATAAAGATAAATTAACAATAATAATTTTCAAAATTATATTATATCATTAATCTACAGCAGATTTACTTTATTGTTGAAAAAATATGTCGAGTTTTAGATTTAGACAACAGTGATAATTTTTAAAATTGGAATATATTATTAATATACAGTTTACTTTATTATTCTCAAAAAAAAAAAAAAAAAAAAAAACTATTACAAGTTTTACATTTAAATAACGTGGGTTCCCGGCCACATAGGGTCGATTTGGCAGACAGGGCGGCCAAAGAAGCAGCCAGAGGACCTCACAACGCTTCCCAACCTATACGCCCAGTGGATCCAAAAAGAGAAAAGGTCATACTGACAAGACTACGCATAGGTCGTATAAGAATTACGCACGGCCACCTTCTAGCAGGAAAGCGACCGCATAGGTGGCCATTATGCAAGGATAGAGTAACAGTCGAGCACCTATTCAATTGTAGAAGGCTCGATGTTTATAGGCAATATTTTGGAATATCATCGGACCTGTGCGTAGTCTTGGGGCACAGCAGCGGGCACAAATCGCTGTACCGGTACCTCAGGGCTATAGGGACAAATGTATATAGTTTATGCGTGTTTGTGCTGTGCTTGTATTGTGTGTGAAGTGTTTGTGTCGTGTTTGTGTGGTGTTTATGTTTATTAGGATGAATGTAATTTATTAGCGTGAAAGGAAGGGGTTATTTACCCCGCCCCGAGGAATATCGAGTACTCTGGGGTGAGTGTGTGAGATCTGGAGAGCAAAAGTAAGTTATTAGCGCGAATGGAGTGGGTTTAACCCCGCCCCGAGGAATATCGAGTACTCTGGGGGAGTGACTTCTATGTTTGTGGCGATATATATGTTATGTATTGTATGTTGTGTATCTATTCTTAAAGTGACAACCTGAGGTACTAACAAGAGGCTAGCATTTTAAAATAACGACGTAATATACAAGTAAAAGCAGAGAGTCAGTAACCAGATCGAGATGTTCAAATGGCTGCAGTTCAATACAAAATACGCGAGAAAGAGAGGAAAGAGAAGAAATACACGCGGAGGGCCGGCGATGACCTCAGCTGTTTGTCGGCCCATAAACCTTCCACTTATATATATATAAGTGGAAGGTTATCGTCAGATGCGGTCTGGTGTGATGTAGGTTTCAGAAAAACATTTTCTTTATCGTGCCAACGTTTCGATCTTTATTGAGATCATCTTCAGTGCTCACAGTTACCACACATTAGATTATATTATTAATCTTGAGTTCTTACTTTATTATTGGCCGCCTTTTGAACTTTTTTGTTATTTTTTTACACTACCTTTAATTTTAAATGTATATGTCTATTTCACACCAAACGAGTGCATCCATTTTCCAAAAAAGATTACGAGTTTTACATTTAAACAGCAATAATAATTTTCAAAATTATATTATATTATTAATCAACAGTAGATTTACTCTATTACTTACTATCTTTTGAACTCTGTGTTCTTTAATTTTTGCACTACCTTTTATTTTAAATGTATAAGGCTTATTTTACACCAAACGTTCATTTTTTTTGCAAATATCATCGTTTTTTTTTTGCAAGTAGCTCGTTTCATAGGGTTTACATCAGGCGATTGATGTTGTTTTATCGTCAATCGCCTAGAAAGATTGACCCCTCTTCAACTTTCCTATATTTAGAATCGTTATTTTGTCGAAAAAATAAATTTCATATTACAACCTGCTTTTTGGCACTCGATTGCTAATTTTCTTTAATGGATGCAAGAACTTATTACAAATTTGGCCAATTTTCTTCAAATTTTTTTCTGCTCTGCGATAAATTATCAATTTTATAACTTTAAGGGCGCAATAGACAAAAGTTTAAGTCCTAATCTTTACGACTCCATACGGGTAAAAAGAACTTTATTTACTTATTTAGTTTGTAATGAATTACAATAACAGGCAAATGACTAGTAATACAAAACAATATGATGTAAATGTAAATATATCAGCACATAATTATAAATAGAAAATATAAAACAATATATTATAAATGAAAACATATAAAATTCTTTTTTTAGATATCAAATACCTGGCTCTTCAGAATCCTACTTTTTTCTAGACCATACCTTTATTGAGAGTGTTCGTCAATGGATATACAACAATTTTAATTATACAATTCTAAAGATCTATACAGCAAACGAATCGTAGGGCTGTTATATTCTATATATTGTGGTGGGCATTATATTTTAACAATAAAAAAATTGCTGAAAAATATTGTGATTTATTAATAAAATATTTCCGAGCTTTGTTCATTAGGTACGTTAGGTGAAAAAATGACAAGAATAAAAAGTGCAGGTAGAAATTCAAACCTTTTTAATTTTATTCGATCATCAATGATGACTTCAACTTTCGGATGGGTATTTTTATCGTCTAATGCGCCTTTTTATCATTTGAAAGTCATTATGTAGTAAAATGCATAATTTAAATCAATACGTCTACACTTCGTCGAATCTAACGAGAAAAAAATAACAGGTGAAAAAAGAAAACAAATTGCCTATAATTGTGCTCAATCGCTGACTATTTACCATACTCCCCACGTCAGGTTAGCACTTATGGCGTGTCTTTGTATATAACCGTTGCATTTGTTTATTTTACATTGTATAATGTCTGGTCCACCATTTTTTCGACCCGAAAGCGTCCGTATGCCGTTTTAACGAACCACTTTTTTATTAGTATTATGTAGAAACATTTATTTATTACATATTTGTAGTCTATAGAATAAATAGTAAAAGGGAATATTTGGGGGCACAAAAAATTTATGCAACAGGTTGAAATTACTCATAAATTATATTAAATATAATAATGTATAAAAAAAAACTAATTCTGTACAGAAATGAAAATATAAATAAAAAATAACTTTATTCATATTAAATCCATTTCAGTTCGTGGTCCGATTGACCACTAAACATTTTTAAATTAATTAATATTTATGAAAGGTATTGCTTAAGATAAAAAAGTCAGTGTCATGAGCGGGATTCGAACCCACGATCTTCGGCTAGATACGCCACTGCTCTACCACCTGAGCTAGCATTACTTCGATCCACTCGGACACTAACTTCTCATCTCATCTCTTCAAATAAAATATTCTTGCATAAAATCGTTTGATATTTGAAATAATCAAGCAAACAATTTTTATGGCATGTTTCTTGGATACTTTATTAAGTATTCTTATATGTAAGAAAAATTACCTACTAAATTATGTTCATTGTAAGTAGTTCACTAGTTTTCATGGTCCTCTTGACAAATTAATATCTTTCAATTAACTAAGATTTTTAGTTGAGATAAAAAAGTCAGTGTAACGAGCGGGATTCGAACCCACGACCTTCGGCTAGATACGCCGCTGCTCTACCACCTGAGCTACCTTGACTTCAATCCGCTCGGACACCAACTTCCCATCTCAACCCACCTTTTGAATTTTCCATCCTTTTGGGTATTTTTCAAATGTGTATTCTATTTTATTCTCGGCGACAAATGAAATGGCCACGGAGAGCTTTAGTGAAGTATACTTCATTTTATCTTATTAAATTCACTAGTTTTCATGGTCCGATTAATATCTTTCCATTAACTAAGGTTTTTAGTTGAGATAAAAAAGTCAGTGTCACGAGTGGATCGAGGTCACGATTGCTCAAGTGGTAGAGCAGCGGCGTATCTAGCCGAAGATCGTTGGTTCGAATCCCGCTCGTGATACTGACTTTTTATCTCAACTAAAATCCTTAGTTAATTGAAAAATTGTAAGTAGTTTCAAAGTGAACATTCTTCTAATTTTGTATTAAGATTTGTCCATTAACCGATTGTTCTGTTATACATATTTATTACATTAAAATCTTTTTGAAAGTAGGTATCTTTTTTGATGTATCTGATGATATTTGCAAGTGAGATGACTGGTTCAATTAGATTATTGGTTTGTCAAATTTTGAACCTAATTCTTTGGTTACAACAGGATTTTACACTTTTACCAATGGTCCAGATTAGAAAAGTAATAAATCAGACAGGTCATCGTGTTGCAAGTCGAGGGGGTAAAAAACGGAACCCGACACATACGGCCGTGCATACCTGGAAGGCGCCTTGGGCAAAGGGGGCAAACCTTGCGTCTTGTAAGTAAACGGTAATTTCAGGTTTTTGCAAAGGTGCCTCGAAGACCGCAAAACCATAATGCCGCCGCTTCTACCCCTGTCTCCTTAGAAATGATTTAAAACATACATCACAAGAAGACGCAACCCACGAAACCTTCTGAGCGCAAAGGCAATAAAACGGACTAGGGTTACTTTGTTATTTACTAGGCTGTAAAAAGGATTTGAATTTCCATTTGTACATCACCTTCAAGTAGCGGCTCGCGCTTACTTCACGGGGCTTTGCGGAACGGCCGGGCCAACTCTACGACTTTACGGGGAATCAATAAACTATGTCGTACACCTTTCACAGCCAACAATAAAAACCGGCCAGGTATGCCTGACCATGCGTAATTTCTAATTACAGGTTACAATTGTTTAGCCAGTTATACAACTTACTATGTTTATCCTTAATTTCGAATTACAACTATCGCAATAATAGCACTTATTTGTTTTTGTATAAATGTCTGCGAATTGGAACGATAGTGATGAACCGGGATTAATGATCTGAATTTTTTTTAATTCCTCCTGTGCAATATAAGGAATCTATCACAAAAATTAAGATATTTCCCAGATATCTGCGTGGTGATGATCATGAAATTTGGCCATGATTTAAAAATATTTTTCAAAAATTGTTTCTGACTGCTTACAACTTCAACATGCATGAAATACTTGGTTCAAAAGTCATATTTACAACTTATTTTTTTCCCAATCAACAGATGTTTTGTAATAATTCGGAAATCGTGAGATGCGGTCTGGTGTGATGAAGGTTTCAGAAAAACATTTTCTTTATCGTACCAACGTTTCGACCGTTATTGAGATCATCTTCAGGACCTGGGATTTACAAACATGGTTCAAATTTAACAAATATATGTAGGATGTGGAAAAAAGTGTATTTATACAATGCAAAAAATATTTTGTATATTCAAAGTATTTCTACTCACTCAAAGTGTTTGTTTTTTGCGTAATTGTGTCATTCTTGTGTATCGAGTCGAAAGTGCTACCACCAATGTAATCCACACATATGTTTCGTAATTTATCCAGGTCCTGATGATGACCCGAATAAAGGTCGTAACGTCGGCAAAAAATAAAAAAGGCATTTTTCTAAACTACCTCATCCTTGACCCCTCTCATCAATTCAACAAATTTTGAAACAACAGGTCACTAAGAAACACACATTAAATAATGCACTTAATTAAACGAGAAAGGCTAGAATTTAATGAAAAAATAATTGCGCAGGCTCAGATTTCTACAATAGAATTTTGGAGGATAATAAAAACAGCTCGAAAAAGTACACCAGGTTTAGTCTTTGAACTCAGTGCTGACGATTTTAATAATTATTTTATAAACATGGAATAAAAATTAATAAACGGTTCTTTTCAATTAAATAAGGTTTTGGTTGAGATAAAAATGTCAGTGTCACAAGCGGGATTCGAACCCGCGACCTTCGGCTAGATATGCCGCTGCTCTACCACTTGAACTATCGTGACTTCCAACCGCTCGGACACTAACTCTCCATCTCAACCCAACCTTTTGAATTTTCCCTCCTTTTTGCCATTTTTCAAATGTCTTTAATAAACGGTGTTGAACAAATAATATTCTTTTAAATTCTAACAAGTGTTCTCTCATGATTTTCCATAACATAAAATATCCTATCAAATTTAACTATGCTATATCTGAACCGGTCCTAATTAGACGTGAAATTGATAAAAAATCTTGGCATTATCATTGATAGACAAACTTTCAAACTCACATTCATAAAACTATTGCTAAAGCAAATAAAATTTTAGGATTTATTCATAGTAAACTTTTCTATGATGCGGTACACTTTTATGTGTTTCCACTGTAACACCAATACTAGATTACTGTTCACCTTTTTACGCTTTCTTCCCATATGAGTCGCATAGAAGCAAAATTGATTTTATGCCTGATACATTACAGAAAAATCGAACAATACACAGATACACCATACTCATCGTGAATGTCGGATCTTAATTTGTATGAAGGAAATTCTTTGATTGCGACGATTTTGGTCTGCCAACCCTCGCAGTTTTAATCTGTCTGTGTTTCAGCATTTTGACATCTTCCATGGTGAGTTTAATAATAATAATAATAATTCACTAGTTTAGTGGTCCGCTTTACCAATCAATATATTACAATTAATTAAGGTTTTCAGTTGAGATAAAAAAGTCAATGGCACGAGCGGGATTCGAACCCACGATCTTCGGCTAGATACGCCGCTACTCTACCACTTGAGCTATCGTGACCTCGATCCACTCGGACATCAACTTCCCATCTCAACCACACCTTTTTTAATTTTCCCTCCTTTTTGCCATCTTTCAAATGTCGTGTAATCAATTTGATTCTCGGCGACAATGAAAGATGGCAAAAAGGAGGGAAAAGGTGGATCGAGGTCACGTTAGCTCAAGTGGTAGAGCAGCGGCGTATCTAGCCAAAGATCGTGGGTTCGAATCCCGCTCGTGGCATTGACTTTTTTATCTCAACTGATAACCTTAATTAATTGTAAAATAATAATAATAATGCTTTATTGAACTTAAGAAAGGAAAAATGGCAATTTTGATTTCAAAGCATTTAAGGACATGGATCTTGGATCCGTCTTCCAGAGGTCGATGGTTAAACAATCAGAAATGAAAAAATACACAATAAAGTAAGATAAAAGTTATAGCCTAGGCAATAAATTGAAAAAAATGAGAAACAACAACTGTTATGATGCGAAAGAGAGAATAGAAAAACAGGTTATATAATACAAATCAAAAATTAAACTCATTAATTAACTCATATCTGTAGTTCCATGCGTGCCTAGCGTGACGAATTAAGGGCCGCGAATTTGAGCCACTCAAAAACCGTAACAGGTCAATTCTGGGGAGAGTGAAACATCTGTGATGCAACAACCGAATCTCACCCAGGGATGAGCACTCCTCCAAAAAGTGTATAGTTTCAATAGAGCGCGAATTACACAAAGAACAGATTCCCCTCTGATCCAAACAGCCGAGTTTAAGTGCAAAACCTCACTTTTTAGATTAAATAGCCATCGCAACTCGTTGAGACAAAGACCGTCAAAATTATCTTCATGCAGGTCGAACAATGCGGAGAAATTTGTACCTCCTTGTTAAGTGAGAGATGCGTAGATGCTTGGACACATGACCGGCATTCTTCGTGATGTTGTTTTTTAATTCCATTGATAAGAACTGAAAAATAATTATGCCAGTCACCGAGGTTGCCCAAGGATGTGAGGAAGGGCAAGTTGTACTGTGTGGTGATTAAATGTATTTGTTAACAATTAATTAAGTTTTTAGTTGAGAAGAAAAAAGTTAATGGCACGAGAGGGATTCGAACCCACGTCCTTTGGCTAGATACGCCGCTGCTCTACCACCTGAGCTATCGTGACCTCGATCCACTGGGGTT
Organism: Cimex lectularius; assembly: GCF_000648675.2. Classification (NCBI taxonomy): domain Eukaryota; kingdom Metazoa; phylum Arthropoda; class Insecta; order Hemiptera; family Cimicidae; genus Cimex; species Cimex lectularius. The sequence goes on from NW_019392699.1 coordinate 264,652, forward strand.
GAGATGGGGAGTTGATGTCCGAGTGGATTGGGTCACGATAGCTCAGGTGGTAGAGCAGCGGCGTATCTAGCCGAAGGTCGTGGGTTCGAATCCCTCTCGTGCCATTAACTTTTTTCCATCTCAACTAAAAACCTTAATTAATTGTCATGTATTAATTGGTCAAGCGGACCACGAAAGTAGTGAATGAATTGTATTTGTTAAATTAAACAATGTTTGTAAATCCCAAGCCCTGAAGATGATCTCAATAAATATCGAAACGTTGGCACGATAAAGAAAAATTTTTTCTGAAACCTACATCACACCAGACCGCATCTCACGATTTCTGAATAAGTTTACTTTTCAAACAAATATTTCTAGTGTGCGGACCATGAAATATTCGTCTTTATTACCACCAAAGATGTTATTTTTGAGTATCTAGTATCGGGAGACTTCAGAACTTTCAGAATATAGGAGTAGTGAAGCTTAAGTGTATACACCAAAATTAAATCCATGTTGGTCTCTAAATATAATATATAGTTTGGTGTACCAGATGGCAATGTGAATAACTTTCTAACAAAAAAAGTTGCACTTTTTCTATTGTTTCGAACCTCTGGTATCCCCACATTTGACAGCCATAACACAGAATTGCACGACTTATCGCCTTAAAAATATTAAACTTGACTTTGATAGGGATAGTTTTATTGGGTAGGAAGGCTGACCATGTGTTATTTAGACCTAATTTAGCCTGACGCTTTCCAAGAGAAGTGCTTCGTCCAAGAGAGTCTCGGGGTAAATATAACTCCTAAATATTTGTATTCATTTACAACCTCGATGAGATTGCCCCTGAAAAAAAAGCGATCCAGAGAACACAACTTACCCCCTCTCCTAAGCACATGGTGAGTTTATTAAAGGATTAAAGAATAGTATTCCTTCGCCATGCTTGTTTAAGGCTGAAGATGGCGAAAAGCCGAAACGCAGACCGACAAGCACACCGAGGATTGGCATTTCATCGGAAACGACCAAACTATTATTTCACTGTTCACAAAATTCATTCTAAAGCCGTTTTTAATATACAGAAGTAATTAACAAATTCTTTACATCTCCGAAATCCTGCCTGTTGTTTAAATATCCTATAGATATTTTAAATTGTATAATTAATAACACTTGACAGATCGGCTACCGTTCGACAGCGAATAATCATCAAGGGGTCTGTTGGAAGGGACTTGAGCCGGCTTCTGAAGCAGTTAAGTGCTCCCCGGAGCAAGATCTTATCGAATCCACTCCGTGTTAGTCACTTCTCATTCCTTGTCGTACGTTACGACCTTTCGAAATAAAACTTCACGAACTTATTTATTCCATTCGTTTCACTATTCGGCCGTGATGGTATGTGAATATTAAATAATTTTTTATTACTTTTTTACAAAAAAATGGTAAAACCTAATGAAGTGTAAAGCTAGACATTATTAACCATCCTATCCGTTACAATTTACAAATTTTCTATAAAAAAAATTAAACACTAACAACAAATAAGCAGGTAAAATCAGAGAGAAAATGTGAAAAGTTTTAGTATTTTGTTTTACTTTTTTAATTTCCTAATTATCGTACTGGAAGGAGCAGGCTTTAAGCCGAAAAGAACCGATTCCTTTTATAGGTGCGACCCCCGGGCCTAAGGGGTGCCGTTCGCTCCGTCTGGAATCATTAATAACCACCAACCACCCACATGTCAGTGATGATCAATTTGTCTACATTTGTCTACACTCTTTGACCTAAGGAATATTAATTATCGAGGGAGATGCCCCTGTTGTGAATTTGTCTGCTGACAAATGAAATGAAGTTGTCCGTTTAATAATTGACCTTTTCTTTTCTTTTTTTCTTACGCTTAAATTGGTCGTAGAAATGCAAAGAACACGTAAAATTTCGGTTTTAATGTAGCCCTTTTACCAACTTGTGAATGTTTATAGTGTTATTTCTAACAATTTCAATTAATTAAGGTTTTTAGTTGAGATAAAAAAGTCAGTGTTTCAACTAAAAACCATAATTAATTAAAAGATATTAAATGGTCAAGCGAACCACGGAAACTAGGAATAAGTTAAAATTAAGTACATATTGACTAAAGCTCTCCGTGGCCATTTCATTTGTCCGAGAATCAAATTAATTAAGGTGAGGTTGAGATGGGAAGTTAGTGTCCGAGTGGATCGAGGTCACGATAGCTCAAGTGGTAGAGCAGCAGTGAAGATCGTGGGTTCGAATCCCGCTCGTGACACTGACTTTTTTTTATCCCAACTAAAAACCTTAATTAATTGAAAGATATTAATTCGTCAAGCGGACCACGAAATTAGTAAATTTAAACATAGTACTTTTCTTCGGTCCGTTTAAAATCTGCAACAATGGAATATTAATAAAATAACCATCTATGTCGTCAATAATAACAAAATATGCATATCATATACTTCCAAATCTATTGTAGTTTATTTTTTCAACAATTTACAAATGAAAAGAAAGAATTTTTTTTTAATTTGTACTATTTATGATAATAATAATAGTATAATAAGCAATATTATAATAAAGTGAACGTAAATGTACTCAACAATAAAATAAACAATACGGCATGGGTACTCCGTCTGCAATATAATATAAACCTCTCTGATTATTATTGGAAACGGTTAATAAAAGTATAAATTTTCCTTGAAAAAATAAATAACTATAGGTTGAAAAATTCCAAGTTCTCCGTGGTTGAAAACCTTTATTCAATTTAGTAAATTACATTGCGTTTCGGGGCTTCTGGCCCATCATCAGAGACTAAACATAGAGACATCTCATCGTATAATTCCCAATCTGAAAGCACACCCATCAGTAATTTCCAATTTTTTAAATAAAAGTATTTATACCTGGACTATACGAATGATACATATTTAAATGTATATAAACACATAAAAATGGCAAAAAGGAGGGAAAAAAAGGTGAGGTTTAGATGGGAAGTTAGTGTCTGAGCGGATGGCTCAAGTGGTTGAGTAGCGGCGTATCAAGCCGAAGATCGTGAGTTCGAATCCCGCTCGTGACACTGACTTTTTTATCTCAACTAAAAACCTTAAATAATTGAAATATTGGTCAAGCGGACCACGAAAACTAGTGAATTGAATAAATTTCAATTTGGAATTCTTGGTTTAGTGAAATGCCGTCGGCTGTTAGGTCTGATGGTACATGACAGATGACCCATTCGGACCCAACGGTTTGTAACAAAACCATAAAAAAAGTTTTGGTTTTTTTTTATATCAATTCATTTTCACTATTATGTTTTACTATAAGTGTTAATAAACACAAATTATCTTGGTAGCGATGATACATGTCATATTATAATTTAAATTTCTTTAAATTGTTTATACAAAATTTCCATTGAAATATATTGCTTTATAAAACAATCGGTTTGTAATTTACTAAAATATAATTATAAATTTAATAAGCCAGGACAACTTATTTTTTATTACATTCTATGACACAATTATTTATTTTCGGCATCTATAGTAAGAGCATGTAGACTGATAAATTGATTAGTAGTAGAAAGACGTATTTTATGATTCGATGCTAGTTTTAAAAATAAGATTTCTTCTAGTTTGATTATTACAACTACTTAAAACAAAACATATTTGTAAATTTCAGCAATAACATTGTAATGATAAGAGTCTAGTCAGGTTCAAAATATTAAAACGTTTGTTCGTAGTCTGAATAAATACCACGCTGGCTCTTTTTTAAATTAAATTGTTATAAAATATTAATGACTGACGACCACTGTTTTATCATTGTAAGTAGTGAAGAAACAAAGATAATCATGTTGATCTAAAAATGTAAGAGATATTTGTTCTGTGTATAGGCGTTAACTCACCTGAGGAAGGATTAAAATAAATCCGAAACGTTGTGGATTGAAAGAAAAACTGGTTGTGGTTTTTTTGAGATGATCTATTATCCCACCTTCAAGAAGGAAAAATCATAAATTGTAATCAATAGTTAATAATATGCACATAAATACAAACAATTGTGGGAATACAGGTTTAGTAAAAATTACATAAATGAAAATTATATGACTGTACGGAATTTTGGTACACTGACAAGAACAAACATACGAATATGTTTTGATGAAAGTGAAATTGATAAGGATTTTATGTAAGTTTAACATAGCGTGACCGTTGTGAAAATGTATTCTTTCAAGTAGCCAATAGCAACTTTTAAAAACATGCAAGTAACGCATGGTAACATTTTATGAAATAACACCAAGAATTCATCTTGTTCGAATTTTTAAAATACAAGTGGTCAGAGTGAAATTTGACGATTCTACAAGCCATTCTCGTAAATGCGCATCCAGTTGAAAAGTCCATCTTGGAAAGACAAGAGGCTTTCGGCTGTCAAACAAAAGGCATTAAAAGCCGTCCTAAGAAGCGGTCCAAAAGTGCGACCCGTATTCAAATGGTGTCAGGTGTGGAGAAAGGGCCGAATAACGGCGTTACCTGTTTTTTTTTTTTTTTTTTGCAAAGCAGCCCTAAGAAAAGAGGATAGGGTCAAATTTTGCATGCTGGTGGGAGGGCTGACTGACTTCTATTTAACTGCCATCTCCCTCCTGCTTACTATGAGGAGCCGTCAAAGATTAAAAGTCCATCTCTACTAGGAGTGGACGTAGCGAAAAAACCCAGGTAATTTCAATGTCGTAGAAGAGAACTCTAGATGAATATTATTAAAATTGACTGTCTCACTATTCAGTTTTATTGCTAATCATTAATTTTAAATTTTTAAAAGTTTAGATGTTGGTTTGTTGTCTAAGCCTCAAAATTAAAACCCATTTTCATTTTTTAATCCTTTTAAATATTTATAATTTTAATATTTTCAATTCGATTGAAATTTCGCCGAAAACGAATACGCATTGTGTATATAATTTTGTAGAAACGCGGTTTTTTTCATTTTCGTTGATTTTTTTTAAATACAGTTCAGGACGTGATTACTTTTTAAAAACCTGTTATTAACCATGTTTCACCTTTACTGTCACACGTCTTAAATAATATCTGGTTGGACATTTCATTTAACCCAGTTTTCTAACGCTGCCGATATCCCTCAAATTGGCCAGTCATTTCCCAAGTCTATTTGTAAATGAAGGTGTATAATTGATCTCTCAATATTGAAGTCATTATATAACATTCGGTCACGTTTTTATAACTGCTATTCAAATCGTGCTCAACCCCATCGCAACACGCTGCTGAAATGAAGTAGCGGGAGAAATGAAGTCCCGGTTTGCACGCTGGCGTGATTACATGATTTTGTTTTTTAACTTTTTAAACCATCAATCTAAGTTGCCTTCATCCTTCGATATTCAATTTATTAGCTGACCATGAGGTTTATCATCACACTAAATCTTTTACCTTCGAAAGTTTTACGTCAAATGCATTTTTAAAAAGCGCAGTTGTTTTGCAAATATTTTGACTCGTCCTCACTGTGTTCAACCTTATCCGCCTAACTTAATATATTAAGATATGAAAATTTTGGGCATTTTAGTCTAAAATCAGATTTTTTTACATAAAATCCTAATTTATCAACTTTAACATCATTAAAATACAAATCTGACCTTTATTTCGCAAACTATTGGGTTGTTTCCCATGAAATGTCCGATTTTTGGGTTTTTTGTTGTTTACATCCAATTGTTTACATATTACAATTAAGCAGTTATTAATCCTCCACTTTTGTTTATAATGATGAGTTCCCCTGTCTTTTTCACACCTTTTAGTATACCTCCAAATATGAACATGGAAACATGCAATTTTGTGTGATCTTCTTTTACGATTTTAAACTCGGTCATTAATCAACCGAGCTGCAAGAAATATCAATAAGGCGTTTGGCGAAGGGAGTGTAAATAAATGGACCATATGCAGTTGGTTTGGTAAGTTTTCGGAAGGGATTACCGAATTGGAAAACGAGCCCCGCGGAAGACCTCCAACTATAACTTACAACGATGCCCATAGGCACCAGGTGGAAGAAAACCACTATCAAACAGTCAGAGGATTCGCAGCACAACTAAATGTAAGTGCAGCTACCGTCTATGGGTCCCTCATGAGCGACAGCAGTTAAAGCGCCTTGAGACATGCGATTCCTTGCTCCCCAGGCAAAAAACCGAGCCTTTTCTTCAAAGAATAACTTGCGATGAAGAATGGATTGCATATGACAACAACGTCGGTCAGTCCCGTGGTTAAACTTCGACGAAAGACCAGGACACAAAACCAAATTCACACCCAAAAAAATTGATGGTGACCGTATGGCTGGAATTATTCACTACTCCTTTCTGCCTAGAGGTGAGACCATTTACTGCAAGGAAACTGACAAAATGCGTAAAAAATTACTCAAAAAACAACCAGCATAGATAAATCGGAAAGACCCTATATTCCTTCACGACAACGCCAGGCCTTATGTTTCAAAACGTACTGTAAACAAATTGAACGAGCTTGGCTACGAATTTCTTCAACATCCACCTTATTTTTTCAGACTTATCTCCAACAGATTTTCACCTGTTTAAGAATTTAGACAACTTCGTCAAAAGAAAATCTTTGAAAATGATGTTCAAGTCCAAAAAACTTGGTCGTTTTCAGATTTTGTTTCATTTCAAAGCTCAGAATTCTTCGGTTCCAGCATAAACAAGTTGGTCCCGCGTTGGGAGAAAATGTGTAGAAAATGAAGGCAAATACTTCGAATACATTACAATTAATTAAGGTTTTTAGTTGAGATAAAAAAGTCAATGGCACGAGCGAGATTCGAACCCACGATCTTCGGCTTGATATGCCGCTGCTCCACCACCTGAGCTATCGTGACCTCGATCCACTCGGACACCAACTTCCCATCTCAACCGCACCTTTTAAAATTTCCCTCCTTTTTGCCATTTTTCAAAAAACCTTAATTAATTGTAATATATTAATTGGTCAAGCGGACCACGAAATTAGTGAATTTAATGATTTGAAATGAAGTATACCTCACTAATTCACACCCAAACAAATTGATGGTGACCGTATGGTTGGAATTATTCACTACTCCTTTTGGCCTAGAGGTGAGACCATAACCTCTTCGTTGTACTGCAAGGAAATTGACGAAATGCATAAAAAAAATACTCAAAAAAAACCAGCATTGGTAAATCCACGACAACGCCAGGCCTCATGTTTCAAAACGTACTGTAAACAAATTGAACGAGCTTGGCTACGAATTTCTTTAGCATCCGCATTATTCTCTATTTACCTCCAACAGATTTTCACCTGTTTAGGAATTTAGACAACTTCGTCAAAAAAAAATTTTTTTAAATGATGTTCTCGTCCAAAAAGCGTTTTCAGGTTTTGTTTCATTTCTAAGGTCAGAATTCTTCAGTTCCTGCATAAAAAAAATTGGTCCCGCGTTGGGAAAAATGTGTAGAAAATGAAGGCAAATACTTCCAATAAAATTAGTTTGTTTTTATATAAAAATTTTACTAAAAAAACCTTTACCTTGCGAGCGAACATTTCATGTGAAACAATCCAATACATTAAATTTTCCACAAGATAACATTTCCGTTGAAAAATTAGCGCTTCAGAATACACAATAGCCGCCCAAAGAATAACCAATGGCAAAACCCATGTTTTTGCAATGACTTTCCCATCAAAATTTTCGGGGATTTCACCAAAGTTGCCTTATTTTATAAGTATTCCTTCATTACAACTTTTCTTAGTGAAATCTCTTTTGTAGGGTTGAAAACCCTGATATCGAACCTATGGGGAGCATCAACCCAAGAAAATCGTACAAGAAAAAAACGTTTAACCCTGCAACACCCTGTATACTAATTAAAATATCTCTTTAAAAAACCCTGTGTAACTTGATACCCGGTGGGCAAGACTTGGAAGAAATGTAGCGTACTAAGTAGAAACACTTGTATTTTCTTGAATGAACGACTGCTGAAGATAATCCATTGTCAGTGGGTTGTGTTCGTCGGTAAACACGGCAGGTCTAATTCGGGGGTATGCACCCCGACAATGCGATTTCCGCATTTTCCTTTCATCCTTTGGTTTATTGTTCCCATGTTTTGAGCCAAAGGAAATCTTCGGCGCCCGAACCGGCCGAGAGACTTCGTCCCGTTGAAAAATCGTCTACTGGTCATTTGTGCTTAAATTAGTAAAAAAAATTACCTTTCAGCCAATCATCTGTTTTAAATCTATATATTTTTATTAATTATATTTTCTCCTCATCCACTTATTTTCGTTGTGCTATAAATGTCACTTATTGTTTGTGCGAGTAACGGACAAATTTTAATTAACAATATGTACATACATTATATTTAGTGGTCTATTGACCAAATTATTTATTTTAATTAATTAATCTTTTTATGTAAGGTTTTGGTCGAAATGAAAAAGTACTAATTTCCCTTCTTACTTTTATTTTTGTTTATCCTTATTTGTTCTATTTAATCTAATTTTTTTGTGTTTATTACATTTAACTAATTCATTACATTAGTTTCAATTTATTATAATAATTATTTATTAAATTCACTAGTTTTCGTGGTCCGCTTGACCAACTAATATCTTTCAATTAATTAAGGTTTTTAATTGATATAAAAAAGTCAGTGCCACGAGCGGGAATCGAACCCACGACCTTCTGCTAAATACGCCGCTTCTCTACCACTTGAGCTACCGTGACTGAAGGTGGGGTTGAGAGGGAAGTTAGTGTCCGAGCGAATCGAAGTCCCGATATCTCAACTGGTAGAGCAGCGGCGTATTCAGCGAAGATCGTGGGTTCGAATCCCGCTTGTGACACTGACTTTTTTATCTCGACCAATACCTTTCAAAAATATTAATTAATTGAAAAATGTTATTGGTCAATCGGACCGAGAACTGTAATGGATTTATTATCAATGAATAAACAAAGCCATATAGCATATCGTAATTTTATATACATTACATATCCTATTTTTCAAATTTAGAATTAATTCTGTGCTGTTGTTGTTGTTTCATTTTGTTTTTTATATAGCTTTTTGTATTGATTTTTGTGTATGTTAAATGTGGTGTTATTTAGAGGAGTAAGTTATTTTAAGTTAATAACAATATATTTATAAAAACTGAAACCTTATAAAATTAATTGCTGTGAGAGTTTACATTGGATAAATTGTGTAAAATCAGACTCCAACAAGATTAACAAATGTTAATTGCACATGCAACAAACATAAACTATTTCTTTTTCTAATCATTTAGATACGTAATATGTATTGTACGATATTAAGACGCATTATATCTAACCAAAATATGTTTCTTCATTTGGTAAAGAAATTTTTTATTTTATATTCTTTGATATATTGTTAACAGAATAAAATATCTGGTTTTATAATAAAACAAGAATTTGGAAGGTATTGGTTGAGATAAAAAAGTCGGTGCCACGAGCGGGATTCGAACCCACGACTTTCGACTAAATACGCCATTACTCTACTACTTGAGCTATCCTTACTTTGAGCCGAGGGCCGTGGGTTCGAATCCCGCTCGTGGCACTGATTTTTTTATCTCAACCAATACCTTACATAAAGATTAATTAATTGATACATGCATAAGTTTAAATAATAAATATATTTATCGCTTAGAGTTAGACAATTCACTTATTTTCTTTTTCTTCTTGAATCCAATAAATCTTTTAATACACTTTGCAGAAAAATGTTACTCCATTTAATTGAGTGATGTTTTTTATCAAATTAAATTCTAAAAATTTTCAGAAGCAGTAATTGCTATTATTATTTCCTACTTTAAACCACATCTGTTTTCACTGAAACCAAACTTTTGATTAAAAAACTGCTATATTCTCCGATGATTAGAGCCTCATTAGAATTAATAATTCGTTGTATGTAACAGTATGATAAGAAACACAGACGGATACGGACTTTATTATGCTAGACAGAGGCAACGCACTTTTGGGCTTAAAAACGTATAAAAATTTATTGATTGCAAGTGGGACTATAGATAGATACTTGAGATAGGGCATAGGGACAATAATAGGCCATTGAAAGAAACGTAAAATAATTGAGCAAATTATGTTTGCTGCTGTAATGAAATTGTGAAAAGTACTAAGAACAAAACAAAGTATAAAATAAATAAACGTATAAAGAGGTCTTACCCAATAGTGAGCCTACTAATGAACAAAGAAAAGAAATAACGATTAATTTAGAAAACTAAAATAGTCCTTTTGCCTCGTTTGGCCATTTCAGACACGGAGAACTTTCATAATAGTGGAACAGAGCCGATGGTCCAAATAATTGCAATGTGCGGAAAGGTATTGATGGAATTATTATGACTGAATTTCTCTACTTCCAGAGCAAATTGATTGAGCAAAGTAAGTCTTGTGAAGGGTGAGGGTTGTTACAGAGAAATGAGGGTTAACAGTTTTTCTTGGGGCTTTTTATTGACCACTTACTGGAGTTATCTTGGGAATGCTTATTCGACAACCTTTGTTCGATACTGCCCACCATCTCCACATGGATGACTGCTGCTTCATCCACGTCCGGGAGGTTCAAACTAGATACATTGGTTTGTCTGGAAAATAATGCAGGTTTCCATGTATTCTTACTATTAGCTCTTTATATAATAAACTGTTTACGTTTGATGGATTATTCTTTCGAATATCAGCACTTTTTAATCCAAAATAAAAATGTTTGTTTACCTCAGTAGCATTTAGTTACGTGGGAATAATTCAGTCTTTACAAACATGTCAAAGCGAGATTTTTTGTCAAATTGTTCGTGTTGGATTTTGGGGCGTGGCAGAGTGAGTGAGGGCACCGTTCATAAATAGTTTAAAAAAATTTCGAATGGAGGACTTTAGCATGGAAGACAAAGGTTGTGGAAAGATTTTTTCCCTAGATGATTTGATTCTCGGCGACAAATGACAAATCCGAGTGGAGTCACGGGCGGGGTTCGAACCTGTGGTGGATCGAAGTAAAGATAGCTCAAGTGGTAGAGTAGCGGCGTATTTAGCCGAGGATCGTGGGTTCGAATCCCGCTCGTGGCATAGACTTTTTTATTTTATGGAATACTTCTGTAAGGAATGTAAATGAACTTGTAAAACAAGGCAACTTTGGTGGATGGAAAATTGCACGAGCCCCAATTGAATATTTCCAATAAATTCACTAATTTTCGTGGTCCGCTTGACCAATTAATATCTTTCAATTAATTAAGGTTTTTTGTTGAAATAAAAATGTCAGTGTCACGAGAGGGATTCGAACCCACGACCCTCGGCTAGATACGCCGCTGTTCTACCACTTGAGTCAGGATAGCTCAAGTGGTAGAGCAGCGGCGTATTTAGCCGAGGGTCGTGGGTTTTAATCCCGCTCGTGACACTGACTTTTTTATCTCAACCAATACCTTACATAAAGATTAATTAATTAAAAGATGTTATTTGGTCAATCGGACAACGAAATCTAATGAATGTATGTAATTTTTTTCTCGTTTCGTCCTGCTTTCATTTTCTTGATTCCGTGTGTTTACCCGGCCGTTAAATATTTTTTATTGAATACTCTGCAGAAACTTCCGTTTCCTCTTCATCGCTCAGGAAACAGCCGACATTTTTCGGATCTGTCAGGTTTTTTTTTAAATGTCGGTTAACAAAGAGACCCACTGCTTAATTCGCTTAAACACAACTTAAATGATTTGAATTAATGCTAAAAATTTTTATTATTAGTTCAATGTACTATTTTTTGACAAAATTTGTTAGTTTTTAAACCGTATTGACTGTATTTTCTTTAGATTGATAACTGGATGGCGGCTGCAATAAATCAGAAAGGCATTTCGTCATTGGTCAAAACAGACTCACATCATCAGATTGTAGCTCCACTGGACGAGTGGACGATAAAGTGATCGATAGTGTTTACTATTTAACAACATTCACACTAAATATGTTTAGCTATTCTAACGCAGGAAGTTCAAAAAGAGATTTCAAAAGAAATTACAATCTCTCTTGCGTGATCCCAACATTCAATCAATTTTCAAGCGTTTACAGTACAATTGAAAAAGTAATTGTTTTTTTTTCGTTTTTTTAATTAAATTGAATCGGTTCACTTAGTGTTCCAAATTGTCGTGAAAGCTTATCGATTCGCTTTTAAACATGCTGATTTTCAGAAAAGCCGTAATTATTAAACATGGGTTTTGTTAATAATTTCCTGAAGGACTGTTGAGATGATAAAAACAACTTTCGAGTTTTGGCTTTAACGTATGCAAATAACACGCTACTCTGGATTGGTATCAGGATCCAGCACAATTAGAAAACAAATACAGGGCTAGAAAACATTTTATTTGTGAATTATTTATTCATTATCTTACGGAAATACTTTAAAGATAGAATTGGCATTATTAATACTGCAATTAAACAAAAGTAACAACTCTACCAACAAAGAGAAAAAAATATGAACATCTTTCGCCTACTGACTGCTACAAAATATAAAAAGTATTGAATTTACTTTTCCAAAGTAAATTGCGTAAATTTCAGCATAGTTAGCAAAAAGCTATATAAATTATTAATAATTATTAATTCCTTCCATAGATTTAACATATAATAGGTCGAAATGTAACAATTACGTTATCCTGAGACTATCATAATTAAATTGAAAGCAAGGGAAACTATTTTCCATTTTATAACAGTTTGCCCTATTCTTTCTGAATATAGAAGATCGTTCATCGGGTGCAGTGTATTAACAAGAAAAGAATTTTTAAGTTTGTTGGATGGATTGGACTCCATTGGTGGAATACAACTGGGCAGCTTGGAACTAGGAAGGATTATGTTGAATGATAGCAACGTTTTATTCTATCTTATTACTATTTCTAGTTCGTTTTTTCCTTATGTGTATACTTATTTCCCTTCTTACTTTTATTCTTGTTTATCCTTATTTCTTCTACTTAATCTATTTTTATTCTGTTTATTATATTTAACTAATTCATTATATTAGTTTCTATTTATTATAATAATTATTTATTAAATTCACTAGTTTACGTGGTCCGCTTGATCAATTAATATCTTTCAATTAATTAAGGTTTTTAGTTGAGATAAAAAAGTCAGTGTCACGAGCGGGATTCGAAACCACGATCTTCGGCTAGATACGCCGCTGCTCTACCACTTGAGCTATCGTGACCTCGATCCACTCGGACACTAACTTCCCATCTCAACCTCACCTTTTGAATTTTCCCTCCTTTTTGCAATTTTTCAATTATTCATTTAATAATTATTCTATTTCAGGAAAATTTATACTTTTGTTACCGTTTACAATAATTTATAATCAGTGAGGTTTATATTATTTTGCAGGGTACAATTATTTATTTATTTAATTTATATATTTTACTTTTTCAGTTATTATTATTATCATTACTACTATGTTCTCACCACTTTCCGGCGGACGGAGTACCGATGCCGTTTTGCTTACTTTTTCTTGAGTACTAATATTCAGATTATTATAATATTGCTTATAAATTTAATCAACTTTTTACTACTATTTTGTTCACATTTTATTATTATTAATTTTTGAGGGCGTTTTAACAGTTAAGTCATATCACGCCCTAACATTTAAACTTTTTATCTTAGGTTAGGTACATCCCTACTGAGTGCTATAAAGCTCTGACTCCAAACATTCACTCATAAAATAATCTATCCTATTGCCATACAAAGCTTTAATTTATCATTTTAAAATTCTCTATTTGGAAGGCCAAATGTATGCAAAAATCCCATATTAAATTATAAAATTTATTCCTGTTCTTTAATTAGAGTTTCGAATCATTATTTCTCACAGGGCTTATATGGACGATAATAATAATAATAATAATAATGGAGTCAGACTAGCAAAAAGTCTCAGCACGAGTTTAGGCTCATCGTTATCCTTTTTGCTATTCCATTCAAATATGATAAATAAACTAATGCAACTTAAAAATAATAAGAAACAAAAACACAATAACACTTCTTTTTTTATTCTCTTTTTTTGGAGGGAGCTATCTTTCTTATTTAAATTACGATTTTGCGCAGTGTAGTTAATTACCCCGTAATTCGTATTTTCTTATATTCCATTTTTCCGCTCCGGCAGCCTCAAAAATTCCTGAAAAAAGAAAGAAATCTTTCACTCACAACTCTCATGCAAACACAAGCAGACAAACAATCAATGGTATAACAATTTAGGAAAAGGTCTATATCTCATTATAAATTCCAATAAATTTGAGAAAGCTGAAAAGTGCTTTTCGAAACAAACACAGGACCCAGTAACTCCTCAAATCGCTCGATTTTTATTATTATTAGACTTCAATGTTATCATTTTGTATTAAAAAAAAATATGGATAAGGCCAAATTAAAAGAAAAGGAAAACGCTCAGTTCCTTCGTCAAAGAGAAGAATGCACATCAAGTTGAAAGCAGAGATTCTATTCACCAGGGCAGCTTGGATTAGATAGATAAATAGATAGACATACTTTTATTTACAGCATTAGTACTACATACAAAAAAAAAGTCGTTCATATTGTTTAATACCGTCTGTAGAAGAACGTTGCAACAAAAAAAAAGAAATTATTTTTATAGGAAAGATTATGTTCAATGATAACATTGTTTTATTACACATTCTATTATTCCACTTCCACTGTTATTATTATTTTGAGTACTTTTTTTATTCTTATGTGTATACTTATTTCCCTTCTTACTTTTATTCTTGTTTATCCTTATTTCTTCTACTTGATCTATTTTTATTGTGTTTATTGCATTTAAATAATTCAATATATTAGTTTCTATTAATTTTTTTTCCGGAAATTGTATAGTTTTGTTAATCCTTTAAAATAATTTATAATCAGAGAGGTTTATATTATATTGGAGGCGGAGTATCCAGCCGTATTGTTTATTTTTTATTATTAATTTTATTTTTATTTTTTATTGCATTTAAATAATTTATTATACTATTTTCTATCCATCGCAGTTCGTAGTCCGATTGACCAATTAACATTTTTCAATTAATTAATATTTATGGAAGGTATTGGTCGAGATAAAAAAGTCAGTGTCACGAGCGGGATTCGAACTCACGACCTTCTGCTCAATACGCCGCTTCTGACCACTTGAGCTATCGCGACTTCGATCTACTCGGACACTAACTTCCCATCTCAACCCCACCTTTTGAATTTTCCCTCCTTTTTGCCATTTTTATATGTTTATATACATTTATATAAGTATCATTCGCATAGTCCAGGTATAAATACTTTTATTTAAAAAATTGGAAATTACTGATGGGTGTGCCTTCAGGTTGGGAATTATACCACGAGATTTCTCTATGTTTCGTCTCTGATGATGGGCCAGGAGCCCGAAACGCCGTGTAATTTACTAAATTGAGTAAAGGTTTTCAACCACGGAGAACTTGGAATTTTTCAACCTATCAATAGAGCTTCCATAAATATTAATTATTTTCTATTTAGTTATTTATTTTTTCAAGGAAAATTTATACTTTTGTTAACCGTTTCCAATAATAATCAGAGAGGTTATATCATATTGCAGACGGAGTACCCATGCCGTATTGTTTATTTTATAGATGAGTACATTTACGTTCACTTTATTATAATATTGCTTATTATACTATTATTATTATCATAAATAGTACAAATTTTTACTAAACCTGTATTCCCACAACTGTTTGTATTTATGTGCATATTATTAACTATTGATTACAATTTATGATTTTTCCTTCTTAAAGGTGGGATAATAGATCATCTCAAAAAAAACCACGACCAGTTTTTCTTTCAATCCACAACGTTTCGGGTTTATTTTAATCCTTCCTCAGGTGAGTTAACGCCTATACACAGAACAAATATCTCTTACATTTTTAGATCAACATGATTATCTTTGTTTCTTCACTACTTACAATGATAAAACAGTGGTCGTCAGTCATTAATATTTTATAACAATTTAATTTAAAAAAGAGCCAGCGTGGTACTTATTCAGACTACGAACAAACGTTTTAATATTTTGAACCTGACTAGACTCTTATCATTACAATGTCATTGCTGAAATTTAAAAATACTTTTTGTTTTAAGTAGTTGTAATAATCAAACTAGAAGAAATCTTATTTTTAAAACTAGCATCGAATCATAAAATACGTCTTTCTACTACTAATCAATTTATCAGTCTACATGCTCTTACTATAGATGCCGAAAATAAATAATTGTGTCATAGAATGTAATAAAAAATAAGTTGTCCTGGCTTATTAAATTTATAATTATATTTTAGTAAATTACAAACCGATTGTTTTATAAAGCAAATATATTTCAATGGAAATTTTGTATAAACAATTTTAAGAAATTTAAATTATAATACGTACATGTATCATCGCTACCAAGATAATTTGTGTTTATTAACACTTATAGTAAAACATAATAGTGAAAATGAATTGATATAAAAAAAAACCAAAACTTTTTTTATGGTTTTGTTACAAACCGTTGGGTCCGAATGGATCACCTGTCATGTACGATCAGACCTAACAGCCGACGGCATTTCACTAAACCAAGAATTCCAAATTGAAATTTATTCAATTCACTAGTTTTCGTGGTCCGCTTGACCAATATTTCAATTATTTAAGGTTTTTAGTTGATATAAAAAAGTCAGTGTCACGAGCGGGATTCGAACCCACGATCTTCGGCTTGATACGCCGCTACTCAACCACTTGAGCCATCCGCTCAGGCACTAACTTCCCATCTAAACCTCACCTCTCGAATTTTCCCTCCTTTTTGCCATTTTTATGTGTTTATATACATTTAAATATGTATCATTCGTATAGTCCAGGTATAAATACTTTATTTAAAAAATTGGAAATTACTGAAGGGTGTGCTTTCAGATTGGGAATTATACGATGAGATGTCTCTATGTTTAGTCTCTGATGATGGGTCAGGAGCCCCGAAACGTCAATGTAATTTACTAAATTGAATAAAGGTTTTCAACCACGGAGAACTTGGAATTTTTCAACCTATAGTTATTTATTTTTTCAAGGAAAATTTATACTTTTATTAACCGTTTCCAATAAAAATCAGAGAGGTTTATATTATATTGCAGAAGGAGTACCCATGCCGTATTGTTTATTTCATTGTTGAGTACATTTACGTTCACTTTATTATAATATTGCTTATTATACTATTATTATTATCATAAATAGTACAAATTAAAAGAAAATTCTTTCGAATAAACAACAATAGATTTGGGAGTATATGATATGCATATTTTGTTATTATTGACGACATAGATGGTCATTTTATTAATATTCCATTGTTGCAGATTTTAAACGGACCGAAGAAAAGTACTATGTTTAAATTTTCTTCACCGTCGGTTTCCTTCGACGTATAGCGTGCCAGTGGATCTCCAGCATGGGCCGAAATAATTAGAGACCATGTCCCATACTAGAGTGACGGACAGTTGTGGTGATTGTTAATTTGTAGTGCATTAGCCCGCCTACCTGGAAGGACCGACAAAATCCGCTTTCTTTGTTTCACCGGTTTTTATCCTCGAGGCATTACAGGAGAGAAAAAACGAAGACGGGTGGAAAAGAAACGGCAGGGGACAAAGGTCGCCGACATTGCCATTTTTGTGTCAATTGACAAGTGTTTTCTCATCTGTTTTGATACTGGGAGTGACTTACGAACCGGTTGCTTGTTGTAATTGGAGAAAACTTTAACTCGGATCATAATATGTTAAAGTAAACGTCAAAGATATTAAAACTGGAATAATACAAATGTATAATGAAAACCATGATACAGTTCGATGATCTCCGGGACGGTTGGTTGAACCCTTATTATGGAAATTAAAGTAATATTTGTTGGTGACAGAATTCTCGGAAATTTTTTCCTCACGCAAGGAAATATCAGAAAGTGGACTTCCTCTGGCGACGTACACAAATGCTTAATGTGTCGTATGTAGACGGAAGGGGCGATCTGCAATCGTGATAAAATCGTGACAGATATGTAGTTCCTAAAGTGATCTTCCTGGGAGAGTGGGTGCTTCTTCGAAGGTGGACAGGAATCAGAAAAGTATCAAGAAGAGAGGCTGGGTGAAATAAAAAAACGATTGCTGGAGAGAGGCAAAGCTACGGCGACGATGATGATGATGATGACGAGGGTTGCCAGCCGGCGAGATGAAGGCAGCCTGGCCACGCCTCCCTGGCGCCACCACAACCTCATTGTCAATAACGCTTATTACATTAAAATGTATATCTAAAGGTAGAAAAAAATAATATCATAAGTGCATTAATGTGACTCATAATCGACACATTACATTACTGCACTTACTAATATAATTACAGACTTTAGGCAGTTTATGTAATTATGTATTAAAAAAATTATTTTATGTTTTTTAAATAACATGTAAATTTTTAAGTAAATTTGTCTTTTTTCTATTAGCTTTTTTAAAAAACATTACATGTTTTTTAAGTAATTAATTAAATAATTTTAAAAAAGTTAAATCTTATAATAAAATGTAAAATACATAACAATATAATTTGTTATGTTTATATTTTAAAAATGCAGATATTGATGATGGGTGTAAATTCCCGAAACATCCAATTAAATGTTTACATAAATGTAAATTAATTATACTTTTTATCTAGGGTATTGGTTGAGATGAAAAAGTTGGTGTCACGAGGGGGATTCGAACCCACGACCTCGGCTCAATACGGCTTGAGCTATCGTGACTTCGATCCATTGGGTCACCAAATCTTCATCTCGAACCTTTCGAATTTTCCCTCTTTTTGTCGTATTTTCAATGGGACAGTCCGAGTGGATTTATTTAGATTGTTTTTGTTTTTTTTATACATATATGATTTTATTAGGTTTCCTGGTCCGCTTGACCAAATAAATTCTTTTCAATTAATTCTATCGACTTTTTAATCGAAATTTTTACTGATAGAATTTGACTGAAATATCTGACTCTAAGTCGCAGTCTGTAATTTCATATCACCAAATAGCATTAGGAACTTTGATAACCCTCCTTTCGAAGCAATGATTACATCAGTCCAATGCTAAAAAGCAGAAAAGTGCAGGCTTCATTTTCCACGAAAAAGTAGAAACATTGGTGACGAGAGGTTGTCCGCAAGGAGTAATACTCTCGCCTCTGTTGAGGAATGTGGTAGTGGATGACGTCATATGAAATCTAAAAGAAAGCGGAATTTAACCCAAGGATGTGCAGATGACATTGTCATATTATCCAGGGGAAAATTCAACACAACATTAAAAGAACTCACCTAAAGAGCATTAAACATCGTGAACAATTTTGGGGTAACAAAACAAATACAGAACCTACATTTTAGAATGGATCCAAATAATACAAAAGGAGAAGTGGATAAACTATAGCGGCGCTAACCACAGTAAACGTATGTTAACAATCCCTCACCAAGACTGGCAAACTCACTGCTGCAGTTGGAGAGAGCTGATTCAAAGGAGTGATAGGACTATTAACCGATCACTGGCATCTGAGAAAACTACTACACAGCATGGGCATATATAACGATGATCCCATCGCAGATTAAACAATGAGGAGGAGGAAACAGCCACCCATACCATATTCGAATGCGAAGCAATGGCTCAATGCAGATTTCACCTAACAACAGGAAAACCTAGGGAATGAAATTGTAGCAACAACAGTTCATGACCTAATACTTTTGAGAAAGGGACTAGGAAGGTACAATAAGTCAGATGGCTCCCTGGGGAGCAGAAACCTTTCTAGCTTCTTTTCCATAAAGCTTTCTAGTTTCATCATCATCCGTTACTGAAGATAATTATCTCCGTCACTCTCGTAGCATCGAGATTATATAGCTCCTTAAGTGACTGTTCACGACTGTCTGCCTGATGTATGATATTGCCACTAGTTGGAAAGTAGTTTTGAT
Source organism: Cimex lectularius (assembly GCF_000648675.2). Classification (NCBI taxonomy): domain Eukaryota; kingdom Metazoa; phylum Arthropoda; class Insecta; order Hemiptera; family Cimicidae; genus Cimex; species Cimex lectularius. The sequence goes on from NW_019392699.1 coordinate 284,517, forward strand.
GTCTGACCTACTGGATGCGGCACGGTTCCTTGATGTTTTGGAGCCCACGCTTTCCAGACAGACCAGTCACTGGATGATGCATTCGAGTGCTGCTAAGATATTTCGGAGGAAACTATCGACTTCCTAAAGGTAAGTTCTGGACCATTTCAGGACCACAAACTATATGTTAACACCGAAATTGTCCATGGGTTAGTCACTTTTATTTTCAGATTTCCTATCAGATGATTATCTAACTTCGGAAAGTTTAGTGGATGATGATGATATAACTAGGAAGCGGGGTTTGTACTCCCTAGGCACTGCAGCCTTATGGCTTATTGTATCTTCCTAGTTCCCTAGTTCAGTGCAATTGACTCAATCCTTCTTCTAAGAAGAATTAGGTCATTGGCTGTTCCTGCTACAAGAAAGCACTTTACAGTATCGGCTACAATTGAAGAGTTTGATATTAGTTTTGATGTTAGACCTATCTGATTTTCGGGTGTATTTTGTAAAGCTTCCGCACTTCGAGTAGCTAAGTGTGTGACTTACAATCGAAGAACATTGTCCTTACACCATCTCTTCTTACATGTAGCTAAGCTTCCAGCACATCCTTTCTGCAAAACTTGAGGTATTCCCTGTATTACCCAGAGGCTTAACTCCTCTCCTGATGCCATAGGTGTTTGGAATCCTTTTCCCCGCCCTTTTGGGAAGTACAAGAAAAGACATATACCAAGACCAAAAATCATACCTATGAACCATGATCTGCAATTGCTCTTCGTTATTTTGCCCACAGTAGTAAAGTACAGCTGTTACTGTCCAGTTTCGATTCATCTCTTGTTTTTAGTTTATATCTGAAACAATTACAGTTCGGTTACTGGCTGAACGGAGTTGAGCCAGACAGAACTTGAGCAAGCTCCTGGTAAACCCCCTCTTCATTTGATTGTAAGTCCTGTATCGCAGCCACCAGCTTTACATTATCGGTTACGATAGACCAGTCTGTCTTTAGAAGTTAGACCTATCTAATTTTCGGGTGTATTTTGGAAAGCTTCAGCACATCGAACAGCTAAGTGTGTGACATAGAATCGAATGCTTTGTTATATAACTTATAAACTTATAATCAATCCAGGTAACCGATAACTTTCGTTTTTTGGCCTGTCTCGCAATGAAGGAATTGTTGTAAAGGTTAATAGTTTACATACTTTTTGCCTTTATCACCTAATCGGTGGCCGCAACGGTTTAGGCTTTGACATGGCGCTCATCACTATGAGGTGAAGGTCCCGAGTTCGAATCCAGCGGCCATACTTACAAATGGAATTTTTTTTCAAAAACACCGGCACCCTGAGGGTTCATATGACCTCTGCTGTTGCGACCCCTCGTAAAAAAATCACCTAATTATTCTTGCTGAATTTTACGATTAGATCTAATAAGCTTTTTACAATAAACGAAATGTTTCACGATTAAGAGACAACCACATTCTGTTAAAATGAATACCGACGAGAAGCAGCAACTCTCTTTGAAGAGAACGGTTACCGGAAAGTTTTATGTAAACACAAAATAAGAAAGTCCGAAGACGAATGGGTTCAGACCTCTTTTAACTCTATTAATGACAGGTATGAATTGAAAGATTAAGCGGTATCGGAATGATTTATTACTACGGTATTATTTCCCTCGACCGGCTATAACGCAATTATTGGCCAATTGGACCCTGAGGTGAATAACTATTATTAATTTCGACTCAGTGGTGGAGATTTTTCGTAGAAACCGTGGAAAAATAATTTATTTTAGTATATTCATTTAGCGAATTTCTTGAAGGTGTGCCGATATTATAATTTACTATATTATTTAGTTTTCTTGTAAATTTATTGCCAAAGAATTCTAAAAATTAGAAGCATAAAAACGACGGGACTTATTCTCAAAATGAAATCATAAAGGAAGCATTTAAAGGATATCAGATCGAATAAAATTCAGTCATTAGAAAGACATAAATATAGATCGAGAATATTCAAGATCTTCGAAATCATGCAAGCACTTAAACTTAAACGACTTCTATTTGCCAGGCTTGAGGTTCTGGATTCGAATCCAGGCATAATTGAAAATAATGTTTTTAGTTGAGATAAAAAAAGTCAGGGCCACGAGCAGGATTCGAACCCGCGATCTTCGGCTAGATTCGGCTGTAAGATATCCCCTCCTTTATCTCAACTAAAACCTTAATTAATTGAAAGATGTTAATTGGTCAAGAGGACCGCGAAACTAGTGAATTTAATAAGTTTAAATGAAGTACACCTTCACTAAAGCTCTCCCCGTAGCCATTTCATTTGTCGTCGAGAATCAAATAGAATACACGACATTTGAAAAATGGCAAAAAGGAGAGAAAATTTAAAAGGTGGGGTTGAGATGGGAAGTTAGTGTCCGAGTGCATCGAGGTTACAATAGCTCAAGTGGTAGAGCAACGGCGTATCTAGCCGAAGGTCATGGGTTCGAATCCCGCTCGCGACACTGGCTTTTTTATCTCAACTAAAAACCTTAATTAATTGGAAGATGTTAATTCGTCAAGCGGACCACGAAACTAGTGATATAATATAAAGTACTGTAACAAATTCGCTTGACCCCTCGTCGGCGACTCCTAACGGGTAGTTGATCGTTAAACCCTAAAAAACTATTTTATTTTACTTAATTTTTAATTTTTTTAAAGGCACGGTGGGTCTAAATCTGCATTGATTCTGTAAGAGATAATAAGAGAATGAGATGAGTCAGGAGAGGCAAGGACTTCGCCAGGAGCCGCTCCAATCCTTCCGAACTCAAAGCCATCTCTTACGTTTTCTTTCGTCAGAATTTATTTATCCAATTTCAATAAAGAACTAAAACAGCTTTCTGATGTTAGATGGGAATCTTTAAATTTTGGTCACATATTTGAAAGCCTATATTTCACCCTATGATCTCCATAGTTTCTACATATCAGAATATGCATGTTGGTGATTATTTCTCCGAAAATCAAATAAAAATAAATAAAATTCATAAAAATAGTTGTTGAGATGGGAGGTTGGTGTCCGAGTGGATCGAGGTCACGATAGCTCAAGTGGTAGAGCAGCGGCGTATCAAGCCGAAGATCGTGGGTTCGAATCCCGCTCATGCCATTGACTTTTTTATCTCAACTAAAACTTTAATTAATTGTATTTCTGTATACACTTATTTTTTAGGTTTAGCCTCACCTACTCAAGGATTTTTCCTACTTTACAATCTGTGCTTATCAACTCGGTTACAGTTATTCCATATTCCGTTTCCAACTTTTTATATACTTCAAACCAATCCACATTTTTTAGCTTAAATTGATTTACAAAGTAATTGGGGTACCGTTTTGATGGTAGACTGAGACATTTACGCAAGTAATTTATATGTAGTTTTAAGGTTAAAAACCAGGAACAACTCTAGCTCTAAATACAAAAAATGCCTATGTGTATGCAATGGTAAATTAAGCATTTTTTTCAAAAAATACCTCTGCACTTGCTTTAAACAGCTGCTTACACCCTCATATCTGGGCTCCATAACAAAATGACGTTTTACAAATATTTTCAAACACAACCATTTTGGATTTAAAAGATATTTTATTATTTGACATTATGCCATGGAGGGAAAAATTGAACGTTGTTTCCGAAATAAAGTTCAAATTTGTATTTTAATGCCGCTAAAGTTGAGAAATTCTGAAGTTGAGAAAAAATCTGATTTTAGGCTAAGATCACAAAAATGTTAATATCCCAGGAAAGAATCAAATAGAAACTTCGTTCTGGTGGCACAGAACTATGTTTTATTTAGAGAATCTACCATGGAAGTATTGAAAGTAAACCCCGTAGCACCCTGTATACATAGGCCAGTTAAAACTTTCTGCATTTGTACACACAAATTTGAAATGTGGCTATAGGCATTAAATTTTATTGTTGCTATATTTCGTACGACATTTAATTTTCTTGTTTTCCTAGTATTTGCGATTGGAATACACAAACCATGAGTGAAGCTTCTTTTTCTTTTACTTACATCAGGGTGTTCTGTAAATTGTGTGTCTGCCCATCGAGTCTGTTGTGAAATCAATTTGTTATTTATGCCTACCATAACGTTGTGCCGTTTTTTGTCCCTGGCCGGCGATCAAAAGGGTCCGAATCTTTGTCGGGAAACGGGCAAAGGAAGTGGAGAGATGAGTAAAGTGGCCCGGGGCCCTGTTAACCGCTAATTAAGTACGCGTTATGGCCAGGCAAAGTGTTGGCCCCCAACCTTTTTATCTCTGGAAAACAATCATCGCCGAAAGGGCTCAGGGTTTCGAGTCAAGACGTTCCGTCGGCAGCTTCCATGTTTAATTTTACCCTACAGAATTTTATGACTTGTTTACTGCGAATCTTAAATAAAACGTCGGGAAGTAATTCAGGATCGCAGTTGAAAAGCATTCAGTTGTACAAATTCATTTATTATTTATTTTCAGAATGAAGATGAGTTAATTAGTTTTTCAGAACAATATGTGGAAGGTCTTGCAGGAAAATAAGAGTTCTATATTCTGGTCTGGTCTATATTTTGTTCTATATTACATTACTGATTTATATAACCTCAAATCTGTCCAGAAATGTACATTCATACACGCATCAAAAAGTTTGAGCCTATCACTTCTCTCAGTTCACCGGTCAACATCAACCACCATGTATGTTGGCAGTTTGGAGTCAGATCTCGGTCTTATCCGTCCAGCCGCCGAGGTTCGACGCCAGGGGTTGTCACCAGCTAGGTCATTTCAGCCCCAAATGCAATCAGTTCCTAAATCCAAGCCATTGCACAATCATTCATTCTCAAATTCTTTCTTATTTACATACCAAACACGCAGTTAAGGTGGTGGAGTACTCAATATTCCTCCATCGCCCTTAACAATTTTACTAATAAGCAAACACTACTGGCATAATTGAGTGCCCATGAGGTACTCAACGTTCCGCAATAGACCCGATGACACTACACATTCACGCTAATAGATAAACTCAATTTTACCAAACACTAGGAGACAACAATGCTGTAAGAGTATAAGCAGTAAACCTACCCTATTTCCTTCAAGAATCAGAACAGGGTACCCAGATGCTCGTTGCCGTACTCAAGCACAAGTTTCATATCTCCTCGCTTTCCTACGCCTCTCTGTACGGAGGTAAGGAATTGCACCCTTAAATTAGGTGGGACGTACTGATCAACAGTTCCTTATTATGCCTGACACATACGCGGGCCGTGTGCCAACCCCACATGGCCTATCTGTAATGTGGTGAGGATATCAATCTTCTACTAGTCAGATCCTCCGAGGGCCATCTATCAACAATGATTTTGATACGCGGGAGCTTTTACACCGACCAGGTCTTCCGACATGCATTTTTAGCAACAGAGAGCCGACTCGCGGAGGTTAAGTCCGGAGGATAGGCCATCGAGACCCTCCAGGACCGATGTGGCCGGGTACCCAGAAAACTCTTTTTGCCGCGACTCTCCAGTTCGCGGTGGTTCTTTCCAAATATTCTATCCTATATTCAATATACTTTAAACTAACTATCCATAAACATTGCCCAGTTTTTAATTATTTCTATTTTTGATGAATATATTTGGAGGTTAAGTGGGCAATCTTGCTGTCAGACTATTTATTGGGTTGTTTTACANAGCTTTGAAATGAAACAAAATCTGAAAACGACCAAGTTTTTTGGACTTGAACATCATTTTCAAAGATTTTCTTTTGACGAAGTTGTCTAAATTCCTAAACAGGTGAAAATCTGTTGGAGATAAGTCTGAAAAAATAAGGTGGATGTTGAAGAAATTCGTAGCCAAGCTCATTCAATTTGTTTACAGTACGTTTTGAAACATAAGGCCTGGCGTTGTCGTGAAGGAATATAGGGTCTTTCCGATTTATCTATGCTGGTTGTTCTTTGAGTAATTTTTTATGCATTTTGTCAGTTTCCTTGCAGTAAATGGTCTCACCTCTAGGCAGAAAGGAATAGTGAATAATTCCAGCCATGGACCACATACGGTCACCATCAATTTGTTTGGGTGTAAATTTGGTTTTGTGTCCTGGTCTTTCGTCGAAGTTTAACCACTAGACTGAGCGACGCTGATTGTCATATGCAATCCATTTTTCATCGCAAGTGATTCTTCTTTCAAGAAAAGGCTCGGTTTTTTGACCGCGGAGCAAGGAATCGCATGTCTCAAGGCGCTTTAACTACTGTCGCTCAGTGAGCTCAAGAGGGATTCATAGATCGAGTTTTTTGACTTTTCCTGTTCCTTAATTGTCTTGACACTGTAGCTGCACTTGCATTTAGTTATGCTGCGAGTCGTCTGACTGTTTGATAGTGGTTTTCTTCCACCTGATGCCTAAGGACATCATTGAAAGTTATAGTTGGAGGTCTTCCGCGGGGCTCGTTTTCCAATTCAGTATTCCCTTCCGAAAACTTACCAAACCAACGGCCTATGGTCCGTTTATTTACATTCCGTTCGCCAAACGCCTTATTGAAACGTCTTGCATCCTCGGTTGTCGAATGACCGAGTTTAAACTCGTAAAAGAAGATCACACAAAATCGCATGTTTCCATGTTCATATTAGTAGGTGAACTAAAAGGTGTGGAAAAGATTGGGGAGCTCATCATTATGAACAAAAGTGAAGGATTAATAATTGCTTAATATGTAAACAATTCAAATCCCGTTTGTGACACTGACCTTTTTTTATCTCAACCAATACCTTAAATACAGATTAATCAAATGAAAGATGTTATTTGGTCAAGCGGACCGCGAAAACTGAAGTGAATTTGTCATTAGCATCGAAAGATGTGATACTCTTCCTTAGCAAAGAAAGACTCATCGCATTCATTTTAATGAAAATATCTTATAAATACGACAGTGTACATTGCCATTTTTCATCATAGTAAACGTTGGCCGATTTGAAATTGTGGTCCATCAACTGAGATTAGACTTCAGAATGTAATTCTTGTAATCGTGAAAGTGCTTTCGCACAAAACAGCCGCGTGACTTATGTATGATGAAGCTAGAATGATGCATGCTTCGACATTGACACAGTATTGTGAAAAGTCTTGACTTCAATGGCCGTGACTTGATATAATTAAACATTTGTACAGACTCATCCAAAACATTCTTAAAAGAAGAAGTCCGAGAGGATCGAAGTCATGCTAGCTCAAGTGGTAGAGCAGCGGCGTATTTAGCCGAAGGTCGTGGGTTCGAATCTCCCTCGTGACACTGACTTTTGTATCTCAACCAAGATCTTCCATAAAAGGAATTAATTGAAAGAAGTAACTTGGTCAATTGATCACTAAAACATAAATGGATTAATTCTTAAAAGAGGAACCATTTATTTCATAATTAAAGCATGTCTGTGGAGATTGAATGACTGTTGCTGCAAAATAAAAACTTTTTTTCAGTACTCATTGTTGGTAGTTTTTTTAATTGTATCTATTCATTCTCCGTTTATTTGGGTATTTTTTACTTTTTCTCGAAGTTCGCCGTCGACCCCCTACTTCGGTTCGGCGGGCCACAGTTTGGGAACTACTGGTAAAAAAACTTGCGCTATTTTTCAGCATAATTCGGTTAAATATTTCAAAAAGTTTTATACTCAGCCGGCCCACATTGCCGAAATTATCCGAAAATAATTTTTAAAACAGGAAGAGTCTTCTTTTAAGAGGACGCGTTCCTCCTCCGATGTTAGGGTTCGATGAAAGTCCAAATCCGTTCTGTAGTGTTTAGTTTCCGGCTCTTTGGACCCACTAATGGCCCCGGCGATTCACTTGATTAGTAACACTCTTCTCACCACCACCGAACAGAGTTTTTTTCTGCGCTCTTCTTCAGAGCTAAGGCAGAACCTCCAGCAGATACAACACCGTTTTTCCGAGGGGAGAACGAATCGAATGAAACCTAGATCGCTAATCTCAAATCTCTTTTGAATTGGCGATCCATTTCACCTTACATCGACAAAAAAAAAAGAAAGAAAAGGAGGTTACAAAAAAATACATACAACTCCACCCATATTGTATAAAATGTATGAACGTACAAAAGTATAACGAGCACATCTAAAAAGGAAATAATCCTATGGAAATTCACATTGAAAAAAGGAAAACACACTTTAACGTCAGAGACAAAATTCCGTGATATTTTGTCTTTCTCAAACACCACAATTAGGTTTTACAAAATTTTTTTTAAATATTTCACTATTCTGCACAGTTCAACAGGCTGAAATAATAAATTTTTACAAGACATACTAGTTTTCATGGTTTATTTTGTAATATAAACGTATAAATTTTATACGTATAAAAGTATAAAAAGGTCACACAATAAACACACATTAAATTTCCGCACTTCCAGTTTTAAGTTTATTTTTCACAATTTTGTATAAATGTATACGAGAACACTTAAATTATGAGATTTTTACTGAGGCCTGCAGAGTTAATAAACCTTATTGATGCTTTTTGTACACTATTGACGTTAAATAAATAAATAAAAATAAAATATCAAGCCATATAAACAAGACCATAAATTAAACAAAATTTCCAATGTTGTAACGTTAATATAATTTCTTTCGCCATTTAAAAGCATTATTTAATGATTATTCAGAAATCGTGAGATGCTGTCTGGTGTGATGTAGGTTTCAGAAAGACATTTTCTTTATCGTGCCAACGTTTCGATCTTCATTGAGCCCTGAAGATGATCTCAATAAAGATCGAAACGTAACTTCCCATCTCAACCCAACCTTTTGAATTTTCCCTCCTTTTTGCCATTTTTCAAATGTGTAATCTATTTGATTCTCCGCCAAGCGGACCACGAAACTTAATAAATGTAACTTTAAATAAAAGTACAGCAAGATTCAATTGAGTGTTACACAATTTGGAATGTTCTCCACCATTGTCTTAACTAAGTTATGAGAAACCCCAACTAGCAACTTTAAGCAAAACAGTCTTGCTATTTCATATTATGGATTATTGAATCCCGCTCGAGCCATTGACTTTTTTATCTCAACTAAAAACCTTAATTAATTGGTCAAGCGGACCTGAAATTAGTGAATTTAAAGATCGAAACTTTGGCACGATAAAGAAAATGTTTTTCTGAAACCTACATCACACCAGACCGCATCTCACGATTTCTGAATAATTATCTCACAATAATATTGCTTACTTCTGGTTCAAGATGACGTCTTTCCATGGTTAAAGACAATACAACTGGATTTTTATTTTAACGAGGGTATTTCAACTACGAGGTTATATGAACCCTCGGGGTGCCGATGTTGCCTCTACACAACTGGATTAAAATGGAAAAAAGACGAGAAAAGGTGTTACAAAAAAAAAATTCGTGTTTACTACTCTAGTAAATCCGTTATGGAAATCTGTAAAAATGAGGATTAACATTTATTTGTCTAGTGGGGCGTCGGTGGCCGCAACGGTTTAGGCGTTGACACGGCACTCATCACTGTAAGGTAAAGGTCCCGGGTTCGAATACAGGACAGCAGGGCCGCTGGATTCGAACCCGACATTCTTACAAATGGTCTTTTTTTCAAAAACACCCGCGCCCTGAGGGTTTATATGACCTATGCTGTTGCACACCCTCGTTAAAAAATATGTTTTTGTTTGAAAATGTTATTTTATTTTATCCAACTAACAAGAATATATTGTGCATTTAATTCAAATGAATAGAATACGAATAAATTACAAATTAATTATTTGTTTATGAGCAGTTTATGGAATATTTACGGTCTTACCAAATTTCCGGAATTGTCTTGCTTGCAAGGAAAACTTGATAAGCCTAAAAACGTCAATACTATCAGTACTCTTGATCAAAGGACGTTGTATACATCACTTATAGAATTCTTTTGAAGAAAGTTTAAATTTTGCAATGCCGCCCTCCATTCCTCGAAAGACAAGGAAGCCTCTAGCAGTAAAGGCGAAGAGAAGATTAATGTACAGTTAAGAGGCATTATTTGAGGTTTTCCACTCTAATCCACCATCGGGGAAGAGCAATTTCCACGGATGGCCACGGTCTCATTCCCCCGGCAAGCCGACATCTGCCTTCCCCACGACTCACCTTCGTTCACCGACCACAACCTCGCCTCCATTAATCTTCCGCTTTTAAATGAATTTCTCTTTCACGTTTATCATCGATCACCCTGCCAAAATAAAATCTAGGACTTAAGCGCATTTATTTTTATATCACGACTGTCAAATATTCAATTCCTGGGACGTAACCAGGAAACATGACCAAAGCATGTTAGGCACTCGGACTGCGAATTTCTTTCCTCATATTTATGTTAAATGTGTCTTTCATGCAATTTTACAAATATAAGAAAGGTGGTAAAGTGAGATGAAGTTTAATATTATTAGGTCGAGAAGCCTTGTTCTTATCTTCTTAAATGAGGTAGAAAACAAATTATTAGTTCTCTCCCATTTGAACTTCTTCAAGGGCTCGATAATTCCGAAGCATCAAATTCAGAATTTCTTCAATAATCCATAATATGAAATAGCAAGACTGTTTTGCTTAAAGTTGCTAGTTGGGGTTTCTCATAACTTAGTTAAGACAATGGTGGAGAACATTCCAAATTGTGTAACACTCAATTGAATCTTGCTGTACTTTTATTTAAAGTTACATTTATTAAGTTTCGTGGTCCGCTTGGCCAAATAAATTATTTTCAATTAATTAAGGTTTCGGTTGAGATAAAAAAAGTCAGTGTCACGAGCGGGATTCGAACCCACGACCTTCGGCCGCTGGTCTACCACTTGAGCTAGCATGACTTCGATCCTCTCGGACTTCTTCTTTTAAGAATGTTTTGGATGAGTCTGTACAAATTATTAATTATATCAAGTCACGGCCATTGAAGTCAAGACTTTTCACAATACTGTGTCGATGTCGATGCATCATTCCAGCTTTATCATACATAAGTTACGCGGCTGTTTTGTGCGAAAGCACTTTCACGATTACAAGAATTACATTCTGAAGTCTAATCTCAGTTGATGGACCACAATTTCAAATCGGCCAACGTTTACTATGATGAAAAATGGCAATGTACACTGTCGTATTTATAAGATATTTTCATTAAAATGAATGAGATGAGTCTTTCTTTGCTAAGGAAGAGTATCACATCTTTCGATGCTAATGACAAATTCACTTCAGTTTTCGCGGTCCGCTTGACCAAAGAACATCTTTCATTTGATTAATCTGTATTTAAGGTATTGGTTGAGATAAAAAAAAAGTCAGTGTCACAAGCGGGATGCGAATTATTTACATATTAAGCAATTATTAATCCTTCACTTTTGTTCATAATGATGAGCTCCCCAATCTTTTCCAGCCTTTTAGTATACCTACAAATATGAACATGGAAACATGCGATTTTGGGTGATCTTCCTTTACGATTTTAAACTCGGTCATTCGACAGCCGAGGCTGCAAGTAGTATCAATAAGGCGTTTGGCGAAGAGAGTGTAAATAAACGGACCATTCGCCGTTGGTTTGGTACGTTTTCGGAAGGGAATACTGAATTGGAAAACTAGCCACGCGGAAGACCTTCAACTTTAATTGACAACGATGTCCTTATGATTCAGGTGGAAGAAAACCTCTATCGAACAGTCAGAGGATTCGCAACACAACTAAATGCAAGTGCAGCTACCGTGTCAAGACAATTAACGAACATAGGAAAAGTACTAAGGAAAACTCACTGAGCGACAGTAGGAAAAGTCAAATAACTCGGGTCCCTCATGAGCTCACTGAGCGACAGTAGGAAAAGTCAAATAACTCGATCTATGGGTTGCCTTGAGACATGCGATTCCTTGCTCCGCAGGCAAAAAACCGAGGATTTTCTTGAAAGAAGAATCACTTGCGATGAAAAATGGATTGCATATGGCAATCAGCGTCGGTCAGTCTACTGGTTAAACTTCGACGAAAGACCAGGACACAAAACCAAATTTACACCCAAACAAATTGATGGTGACTGTAGGTGGTCCATGGCTGGAATTATTCACTACTCCTTTCTGCCTAGAGGTGAGACCATTTACTGCAAGGAAACTGACAAAATGCATAAAAAATTACTCAAAAAACAACCAGCATAGATAAATCGGAAAGACCCTATATTCCTCCACGACAACGCCAGACCTTATGTTTCAAAACGTACTGTGAACAAATTGAACGAACTTGGCTACGAATTTCTTCAACATCCACCTTATTTTTTCAGACTTATCTCCAACAGATTTTCACCTGTTTAGGAATTTAGACAACTTCGTCAAAGGAAAATCTTTGAAAACGATGTTCAAGTCCAAAAAACTTGGCCGTTTTCAGATTTTGTTTCATTTCAAAGCTCAGAATTCTTCAGTTCCAGCATAAAAAAGTTGGTCCCGCGTTGGGAAAAATGTGTAGAAAATGAAGGCAAATACTTCGAATAAAATTATTTTCCTTTTATATAATAATTTTACTGAAAAAACCATTGTCTTGGAAACGGTCATTTCATGTTTGATTCTCGGCGACAAATGAAATGGCCACGGAGAGTTTTACTGAAGTATACTTCATTTTTCTTATTAGATTTATTAAGTTTCGTCCGTTGGTCCGCTTGACCAAATAAATACTTTTCACTTAATTAAGGTTTTGGTTGAGATGAAATTTGTTGCCTATTGATCATTTGCGGCCGAGAATCAAATAGATTACACATTTGAAAACTGGCAAAAAGGAGGGGAAAATTCAAAAGGTGGGAACTTAGTGTCCAAGTTGATCGAAGTCACGATAGCTCAAGTGGTAGAGCAGCGGCGTATTTAGCCGGATGTCTTGGGTTCGAAACCCGCTCGTGACACTGACTTTTTATCTCAACCAAAACCTTAATTAATTGAAAAGATTTTATTTAAAGCCTAAATACCTAGTATAATCTAATATCTTTGAATATTGTAGCACCTACGTGGTTCGAATGCTAAGAACCTCAACATGTTCTTGATCTATATATTATACAGGGTGTCTTTTTTAGATGGCCGGCTGAATTTTTCCTTAACCAATGACGCTATAAAAAAAAACCTGTTTAATATTTTTTAGTCTAAGTTTTGGAGAAAAATTATACAGGGAATCTCAGGCCCAGTTCAACTTCAACATTTCAAATACGACCATATACCTCCTGACAAATCATTTTAAAGGATTTTTTACGCTGAAAACAATGGTGCAAATGGTCAAAAAATGGCAAAGTTATGGCCAAAAGAAACCGGCAGCGTAATTTCGACGAGGAGCTGAATATTTTACTGTATTTTTATTTAGAAATCGTGAGATGCGGTCTGGTGTGATGTCGGTTTCAGAAAACATTTTCTTTATCGTGCCAACGTTTCGATCTTTATTGAGATCATCTTCAGGGCTCAAAGTGTTTGTCTTCTGTGTAATTGTGCCAATCTTGCGTGTCATGTTGAGAGTGCACTCGACACGCAAGATTGGCACAATTACACAGAAGGCAAACACTTTGAGCCCTGAAGATGATCTCAATAAAGATCGAAACGTTGGCACGATAAAGAAAATGTTTTTCTGAAACCTACATCACACCAGACCGCATCTCACGATTTTTAAATAATTATCGATTAACGGTCACAAATCACCACACATTTTACTGTATATTTGCGAAAATCCGAATTCCTCTCTCCGGACTTAAAATTTTAAACCGTTTCCCTCTCATCTTGTCCAGGGACTTCGGGACTCAGATTATGACAGGTGTTTAACGTTCCGTGCACAAATGTCGATTTGGGAGCCTGAAGAAAACGTTCTTCCATACATCCTATGGACTGATGATATCCAAGTTCACCTCTAATGGCATACTCAACCGTTGGAATTTTTGATCGTGGGCAGAGGAAAATCCGAGAATTTCGTACTCTTGTCATCATCAGGTGATTCACAATATCAACGTTTGGTGTGCACTTCTCGGAAATAAATCAATTGGGCCTTATTTCTACAAAATAATTTAAATGGTGCTCAGTTCCTCAATTTTTTGAGGAAGGTTTTACCAACACCAATAGATGATGTTCCTCTGCATCAACGAAGAATGATTCTCCAGCATCCAGCTTGATGGATGCTCCCCACAATTATTTGCATGTGAGACGTTATTTGAATCATCACTTCCAGGAAATGTGGATAGGACCTCATGGCCCGACCAGTTCGCCTCCTCGGTCACTGGCTTTAACTCCACTTGACTATTTTCTATGGTGCCATTTAAAAAATAATTCCTACGCCAATCATAACCCAGAAACCTCAGTCGGAGAACTGCGGCAAAGTATAGAAAATGCTTGTCAATCCATCTCCCCTGACTGCTCTGAGTACCGGTGAAGAGTGGTTAGTTAAAAAGAGCAAATTTTTCCATCTTTCGCAAGACAGACATGAAATTGATTAATAAATAGCAAACCCAAATTTTTTTTTGACTCGTAATCAACTGTGACTAATGTAGCCAGATAATGGATTTAATTTTAATACTAAATAAATTGAGTGGTGCGTTAAATTTGTCCATCAGTGTACGTTACTGACTCACAGTATCCACCATCGAGTTTATTTTGACCTTGTTTGAAAAAAAAAGTTGCCCAATTTGTAAGGAACTTTTGAAACCTATGATGATGATTTAATGATTGATAAACGGGCATCATCTCTGATGACGAGCTCTAATGGTGTGGAGGGCCCGGTTTAATATCCTGCGTGATTATTGTTTGTTTCTTTTTTAGGAATTGGTTCAACTGTAGACTCGCCATTAACAAAAGCAATCCGTTTACTTTATCTTTATATGATCTTTATTATAATAAAATCTAATAAATAAACATTTTTGTTGTTTAATTAATTTTAAATTACAAATTGTTAACTTGAATATATATATAAAATCGTCTAAGCCCTGAGGAATTCCTCGTTGCTGACTTTTTCCTGTTTACATTTTCATCTCTCTGTAATAGCAGGTGCGTCGCCACCTGTATTGTTTGATTTAGAAAGTTCTTTGTAAAGACGAAAATTTTACTCATGTATCGTGCCGTTATATTGCATTGTAAAAGTACTCATAGAGTGGCAAACCAGGTGATTAATCGTACACTGGTATGTAGCACTTTTCTTAATTTTTAAGATTTTGAGTACAGAATACATAAGGATAGCTTGCCCAGGATAGTTTTAGATATATGCAGGGTGTCATTTTTAGACGGCCTGGCTGAATTACTCTTCAACCAATGACGCTATAAAAAAATTAAAAAAATCCTTTCTAATATGATTTAGTCTAGTTTCAAGTTTGGACCTTTTTTGTAGAAAAATTATACAGGGTACCTCAGGCCTTTTTCAAATTTCAAATATTCCCCTGCACATCCCGACACATCAATTCAAAAGAAGTTTTACGCTGAATACGATGGTACAATCGGAATTTAAATTGGTCAAAGAATGACAAAGTTATGGTAAAAATTAAAACCTAAACTGGGACTGAGGCACCCTTATAATTTTTTTTCTCCAAAAAAATGTAAAAATTTAAAACTAAAAATATTAAACACGTATTTTTTGGTTTTCCATAGCGTCTTTGGTTCAAGAAAAATTCAGCAGGTCGATCTAAAAAAAGACACCCTGTACAGCACACATTGTATAGATGTGCCAAAAAGAATGTTGTTATAGTGGAACAATTTCAAAAGTATCAATGAAGGAATATGGTTCCCCGCGGTACGTTACGGGATAATCAGGACTACCCGAGGATACCTGGCATTTTTACTGAGTTAAGTCGATAAACCCAACAGCATACATCTCGTCTTCTTTAAGAACATCAAAGCGAATCGCCTACAAAAACAATGGCCCCCAGTAAGACGACTGAAGAGGACGTGCAAACATGTTTACTAGACTACCGTTTGAACTTTAATAAACTAATAAGGAAACCAGCGGGTGAATCCTACATTTAACCAGTTTTGTTAAAAAACAAACGAAAAAAAAAAAGCCTTTAAAAGGCTTGCAAAAAAAAAGGGTGGGAAAAAAAAAAAGAAAGAGGGTGTCCGGTTCACATTTTCCATACTGTGCATCATCTAGTTTATTACAATATAAAATACGTTATTATAGTTTGTATTACTTACTCTGAGTTCAGGAATAAGAAAAAGTCTGTTTGTGAAATGTAATTTTTGGAATTAATACACCAAACCAACTTGCAGAAACCGAAGTAACATTTTTACCAAAAGTTAAATTGAAAGGTGAAATAAAAACCATAAAAATCATGCGTTTCCAAAATGGAAACGAGATTGAAGAGGTGAGGTTGGTTCCCTCAAAATAGAAATTTGTATCTTCAATAAAAAACACTGACAGGCAAAAATTCACCCAATTGATTTCCTCGATAAAAGAAAATTCTGCCCTGTTTTTATTAATAAATATTTGTTTATGCTATGTTTTAAATTGGGAATATCAATTAGAGGTGAACACATTTAATCCTTAATCCAAAACAAGGATAAAGGATTTTTCTATGTTTACTTTTTACGGAATTTAAAATGTTTATTCAGTCTCATTTTAATTCTGAAGCAATAAACGGTTTAGTGATTATTCGGAGATCGTGAGATGCGGTCTGGTGTAACGTAGGTTTTAGAAAAACATTTTCTTTATCGTGCCAACGTTTCGATCTTTATTGAGATCATCTTCAGGGCCTGGGATTTATAAATACTGTTTCAATTTTACAAATACATGTAGGATGTGTTTATAAATCTCAGGCCCTGAAGATGAACTCAATAAAGATCGAAACGTTGGCACGATAAAGAAAATGTTTTTCTAAAACCTACGCCACACCAGGCCGCATCTCACGATCTGCGAATAATCCTTGACTAACGGTCCTAAACACCACACATTTCTAAACGGTTTAGTTTTTAATTTTTGTTTTCTTAATTTCAATTGTTAAACTTAAAAATGCCAATTAGTGCTGAGGATGTTGGGCGTAGTGTGGAACTTATTGATGATGGACGTTCTATCGGTATGCAGCTAATGCCATCGGAGTTCCATACGAAACACTGCGAGACGTCGTTAATGTTTTCGAGAAACTGGATCCTACCATAGGGTAATAGAACCACAGGATGACCTGGTTTAACTTTTAGAATTTTGCGAAACCGGCACCTTACTGCTATTCAAGCGATTCATCGGCTCCAGGAAGTTCGAGGTGTCCAAATTTCTGAACGCACTGCTCGAAGAAGATGAAATCAGTATGGACTGATGGCTTTTCGCCCCGTTAGAGGACCATAATTGTCCAGAACACACAGCGTTGCACGGCTCGCATTTGCTGGAGAGCACAACCATTGGTCTTTGGACGATTGGTCTGCTACTTTTCACAGATGAGTGTAAATTTTCTCCACGATCTCCAGTTGGTGTGAGTTAGTGTGGATAAGGCGAAATGAAAGGTACGAAGCAGAGTATCCCAGAGCAAACCTTTACAACGGATAGGAATGTCAATGGAGACTCGCACATAGTTGGTTATTGTTCTTGGAGGGTCCAGCCACTCGCTATGTGAATGAAATTTTGGAACATCATGCGTTGCCTATGCTCGATGAAATCAGCGACAATCCGATTCTAATGCGCGATAATGCCCGTCCACATGTCGCTCGCATAGTACAAACATACCTTCAACAGCATAACACCAGGGTCTTAGCCTGGCCAGCCCGTTCTCCAGACTAGAACCCGACAGAACATTTATGTGCTAACCTCAAAAGACGAATAAGACCATCACTTCCTGATACACTCCACGACCTTGAAAGGGCTCTCCGAGAAGAATAGGCTAACCTCCGGCAAAGACACATTTCCAGGCTGGTAGAAAGTATGCCGAGGCAACGTCGAGATGTAATTAATGCAAAATATTACAATGTTAATTAAAAACATTAAATTAATAAGGTTTTTAGTTGAGATAAAAAAGTCAATGTCATGAGCGGGATTCGAACCCACGACTTTCGGCTTGATACGCCGCTACTCTATCACTTGAGTTATCGTGACATCGATCCACTCGGGAACTAACTTCCCATCTCAACCCCACCTTTTCAATTTTCCCTCCTTTTTGCCATTTTTCAGTGGGTTCGAAGGTTTATTAACAACATTAAGGTTTAGCATCCTTGCACTATTCATACATTTTTTTAATATTGAATATATTGACTCGCATTTTAATAATTGAGATTTAGATTTAAAGAGGAAAATTTGTTTTCAGACAAACCGCATAATATGGGATGATGAAAAAATGTGTTCAGAGGGGCTTAATTCGACAAGGGGAATCCGTTTAGGTAAATTAATACAGTAAATAAAAAGTAACTGTTATGGGTAGTGTTGGCCTTCAAAGGCGGTAGGTATAAATACGGAATATGTACACAGAGGCCATTAGTACCCGTCAAATTGGACACCCAATTAGAAAAAAAGGTTTAGTGGAAGCCCTCCCACATTCAGAAAAGATAAACATCTTCTATTTACGTGTGTTACGTCTCCTAAAGGTTGACATCTTTATCGAAGCACATTCGGAGTGAAATTGTATTTTATTGTTTGAGCAATTCCAGGCCTAGTAACAGCCGATAAACGTCAACAGGGTGAACTGTGGGGGATGTACTACCTGTCCGAGACGCCGCCAACCCCTATTTGTTTCAAAATGTCGTCATTTTAATTCTTTCTCCTTTGTAACGCAGGCCGACAACAGGTAAAAACGCTTTGTAGGCAAATTCTTTTGTTTAACTCTCTTCTCCCCTTGTCCGCTACTTGAATTATTACGACCTATTTGGTTGCATTCCACCTCCCGCTCCCTGTTACACACCGTTTTCCAATAAATTCTTAAAATTATTTACATTTAATCGTTATCATTACCCGTGTGAAAAAAAGGTACATGCATATTTTATAACAGTATATATACATTTATGGACAAAATAAACGGACCATCCTTAACTTTTAATATACACTGACAGGCATAAAATTCCACCCACTTGTAATATAAATTTATTTGTATATATTTTTATATATTAATCAAAGTTTCACGTTTTTTAATACTCACTCTCAACATGACACTCAAGAATGGCACAATTACACAGAAGACAAACACTTTGAGCCCTGAAGATGATCTCAATAAAGATCGAAACGTTGGTACGATAAAGAAAATGTTTTTCTGAAACCTACCTCACACCAGATCGCATCTCACGATTTCTGAATAATCGTTTTTTAATACGTTTAATAATAGAGTCTCCGTCTAAAAAGGTAAAAAAAAGTAAATTGCCAAGGAAAATGAAAAATGAAAGATAAAACAAAAAAACATAAAATTTGTTTATTAGTTTTTTAATTAACATTTCAATATCGCGTATTTCCTCTTCTTCTCTTAATTATATCTCGAAGACGCCTCGGCATACTTTCTACCAGCCTGGAAATGTCTCTTTGCTGGAGATTATTCGGAAATCGTGAGATGCGGTCTGGTGTGAGGTAGGTTTCAAAAAAAAAATTTTCTTTATCGTGCCAACGTTTCGATCTTTATTGAGAACATCTTCAGGGCCTGGGATTTATAAACACATCCTACATGTATTTATAAAATTGAAACAATATTTATAAATCCCAGGCCCTGAAGATGATCTCAATAAAGATTGAAACGTTGGCATGATAAAGAAAATTTTTTTTGAAACCTACCTCACACCAGACCGCATCTCACGATTTCCGAATAATCATCGACTAACGGTCACAAATCACCACACTTTGCTCGAAGTTAGCCCATTCTTCACGAAGAGTCCTTTCAAGACGGTGGAGAGTATCAGTAAGTGATGGACGTGCTCTATTCGTCTTTTGATGTTATCCCATAAATGTTGGATGGGGTTGGGGTTCAAGTCGGGGAGAAAGGGCCGGCAAGGCTAAGGGATGTTATGCTGTTGAAGGTCATTAGGATTGGATTGTCGCAGATTTCATCGAGGATGGGAGTCAAAGATCCTCCACGAACAACCAACTCTGTGCGACTCTCCATTGAAATACCCGCCCACACCATCACTGAGCTACGTTGAAAAGTTTGGCTCTGGGAAAAATTACAGGCTTCGTGCCTTTAATTTCGCCTTCTCCACACTCTTTCACGCCCATCTGGAGATCGTAGAGCAAATCTGCACCCATCTGTAAAAAGTACAGCAGACCAATCATCCAACGACCAATGCTGTGTTCTCGAGCAAATGGGAGCCCTTCAACTCTGGGTGTTCTGGACAATTCCGGTTCTCTTGCGGAGCGAAAAGCCGTCAGTCCATACAGATTTAATCTTCTTCGAGCAGTGCGTTCAGAAATTTGGACACCTCGAACTTCCTGGAGCTGATGAATAGCTTTAACAGCAGTAAGGTGCCGGTTTCGCAAAATTCTAAAAGTCAAAAAAGGTCATCCTGTGGTTCTGTTACCCTAGGGCGTCCAGAACCGGCCCTCTATGGTAGGACCCGGCGTCTCGCAGTGTTTCGTATGGAAATACGATGGCAATAGCCGCATACATGATGGAACGTCCATCATCAATAAGCTCCGCACCACGCGCAACATCCGCAGCACTAACTGGCATTTTTAAGTTTAAAAATTGTACTTTTCACTCAATTCAATACAACGTAGAATTTGTTCGAATTTCTCGGTGAGAAGGAATCAACTACTAGGGCGTTACAAAAATTTGGTGCATATTAAAGTTTCCATTTTAATCCTTAATGGACTGTGATGTAAACAATGCATATATCGTTGTTTAATTTGACTAATCATTTATTTAATTATGTGTACCAACTGACTCTGCTTTCCATTTTATTTTATAAATCTCAACGAAAATGTCGTAAGAAAAAAATTGTCATTCGCGGTTTACTTAGGCACGATTGGAAAAAAGGACTAAGTGCGAAGACTGCAGCTGAGGAAATTTGTGCAGTAGAACGTGAAAATGTCGTGCATCTTAAAACTGCAGTGTTTCGGTTCAGGAGGTTCAATGCTGGGGACAACAGCCGTCAAGATGAGTCTAGATCTGGTCGTCCTTCAGAGGCGGATGATGCTGAATTATTCGAGTCTGTCAATAAGGATCCGTTTACGAATACTCGACGATTATGGTCTGAAACGGGGGCTTCAAATGAAACGGTAATGCGTCATTTAAAAAAGCTTAATGCCCGAAATATACCCAGATCCTCATGACTTGTCCTCAGCCGCCCAACCTCAACGTATCCTACGAGCCTTTTACATCGAAAAAGACAATAATTTTTTCTCGATTTTTTTGGGTATTTACCGTTTTTCTTGAAAGAAAAAAACCCTAAAAAACGAGCCTTTTAGATTAAAAAAACAATAAATTTTTTAAAGATTTTTTTGCGTTTTTCTTGAGAAAAAAATACGTAAAAAAAAGCCTTTTGCATCGAAAAAGTCAATAAATTTTTTCTCGATTTTTTGTTTTTGCGTTTTTCTTGAAAAAAAATTAAAAACGAGCCTTTTACATTGAAAATAATAAATTTTTTAGATTTGTTTGGGTTTTTGCGTTTTTCTTGAGAAAAAAAGGTGTCCAATAATAAAAATATTTTCGATTTTTTTTGGGGAGGGGGGATTTCTTGAAAAAACGTAAAATACGATTCTTTTAGATCAAAAAAGACAAAAAAAATTTTTAAAGATTTTTGAGCATTTTTCTTGGAAAAAAACGTAAAAAAAGCCTTTTACATCGAAAAAGACAATAAATTGTTGTTCGATTTTTTGGGGGTTTTTCTTGAAAAAACGTAAAAACGAGCCTTTTACCTCGAAAAAGACAATAATTTTTTTTTTCGATTTTTTGTTTTTGCGTTTTTCTTGAAAAAAAACGTGAAAAACGAGCCTTTTAGATCAAAAAGTCAATAAATTGTTTTTCGATTTTTTGGGGGTTTTTCTTGAAAAAACGTAAAAAAACGAGCCTTTTAGATAAAAAAAGACAATGAATTTTTTTTCGATTTTTTGCGTTTTTCTTGAAAAAACAAAACGTAAAAAAAGTGTCCTTCGAGCCTTTTACATCAAAATAGACAATAAAATTTATTTCGATTTTTTTTTTTNGTCATTATAATATAAACTATTAAAAAAGGATATAAAAATAAAAGTAAAGAAGGGCGCTTTTAACAAACAAATCATTATAAACAGATTAATAAATAACACAACAAAAGTAATAAATAAACCCTCAATTACATTTGAAAACTCATTCAATTTTTTTTTTAAGATCCAAAGGGACGAGGATACCATAGGGGTTCGCACTGATACCGAATTTATTTATGTAATGCACAGCTGTGGAGATTGAAGACTAACCCGTATTTGGTCCTGTACCCTGAAGTAATAAATAATTCATGGGTCTATAGTTAACGCAAGGGAACCCTAAAGCCAATACAAGATATCTCAGGGAGTTAATAAAATTATTTAGGATCTTCCACAGAAACACAACGGAAGCCAAAACTCTTCTATCCGCCAGAGAATCCAGGCCCACTAGAGCAAGCCTGGCTTCATAGGAGCAATGATGGTACTTCCTGTGATTGCATATCTTGTAACACAGGTATTTCATGGCCTTTCTCTGAACCCTTTCAATCATATAAGACCCATCTAAAGAACCCAGCGACCAAACAACATTGGCATACTATTGATGACTGAGCACCAGTGATAAAGTAATTGTGGCACACCATATCGGACATGGACAGGTTTCGGTAAGTCTTCACCAAATCTTACAAGAGACCTCTCAGAGAAAAAGGAGTCCACTCATCCCAAGAGGGGTTGGCCCATATCTAGTTTTTTGACCATTTTTTAATGTCATTACTTTTTGTTCACATATGCCTTGCAGGTTAGGTTGTAATTCTTATAAATATATAGGCAATAAATTGATGGCAATTTTGCTCAGTGTGGCATGACGAAGTGCCATATGTCATCCTATCAAATGTACTGTATTTTTGGTTATTTTTTAACTTTGTATCCCCGGTTGTACCTCTGTATGTCGCTGTCTGCAGTTTAACACTTTTAAACAGTCGCAATAGCTTTTTGCTTTGATGAGCTAGGCTTAGTTTTTCTCCAAGCTTTATCCCTAAACATTTTACCTTACCATTTGGTTTTATTGGATTTCCTTCTATTTTGCTTTGATGAGCTAGGCTTCGTTTTTCTCCAAGCTTTATCCCTAAAGATTTTACCTTACCACTTGGTTTTATTGGATTCCCTTCTATTTTGCTTTGATGAGCTATGCTTAGTTTTTCTCCAAGCTCTATCCCTAAACATTTTACCTTACCATTTGGTTTTATTGGATTTCCTTCTATTTTGACAATAGGAGCAGTTGCAAGTTTTACTTTGAGTAAGAGCACTTATAGGGGAAATTTCCGTTTTACCTTCGTGTCCTTTCAGTATTTTGTTTTATCAGTTTTGCACTTTTCTTCTTGATTCGCCTTAGGCTATGGTCATTTTAATTTGAAACATAATGTAATAATATATTTTTTCTGCTCTGGCAGCTTCAATTTTAATAGGTAATTTAAATAAAGTTAATGAAAAGTTGAAAAATATATTACATTTAGTAGATGCCATCATGACATATCTCAACTGGAACCATATATCCAGAAGAAAACATTCTGAAATCTTCTACAGAAAAAAGAGAAAACAATCATGTTATACTTGTTTAAAAACAATAACTAATTATTAAATACGGTAAAAATTCAACCTATACAAATCATTTTAAAATTATCTGACTTATGTGTTCTTATTCAAATGACTCAAATTCACTCTGATCACTCGATTCATCCTCTGTTAATTCGCTTGCTTCCTGGGACAACTTTTTTTCGTCTTCATTTTCCATCATATCAGCATCCTCTGGTGGTTCCCATCGGTCTTTTTCTTCTTTATTGATTTTCCCGACATATTCTTTAAGGAATGTATTTCCCTGAAGGACTCGTTCCTTACAAGCGGTGCCAGACGTCAAGATGGGCAGTGCTGAAATGTCGGATTTCTCGACTTTTTCTCCAAAAGGATCTTTGCCAAACTGTATCAGGCTGATCGAAGTGCCGACTAGTTTTTTAATGAACTCATCCAAGTTCTCTTTTGAAAATGACTGAAACAATTCCAATTCATTAACCGGGTTATTAACAAAATTAATTTATAATTTACCTTATAGTGTTGATGACTCTCATCAATAATTAGAGAAACTATATCCATTACTTCATCATGCAATCCCATACTATCCAGAACTTTATAGAGTAGCATGAATACCTTCACAGAAAATTAATTATAAATTCCTTTAAAATCATACCGAAGTGTTTTTTCTAACCTGTGGTATGCAAAGTTTTCTTAGACACTGTAAATGTGATTTCCTAGGTTCGTCATCCAACAATGTGTCCACCAACCACCCACCATCAGGAAACAAAAGAACATTGTACAACTGTGCTTTCACGATCTACATAAAAATACCACGAAATTTACATATATTTTACAATCAATGAAAAATAAATGATATAATATGAAGTTATACCTTGGTTTCATGTGCCATACGATCATTCCAAATTGCCAAATCTTCATGATATCTTTTTAACTTGTGCTCGTATGCTACTGTTTCTGAAAAATTTTTCCTCACCTGACTCACAGGTGGATTTGGTTTAGAATTATGGAACTGTTCAAACCAGTGGATGAAGCCTTCTTGTGCATCCTGGAGCAATAAACGTAATTTAGTTTATTTTAAAAAGAGATCCTTTTAAGAAATATTACAACATACTAGATAAGCCTTGTAACAAAGATATTCTTTAAGAGATGAATCCACTTTCGGAGGCAAATTATGTCTTGTAACTCTACCCTGGTCATCCACCTCACATCTATATTGCTCCATGATTAATTCTGGCGATCCTTCAGGAATCTACAACCAATGTGTGATATCAGTAAAAGTTAAAGTTAAGGAAGAAGTCATTACCTTGTTGAAAGCCTTTCTCGCTGTAGAAAGCTTTTTGAGAGCAATGAATTCCCTTATTAACGCATTGCACTCCCATAAAGCCTCGGCTCTTTGCTG
Source organism: Cimex lectularius (assembly GCF_000648675.2). Lineage (NCBI taxonomy): Eukaryota > Metazoa > Arthropoda > Insecta > Hemiptera > Cimicidae > Cimex > Cimex lectularius. The sequence goes on from NW_019392699.1 coordinate 309,418, forward strand.
CGGATAAAATATCATCCAATCCAACGCTGATATCTTGTTCATGTCTTCTTGAGTCGCTTCGTGGGCTAACGATTCGCTGAGTTCCACATCTTGCTTGCGACTCCTTTAATTTCAATATTTTTAAAATTGTGAAAAAAAATTTAATTTATAACAGGCATACCTTATACTCTTTACAACTTTTTCCGTTATAATTGGTACGTTCATTTCGTATTTTTCGGCTGCAGTTAAGCACTCTTGCCTTTCACCGTAATCTGTGACCGTTTCCATGAATTGCGCGTACTGTTCAATTTGATCTTCTTCGGGTAAAAGAGAACAGTAGTACGCGATTGAATCCACATTTCCTTCTGGTATCAGAGCCTAAAGGAAATGAAAAGTTAATCTGAATTATGAATAATCCGAAATTTCGAAATAAATTGATGTTTAGTAATTTGGAAAAAATATATAAACGTATGTTTTGTCATTAATTTAATGGCAAATCTTGCATTAACAAACATACTTTTTTTTCATGTGAGGAGAAACCTCTAATATGCGATTGGCATATTCACTGATGGGCAAATTTAAAGCATCACTCAATTTATTTAATTTAGAATTCTTAGTTACAGGTAATTGGGAGCTATCATAGTCAAAACAAACAGTGAGTAATGCATTTGTTATTTCCTTTGTTTACTTTTGTACTGACTAATCCCATTTGCATAAAAAAACAGCATTATGCCCTTCCATTCTGCTATATCTAAAGATGGCTTTCAGTTTTTTTTTCTCTTTTTTCTTTCTTTAATCTCTGATATTTTTTCCTTCATTGATTTCATTTGGTTTTATTCTTAAACCTTTACGAAAATCAGGGCCCGGCAGCCGGCTTGTGGAACTCAGAAAACGACCAGGCTTCAATTCGCACGGAAACGTGTGGATTGGACATTGTAAGATTAAAGATGATGTAAGAGTTGGCCATTTTTATATGGGCAGAATTTCATATTGAGATGCTAAGGAGAAAGGTACGACCTATGATGTACGGTTCCTCAGGTGGTATTCCATGGTGGGTCATTGATGTTTTGAGGTGGCACCGAACTGTTTGTTGTGCAAGGATCTCAAACTTCACAGAGGTACTTCCAAGACATAATCAAACATGCAGTGCATGCCATTTGCCCCCTCCACATCGGTGAGATTGTTGCTAAGGCTGCATAGAGCACATATTGCGGATGTCTACATGATTGAGGTTGGAATTGGGTGCTTCATGTGTGGCCAGCTAGTCCAGTATTTAAACCCAATCAAACACCTTAGAATAGTTGGAAATGACTGTTCATTAAAAATGGTAAAGAAGAAATAGAAGAAAGATGTGATTCGTGCCACAGGTGGATCTACTTGGTATTAAAGGGGAAAAAAGTTTTTAAAATTTTTTTTTCCGAACCCATCGCCCCAGCTTTTTCATCTAAACCATCACCTTACATAAAAAGTATTAATTAATTTAAATAATTAATATGGTCAATTATGACTACTAACTAAAACGTATATAAACAGCAACTACTTGATGTTATATTTGCCTTGAAATTTGATTTGCATATTCAAAATTCCCAGCACACATTGCTCACAAGTCCGAGACTTGATCAGTGTTCAGAGGTCCTTACATATGCCGCTCTACCCCTGGTCCTCACAACACCCGAGTGCCATCTGCCCTACCAAAGGTCACACTGACTATTTTTTAAATTAGACTTCCACAATTAATCTGTCTTCATTGGGGGGAAAGGAAAAAAAAGTTTTAAAAAAACTTGTCCTACGAGCCTTTTACATCGACTAAAATTTTTTTCATTTTTTTTTTTTTTTTTTTTTTTTTTTTTGATTTTTTTTTTAAATAAGTAAAAAACGAGCCTTTTCCATTGAAAAAGTCTATGCGATTTTTTTTTCTATTTTTTGGGGTTATTTGCGTTTTTCTTGGAAAAAAAAGTTTTAAAAAACTTGTCCTACGAGCTTTTTACATCAAAAAAGGCAATAAATTTTTTGGTTTTTTTTTTTGTTTTTCTTGAAAAAAAAAGTAAAAACGAGCCTTTTACATAGAAAAAGAATAAAAAATTTTATATTTTTTGGGTTTTTTTTTGTTTTTCTTGAAAAATGTAAAAAACGAGCCCCTTTTACATCGAAAAAGACAAAAATTTTTCGATTTTTTTGTTTTTGTTTTTCTTGAAAAAAAAAAAACCCGTAAAAATCGAGCCTTTTACATCGAAAATGAATAAAAAATTTTTCGATTTTTTCTTTTTTTTAGTTTTTCTTGAAAAAAACGAGCCTTTTACATCGAAAAAGACAATACTTTTTTTCTATTTTTTGGGGGGTTATTTGCGTTTTTCTAGGAAAAAGTTAAAAACTTGTCCTACAAGCTTTTTACATTGAAAAAGACAAATTTTTTCTATTTTTTGGGGGGTTATTTACGTTTTTCTTGGAATAAAAAAAGTTAAAAACTTATCCTATGAGCTTTTTACATCGAAAAAGAATAAAAAAATTTTCTATTTTTTTGGGGTTTTTCTTGAAAAAAAAAAAAAAAAAAAAAGTTTAAAAAAACTTGTTCTAAGAGATTTTTACATCAAAAGACAATAAATTTTTTTTCGATTTTTTTTTTCTTGAAAAAAAAACGTAAAAAAACGAGCCTTTTACATCAAAAAAGACAATAAATTTTTTTTCGATTTTTTGGGTTATTTGTGTCCTACCTGTAAAAAACAGTCTCGAAATAGTGAAATCCTTGTCACTGAGTAATTTTTTAAATTAATTTATTTTTTAAAGAAATAGGTAATAAACATTTTCTTTTTAATCTCTTATTTTTACAACCAAACCTCTCTTTTTAGTAAGCAAAATATGAATAAATGTAAATAAATTAAAATTCGAGGGTATTGTCGTATTTATTTTTTACATCAGAGTATAATTTCAATGAAATTTTTTTTATTCTGATTTTCTCCACGTTAGCGGTTCTGTGTTCGAATCCCAACATAGCCCATTGCTTTTTAATTGATAATATTATAAAAGAAAGTATTTAAAGCAGTTTGACCCCTCATCTGATACTCAGTGAGTGGGTAGTTGGATTTTAAGACTTCCTGCATGACAGGATTTTCTTTTTTTACTTATCAGAGACGATTAAAAAAAAAATGTTTTATAAAATGTGTGATATTAATGTCACTATTCTTAACTCACGTTGACATACGCTTTGATGACATTATCGCCCAAATTCTCAGGAGTGGAATATCCGAGGAGTCTTAAAATGAGTACCAAATGTGTGATGAAACGTAAAAACTGAGGTTGGCACTGTTCCTCCAACCATTTGGAACATTTGACAAGTAACTCTCCCGGTGATCCGAGTATTATCATTTCCTGTATTATCCTATCAGGCCGACTACCTTCACCGGTATTTCCAATTTCTTTGAGAATCCCTTCCATTGTTTTCCTAGAATAAAATTTGACCAATAATTTATTTATAATCACATTTATTTATTACATTCAAAATGAAATTATAGACACTCACAAATAACCCCAATACTGCACAGGCATATCTATGTAATCTTTAAACGAATTGTCTCTAATTTCTCTTTCGACTAAAATGTCGACGGCTGTTCGAGTATATGCCCACAATTTATCTTCCCAGCTGGTACAGTGCGGCAAAACTGAATCCAAATGGCCACACAAAGAACCCATAATCGCCTTGTCATCTTCAGACACTCGAGGATCTTCACACATCCTCCAAGCACACAATTTCCAAATGTCCCTAAAAAAAAATTGTTTAAACCCAGGATGTAGAATTAGAAAGGCCAAAATATACCTCAAAGGGTTTCCTTCGACAGGAAGTTTCTCATTGTTATCTTGTTTTAAATAATTTGGATCATGGAACAATCTCCAACCGTCTAGAGTAGATGCCCTCCATGCTTGACCACAGTGAATACAAAGCTTTTGCGCTTTGTCTAATTGGCCTCGCCGAATTTCAAAAAATACCTAAAATATGTATTTAAAATAATGCAACATAATTCGAACCATTATCATTTCATACCTGTTTTAAAAGGCGTTTCTCATCATCCATATCTAAATCGTGTAAAGGTTTGTTTTCCCTGAGAGGAGCATCTGGGTCAAGGCTTGAAACAATTTCCCTCGTGCTCTTATAGGCAATATTCGACGTTTGCAATTGATAAAGTGTATTTTCCCAAGCAACCGTCATATCAGTATAATGTGCAATATCATCTCTATCTAATAATTCCCATTCATCTCTGGCATTCCTTTCCAGCCAATCGATGACAAGTTGGGCCTTTAAAATCCAAGAAAATCAAATAACGGTTCAATTAAAAATAAATATAAAAAATAATATACCTCTCTAATGGAACTGTTATTTTGATAATAATTTAAAATTATATCTTTTTCACTTAACGGACTATTAAATCCCATATTAACATTTTCATTAAATTCATCCTGATAGGTAGTCCTATTTTTGTATAGAGCAAAAAGTAATCTCCAAGTATTTCTCTCTTGAACTAGCCATGATATATCCTAAAATAAATTATTTTCTTTAATAATCCAAAACGTTTCTTCGATATTTTCTGGGATAGTTACGTTTCCTTGTTGATCTGTGAACCCTCTTCCTGATGATATTGATTCAATAGTTGTTGTACATACTTCAATGAAATTAGATATTACATCAAACACTTGCTGTGTGTCCCCCTGGGTTTGAAATATTGTTTGAAACTGGAGGAACAAATTATCCGATGCTAAAAATGTTCAATCAGATCAAATAATGTATAAAAGATAAATATTTCATAAATTATTAAAATTAAATTTTAAATTTTTTTTAGCAATAATTCCAACTCAGTACAACTTCATTGATTATAATATTGCCAACACACAAGGTTTTATGTACTTATATAGTATAGCATAAACATAATGTACACTTCTATTAATTATCCTTTTTATATAAGGTCTTGGTTGAGATGAAAAAGTCAGTGACATGAGCATGATTCGAATCCATGACCTTCGGCTCGATACGCTGCTGCTCTAACCAATTGAGTTATTGTGGCTTTAAGTTCTCTAAGGTTGTGGGTTCAAATCCAAATTGTGACACTAACTTTTCCATCTCAACCAAGACCTAAGATAAAAAAAATTAATTGAAATAATCAATATGGTCAATTGGTCAATTATGTATGGATTTTTTTTTTTTTTTTTTTTTTTTTTTTTTTGAGGCCCTCTTTTTTATATCAATTATTAAACAAACCACAAACCACTCTTCATGGGAGTTAATGGCATGTAATAGTTTAAGACCGGAGAAATAAATAGAATAAAGAAATTAGAGAATCAAGGTTTATTTTTTTAATTTTTTTTTTTTAACTCTATCTGCATAGACAATAATGAATTTTCTTGCCATTTTATAGAGTGAGAATAAACATTAGATGGTGGTATAAGTAAACAGTGGAAAAATTTCATATTTAATTATCATTAATTTTAACTTGGCATTTGGCCTCAGTGGGAAGACTAAATCATAACAGAAGACCCTACCAAAGCAAAAATGAATAAAACTATCTCAGTTAATGTTTAGCTATGGTTCTAAAATACATGTATTGAAAAATGACATTAAATAGATGGTGGTATAAGTAAACAGTGGAAAAATTTCATATTTAATTATCGTTAATTTTAACTTGGCATTTGGCCTCAGTGGGTAGACTAAATCTTAACAGAAGACCCTATCAAAGCAAAAATGAATAAAAATATCTCAGTTAATGTTTAACTATGGTTCTAAAATACATGTATTGAAAAATGACATTAAATAGTTTCATTTATTATGTGGAACTTGTATGCAAAAAATTGTCTCCAGTAACGTCAACCATCTTAAAAAAGTTCCACCAGATTTTAAGTAATCTGACTGCGTAATTTTTGAAAAGGTTTTCGATATAATTAAATTGGACCAACTTTTCTCACCAAATCATCTCACCAGAAATATAAACAATTAACTTTCAATTGCACAATATTGATAAAAGGTCATACATATTATTTGAATCGGTTTTTCTATAAAACGTAAAAGGTTCTCTTTAAATAGTAGGATTGTTGCTTACAGTAATTCACTATAGTGGTCATCATTGTTGACATTGTAGTGTCCAATAGGCCGGACAGTTCATCAGGGTTGATTGTTATCGATAAGCTGTTGAAGTCTGACATCCTCAATTTTTTCATTTTCTTCCGTCTCTTAGGACTTAATTCTACATCAGAAAAACCCAATGTGTTCGACATCATGTTACCCGCTAAAAAATAAAATAATTAATTAATAAAAGTAAAAAGTAATAATCCTTTTAAAAAAACAAAAGGTTGTATGAAAAATTTATAAATGAAGTATTAGGGAAATTATATATTAAAAAATTTACCTAAACAAGTGTGTTTAAATAATGATTCAAATCAGTGCTGGTGACAGAATTTTTTTTAAAACCCTTTTTCCCCCAAGCTATACCTTTCATAGCATAAATTTATGGTTTGGGAGGGTTGATGGCAGTCTATTTAGTTTATGCCTAGAATATGAATAATATAGTACTACATGGCCCTACTGGATGGAAATTACGAATGTGAATTTAATAATTGTTTAGTCGGAGAAAATATTTCCTTATTGCAAGTTTGTTTGTGTTGAACATATCAATTGTAGACTGCTTATTACCAAAAGTTAAAATTCTAAAAGTGCTAGAATGAAGTAAGTAATTATATTTTTGAGTTTGGACTGAGAAGGGAATTTTGAGTGTTGTGAGAGCTGACATTAAAATTGGGGGCTATTAATGTTACTATTGATAAGGCTTAAGTATAGATGATCGGAGGAAATATCCGCAGAAGGGATTTTTAATTTAAAAGGAGCATTCTTAAAAATTTAAGTTTGGTACAAAGATACTTTTGATAGGGTGACCAGATAGGACTAGCATACTCTAAACAACTACGAATTATGAGGCAGAGTTGAGTATTGCGAATCACAAACAGTAAAAATTTATTAGTAATATTGGTTACATGCTGACAAAATTCAAGGGAATGAGTTAATGCCACACTAAGATTTTTTAAATGTGGCCACAGTTTGTAGTTGCAATTTGTAACCAGAATAGGATGAATTAACTTTTTTATTAGATATAAAAAAATGACATCATAAAGCTGTTATTAAAGTTTAAGTACATTTTTTGAGAACCAATCAATAAAATTTGAAAAAGCAATTTAAAGTATTTTTGTGCCATTATCATTATTAATTATATGGTACGGCTGGACGACAGCAAAGAGCAAGAATTTTAATTTCTGAGGGAGAAATTTAGCAACATCTTTAATAAAGATCAGAAATAATAAAGGGCCTAAATGAGAATCCAGCGGCACTCCAGATTTTGTGTTGATAAATTCAGACAAGGAATTATTAATTCTTACTTGAAGTTGTCTACCATGCAAATAACCATGAAACCACAACAATATGGGCCCACGGAAGCCCAGAACATTTAATTTCGATAAAAGCAAATTAGAATTGACACAATCAAAAGCCTTACTTATGTCAAAGTACATCAATTTGTTTATTGTAGGAAAAAGCATTTAGTATAGAATTTTCAACAGCAGATTTGACGTGGTTGATTTGTTAAGTTGAAAACCATGTTCGGATAGTATAAATTTTTGAGGGGCTATGATATCATAGACAAGAGATTTGTAAAGTTTAGCAATGAAAGAATGATGAGAATCTACATTCTCATCTCACCTTCATCATTTCTATGTAATAACGGTTTGTATGTTCTCAACTTTTGAAATAATTATATGGGTTAAAAACTCCTGCTGTGTTAAAGGTTTTTTGGTACTTATTATTGTTTCTACCACCGGTTATTTCTTAAACAAGATTTTTTTTAAATAAATCAATAACGAAGCTTACCCATGCTGGGAATGCTGCCCATGGAATAATTCGATTTATGCTTACGAAATTGTTGAACGTTTCCAGGAGATATGTATTCCTCCCTTTCCTGTTCAACGTTGCTGTGCCATTCCATTTTGTAAAGCCAATAAAATCGTAACTAAACGAAGTACAAATTTTACAAAATAGGCCTAAATTATTGCGGCCCAACACGTCTAACTACTACACTTTATAAAAAATAATTAATAGTAAGTACAACGCGTTCATCTACTAGGCTCGATTTACCGCTTAATCAGGTTATCCATTTGAGTAGGTTGCAGTATGAAGCATAGAAGGACAAGGTAAACCGTTTCTATGTGACGTCATAAAAAGAAAATTTCTTCAAATGAAAAGTCTCTACGTTGTTAAGGTACAATAATAATTAAAAGTAAATCCATTATCTTGGGAATTAAAACCGAAAATGGCCTATTGGCTATTCACGGCAAAAATAAGACCCAGAATGGATCATTAATCTGGTGGAAAAAAAGCTCAACAAAAAGTAGCTACCCAAACATTAGGCAGCATACAAATACTAGCAAACCTATGTATCACAGGGGCAATGAGAACAACCCCTACAAATGCATTAGAAACTCTGCTAAACCTACCTCCACTGGAAATGTTTATACAAAGAGAGGCTAGGAAAAGCTCATTTAGGTTCCAGAAATCAAATTGGATAGGAATTAAACAATTCGGGCATACAACCATAATATTGACTGTCGCTGCTACAATTTGATTCCCTAAGTTTTTCTCGTATTTTAGGGTTGTTAGTAATTAAATCTCCATTGAGCTGTTGCTTTGTACTCGAAGATGATATGGGTGGCTGTTTCCTCCTCTTCATTGCATAATCTGCAGATGGGATCATCGTTTTATATGCCCATGTTGTGTTTTCAGATGCCAGTGACCGGTTAGTAGTCCTACCTCTCCTCTAACCGAAGAGCTCAAATCTAAGTTTTGACAATTTTCTAATCTACTTTCCTCACAGAATGTTTGTTCAAATATGCAAAAAAGCAATGTTTTATTGATTTATCTTTTTAAATCATACCAGATTATAATACTCTGCGTCGTCTTTGTTTTTATGTTAACCAACAAAGAAATTATTACAGCAAAAATAATAGGCTTTAATCTATAAATAACAATTTATGCTCATTTATTTAAATTTACTTTATAAATATTGATTATTTATTATTGATTATTATTTTTATTAATATTGATTATTAGGAGGACGTGAGATGCGGTCTAGTGTGACGTAGGTTTTAGAAAGACATTTTCTTTATCGTGCCAACGTTTCGATCTTTATTGAGATCATCTTCAGGGATCAAAGTGTTTGTTTTCTATGTAGGTGTGTCATTCTTGTGTGTCGTGTTGTATTAATATTTCAATTTATACAATACAAATAAATTCATTCGACCAGAATTATATTTGATCTCTCCGGCTTCAAAATTAATGAATTTGAATTTTGTTTTCAATTTTCAAAAAATGTCTTGGCAAAACCGAACCTATTCACACGTATCCGCCACTTATGCGTTTTCGATATTATGGAATGTAGACTCATTAAAAAAGCTTGGTCCAAATCCGTAACCCACAACCTGATCCTCTACACTGGGAAGAGTTCTTCGGTGCTTTAGAGAAACAGGGCTTTACACTAGAAGGCCAGTTTTTACTCTTTCTGTTACAACGATGAGGAGAAGTATTCTTCCAAAACACAGTGTTTCCTCTTATTTAGTGTATAACTGATCTGGAACCACCAGATCAACTGGAACCAACCCGACCAAGGGAATCCTTTGAAATTCCATCTAAGTGTTTCCTGCCTTGGCGCAGGAGGCGTAGATGTCGCTGGACGTCTCATTGCTGTAGTGTGCTAGAGTAAATGGTGATATACTCATCACACCTAATTTAGGCTTGCTCAGACGATTCTTGATGTATTGTGTTCTTTGGAATAATTCCTATACCTCGCATGCTCTGTTTCCCGTTGGCGGGAACTTTCTTATACCAGATGATTCCGCTTTGTTTCCCTGTGATTGTTTCAATAAAACCACCGATCTATCAACATATCGCTAAATGCTAAATTGTCGCTCTATTATATTTATTGTAACTACGTGCAAGTGCATGTTGATCTTTTTGTTGTTGAAATTGGGCGTAGGATAAAAGCCACCTATCATGTTTTCTGTGTGATTTGTTCGATAAAATTCACATGGCTTTGGCAGAACGAAATCCATCTAACTTTTGTTTCAAGAATCATTTATCTATTGCGTACCTTAATGACTAAATATTATACTTATATACTGTATTTGTGGCGCTGTTTGTGAATCAGGTATTGTCCGAACAAGCTGCTAAGAGGAAATTTTATAAATCAACAATACATCCGATTAAGGAGAAGTGGTAGAGTAAGAAATAGAACAAAATTGTATTGATTTTTAAGTTTTAATTTTTATTCACATTTACACTGATATAACTAAATACAGATTCTAGTTATTTTCCTGGACTGGGAACCATGCTGCACAGGCTTCTGAAGCAATTTCGCACATTGTAGAAAGTGCCTTTCCTGCGGTTTCATAATCTACAAACAAAAAATTATATGAACTCTGTCCTATGCCAAATTTTTGCGTGTCATATTTGAAATACGTTCAAATAATCATTTTAGTAAGGTCTTTTTAAAAGGAACAGAAAAAAGTATATTTGCTAATTCTGATCGACCGATAACCAATCACTTGATATTTAAGCTAAAGATTTTACCAGTTGGAGGTCCAGTGCGTTTTCCGAAGATACTGCCGTTGAATGGAGGCTTCTTGTATGATGCGGTAGCCACGTCAAAAACCAGAAAGGAAATGACGAGGAGAAGGCAGCTGGCAAAGATGACTCGGCTCATGTTTAAATTCGTCTGTTACTGCAGAAATAACCTAATAAAATAATTTATTTATTAAATCTTTCCAGAATGGACATTTTAAAATTGTTTTTTGGTTAAACCTTATAATTCTGGACGTTTATATAATTTTTTCTCCCAAGAATATCTCAGGGTCTCAAAGGCCTAAAATGACAGTCGAACGAGCTAAATATAAGAGGGAGCTAATCCTGAAAAGAAACCGTAAAGGGAAGAAAATCCTAATGTTTCACCTCCGGTCTCTTCCATCTCGAGGCCCCCCAAAAACCAGCGCCAACGCCAGCCAAAAATGGTAAAAGGTACAAGTCACTGGGTAGCATCCCATCATCAAGAGGCAGTGCTCTTAAGACATGTACTAAGGAAAACAAAATTGAGGTGACCTATATGGAACATACCATCCCCCATTGGAACATAGTTGGTGGGAAGGGCAATGAAATATATCAGCAAGCACCCAAAGCACTAAAAATGGCCGTGGTGTTGGAGAAATACCCAGACAAAGAATTAACAGCCCATCAGGGCAGGGCCGTCCAGCGAGCCGTCCTAGCTAAGGTTTGGAGCTGCAAAAACTACAAAGGACCTCGGTTCAGGAATGTGTAACTAGAAAAAGGGGCTGTCCTGATAACCTCAGAGACCAAGGCTCGTGAAAACTGGAGGATTCGCTGAACATCCAGGAAATAGCATAAGAATTTCTTGGACATTGAACATCTTTACAACATCCATTAGTCTCAACAGATTATAAAGGAGAGGAAGAACACAGGAGAAAATTAGTTACAATGATATGGTATACAGATTGCAAAACGCTAGGGAGCCAAGACACAAAGGAATTTTGGGTAATGAAAAAGCAGACACTCTGGCCAGAGGAGAGGATCTGCAAGATCATGTATAGGCTATGAACCTATACTTGGTGTAACAAAAAGAATAGACAGAACCCTCCAACATAGAATAAATGCAAAAAAAGAGAAGTGGATAAACTCTAAGGGCTCTAGACAAAGTGATAACACAACCCTTACCAAGAATAGCAAACTCACTGCTTCAATTGGAGAGGGTCAGAATCATAGGAGTGATAGGACTATTAACCGGTCACTGGCATTTTTAAGAAAACATCTACATAACATGGGCAAATTTATAATGGTGCAGAATATACAATGAGGAGGAAGATACAAAGATACCCATATCATCTTCGAATGCTTAGTAACCGAATGAAATTGCAGCAGCTATAACCAATGATGCTTCTGAAAAGATAGCCAGAAGATTGAAGCGCTTGGTGAGCACAAACCCCGCTTCCTAGCATCATCATCATCATCATCAACAACATTTCTTTATATTATGTCTTAGCCGTTGATATAAATTTTCCAAAGGGTGTACTTACCTTTCTGAATAGTCAGGACAGACTGGTGCTTTCCGGTAAAGTCTCGGGACTTTATATAGCACCCACCTCGGATCGGATAACAGCATTAGCTCTGGAATCAGCCCTTAATTGCGGCCAAGGTACCGCCCAATCCCTGCGAGATTGAAAAAAATCGAATGATGTTATTTTAAGAGGAAATCTTTGGAGTAATAATATATTGAAAGAAGCATAGTCAAATTGATTGAGTAACAAACAAGCTAGTCAAATTTTGGATATTATCTCACAAAAATTTTGTTTTTTAATTGGCTCTTGTTCTAAGTTGAATTTTTAGAAATCAATTATTGTTACAAGAGTTTCATATAAAAAAATCGATTAAAATGTTAAATCATTTTAAGCTGTTTGGCGTTATTAACAAAGCGTCTTACTAGTTATTAATTATTATGCATATCGTAAATGATTATAACAAGAAAACGTAAAAAAAATTCCACGTAATTACAGATAAGGTACAATGTTTTCTTTTATAAACCGTAATTAATCAGAGTTAGTAAGATTATTATAACGAGAAATAATCTAATTTTATTTATGAAAAGAAATCTTGATGATTTATCAATTTCTAACAGATGTCGTACCACACCGTACCATTCTCAGAGCGCAAATAAACTACAAACAAAATTTGATATACGATCAAATTCAATTCAACAAATCAGTTTTTGTTGCGATGAATAACAGCTACATAAATTTAACATTCTAAGGCTAAATAAAAAATAAACAGAAATTCTACTCAAATCTCAAACATTAAACCCTAACATCAGCACACACACACACACACACACACACACACACACACATTCTTTCTAAATAAGTAAAGAAATGAAACTATTTTGAACGTACAAAATATTTTACTAGTTCTTTAAATTCACAAATTTCGTGGTCCGCTTGACCAATTAAATCATTACAATTAATTAAGGTTTTTAGTTGAGATGAAAAAAGTCAATGGCACGAGGAGGATTCGAACCCACGATCTTCTGCTAGATACGCCGCTGCTCTACCACTTGAGCTATCGTGACCTCGATCCACTCGGACATCAACTTCCTATCTCAACNATAGGTCACGATAGCTCAAGTGGTAGAGCAGCGGCGTATATAGCCGAAGATCGTGGGTTCGAATCCCGCTCGTGCCATTAACTTTTTTTCATCTCAACTAGAAGCCTGAATTAATTGTCATGTATTAATTGGTCAAGCGGACCACGAAAGTAGTGAATTAGAGATAATAATTGTGATTGACCATAACTTTGTTTTATAGTTGCATGGCATGGATAAACGCGCCTGCAGAACCTCGATATGCTCTATCAAGGGCTTCAAGTGGTCTCCGCTACGTTTAAAACAAGCCCTTTGGTTGTGTTGAGAGCTGGGAGTTCTGATTCTGATGATTGCCCTAAAGTTCCTGGCCAAACCGAGACATCCGCTTTCGGGTGCTATCCTTAAAGGCTAGTACAGCAGAATGTCCGAGCGATTTCCGATTTCAGACCCGTATGCGACTGTTCGCGACATTTGAAGAGTAAGGTACATTGTTTGCTGGCATCGAGGCGGCCTTAAATAGTCGTCCTCTGTGCCAACAATCATCTGACCCCTCTGAATCCACCCATTGCTTGTCTCCCGGACATTTTTTAACCGGTGCTGCTTTATTATCGCCTCCTGAACCTGAAAACCTCGAAAACGAAACCCTTAAAACTCGATGGGAGAAACAAAGGCAGTTGTTTCAATCCTTTTGGCGACGTTGGAGTAGAGAGTATCTGAATCACTTAATGCAGCGCAATAAGTGGTCTGGCCAGTCAACCCCGCGTAAAGAAGGCGATTTAGTTTTTGTAAAAGGCGTCCTCTCTCACCCCTTGTCATGGCCCGTAGGCCAAATAGTTAAATTGCTTCCTGGACCGGACAAAATTCTTCGTATGGCCGTTGTCCGAACCGCTTCAGGGACAACCCGCTCGTTTGTTGGTCTCGTCCCGCTACCAAGCGTTCTTAAGGAATAATATCCCTACTCTTAGTACATGTAAATATTGTAAATAGAAATTGGTGATGGAAAATTATAATTTTGGTGGGCGGTATGTTCGCGCCAAAAATCGCGAATTATGATTGTTTATTTTTTTTCCAAAATGCCGCTAATCTAGAATTTATCCTAGCTCTGGTCCCTCCCCACAATCCTGTCCTGTTGCTGCCTAGTCCTGCTCTAGTCCTGTTCGCTACCGTCTCGCTTCCATACAGTCCACTATTAATTAGCCTCCAAGAGTGATTTTCTTTTAGTTTTCTTTCAGTTTTTCTCTTATTTTCAAGAAGCATTTTTTTTCTTTTGTTTCGTTTTGTTTGTTCAAAATAACGCGAGTGTCTCCTCCCGCATCCTTAATGCGACACAGGGTTCGGACGGAGCCCCGAAGGTAATTAATAGACTAGGATTCTGTTTTATCTTTGGCCAGAGTTATTGCAGGTTCTATCTATTAAACGGCTCTCCTCCCTGGTCGTCGAGAAAATCAAGCCACAGTTAACAAGTTAGTATTTTATTTTATTTTGCATTTTATTTTGTATTTTATTTTATTTTATTTTATTTTTATTGCGACCGACCAGCGCGTGCACAGCGACCATTGTGGCTTTAGAGAGGGCAGGGATCTGGGCGACTCCTGGGCCCTGAGTCCTCCCAGACGTACTCTGTCATCGAGGTACGTCCACTTCAAGGTCGCTCCCAACCTCACTAACCTTCGGACTTAACTGTGATCCAGCCCTCTGTTGCTAAAAATGCAATAAATATCATGATAAAAGTAGGTGGCAGCGTCGATGTCATCGGCCCAGAACCATTCGAGTATGAAGAGCACTGACCTTTGGAGGATCTGATTCGTCGGAGAAGAATCAGCCTCGCCTGATTAAGAATTGGCCATGCGAAGTTGAAACTCGAACTTTTGGGCCAAATCCCGCCGCAAAGAAAGGTTGCTCAATGTGTCCTACCTAATTGAAGGGTGCAATTCCTTGGCTATCTGGGTCCCCTGTTCCGATTCTTAGAGTAAACAAGGTTGTTTTATTGTATATAGTACTAATAGTTTTGGGTCTCTAGGTGTGTCGGGAATGAATGTATTTATTAGCTTGAATGTATAGAGGACCGATAACAGAATATCGAATACTCCAAAACCCTAACTGAGTGATTCGTATGTAAACAAGAAAGAATGTTTATTGAGAGTGTGAATTTGTTTGGATTTAGGAACGGATTGCTTTGGGGGCTGAAATGACCTGGTTGTTGATAGCTCCTGGAGCCCAACCTCGGAGGCTGGATGGTTAAAATTTCTAAAGTCTGACTCCGGACAGCCAACATCCGGGGTGGGTGTCTCGAGGCTTGCCGGTGTACTGGGGGATTGGTTCATGCATATATGTATGTTGTTAAAAAAAATACACAAACACCCTGCTTAAATTAAAACAAGAAAACGTAGATAATTTAGAAGAAAATCATAGATAAAATAAACAATATATGCGTAGAGTACCTGCTTTGTGTACGTGCTGTATCCGAGTGTTCAGTTTTGTTAGACGACCCTCGCCTCATAAACGGTCGTGGGTTCAAATCCCCTGTCTTTTCTGGAATTTTCTTTCTCGCTTTTCTTTCCCAACAAAAATATTAATCTACCTATGAGCGTTCTGTCTCTGATATGGAATGTCATAAGGCCATTAAAGAAAACGAGAAAGTTGATTGAAAATTACATTTTTTGGTCAAAAAATAATAATGACACACTTAATAACACTAACATTAACAACACTAGATAATATGACACACTTCCATAAAAGGGTACATTTTGTCTTCGTTTTCTCTAGCGTTAAAAATCGCATGTGTACGCAAGATTAAAAGTTTAAGTGGAGTAGTTCAGAAACAACGAATTTGCAGACTTAAACAATAAACTTATTTTCGTGATTTTATTTATCTAGAATTTAGCTCTATTTATTTTTTTATTATGATTTAGCTGTTTGAAAAGGTGAAATTTAGAGGAGTCTGATTGTTTCGCTAAATTGAAGCAAACTTAATTTTTAATGATTTGGATTAATGGATTAATTACGGAGACTGATGTTAATTTTTTTATATCCGTTAAATTTGATGTATTGATAAATAATAATTCCCATACGGAAACCCAACCACTTTCCTGGCCTCATCAACTCGTTTGTAACTGAAAAGGAAGCCGATAGTTTTGTAAAACAGGGTGTCTTTTTCGGATTGGTCGGTTGAATTTCTCTTGAACCAATAAGGATATAAAAAAAAAGTGTTTGATATTTTAGTATAGTTTCAAATTTTTACCTTTTTTTTTAGAAGAATTATACACCTCAGGCCCAATTTAACTTCAGAATTTCAAATAAGATCATATACATAATGACACATCATTTTAAAGGTTTTTTATGCTGAAAACAATGGTGCAGTAGAGGATTTTAAATTGGTCAGAAAATGACAAAGCTGTGCCAAAAGTTTCCAAAAAAAAAAACAATAGTCATTTGGTTTGCTATTTATTCTATTTATGTTCAAACTGCCTGCCTTTCGTAAAGATAAAAAGCTTTGCTCTTTTTAACCACCCTTCACCGGTCACCACTCTATCTCAGGACTATAGAGTCAGGGGAGATGGATTGACAAGCATTTTCGACCCTTTGCCGCAATTCTTTAACTTAGGCTGCTGGGTTATGATTGGCGTAGGCACTGTTTTTTAAATGGCCCCATAGAATATAGTCAGCTGGAGTTAAATCGGGTGACCGAGGAGACCTCAACAAACCATCAGGTCCCATCCACCTATCCCGGAAGTGACGATTCAAATAACGTTTAACCTGTGGGGCATCCATCAAGCTGGAGAATCATTCATTGTCGTTCTTGCTGAGAACATCATCTAACAGTGTTGGTAAGGTTGGTTAGGTTTATATGTGGTGTGTTACAATCACAAAGAAACAAATACCCTTACGGCACTTAGAGCAAACAAACCCACTTAAATTATCGAGGGCCAATATATGCAAAAAAAACTGTCACAACTCAAAAAGGGGTAGGTTTTTTAGGGGTAGTACAGCTGGATTTTTAAAGTTTTGTCTTTTCACTTAAGTCTTGGAGCTACGACAGAAATACTGATAATTTTTATTGCCAACAATCGTAATGACGTGTACTTAATACATACATAAAAAAGTATTGGTTGTGTAAGGAATATTGTTGAGCCTTTTTTCTTGCAAGTTAAGACGCTGCTCGCACACCGATTCTCACAATGAAAATTAATGTTAAAAGTGGTTAAGTGAGAACATTTTTACGAGATTATTCATGAAAAAGAGTGACTATTCTTTGTTTAAACTTCGATAAGCCGTGTCACTGACGCCCTCAAATCCAATATTAATATAGAGGCAATTATGACGCCGGGAGAGATCCAATATAGGTCGAAATTATTGCCAATTTATTGGTACTATGATTGAATACAAATTCGATTTTCTCGACCCTCCAGAGAAAAACGACTCTCCTCACATGGATGTTACAGCAAATTGTGATCTGTGCATAATGAGATTAAACACTTTCAGTTTTCGCTTTAAGCTTTCACATGGCCGTGGAGAAAAACTGGAAAGTAAGTTATTAACCTTTATACGTGCCGTTTTAATACGGGGGATAGCTTTTTGCAATTCGCTTAGACGATTTTCTGGACGATTAACTATTATCTGTTCGCACTAAATGATCAAAAAAGTATTACGACTCGATTCAACGGTGTCAGAAGAAAATAAGACGATGGCGCAACTTAATTCAAGCGTATTTGGTTTTTACGAAGAACGTTCAACCGGTCATAATTGGGAAATAACATTTAAATTTTTTGTAAATGGTGGAGAAAAAGTGAATCGAATTATTATTTCTATAATATTTACAAGTTTTAGCAGGTTTTTTTCTTCCTGGTGATGATAGCCTCCCTTTCTTCCAATGCAGCCTAAAAGACCCATTGGCACCTAGACATCTATCCTCACACCTCCTTTCAAAAAATTTGAAAGCAGTTTGCATTGGCTTATTTAGCTCTACTTGGAATAGGGGTAGGGGTAAAAGAGGCAGCCACAAAGCCTACTGCATCTCGACCTGAATTGATCTGTGGTGCTCCCCTGTTTTTTTACAACTCACTGGCCAGCTTCAGGTTATTAGCCAGCCTCACAGCTTTGCCAGCGGCTCCTTGGTGTAAGGTCTTGATGGTGGTTTTTCTTACCCGAGCAAAACGAGATAAGGCGTCGAGTTGCGTTGCGTCGGGTAATTGTGTTTCTTATGTTCAATTTTGCCCATGCGTATTATCTTTTTGTAGGTGTTTGAACACTTCCCGGCAAACTCCTTCGTATTTTATAGACGGTGTCAGCCCTGGGAGCGTAGATGATGGATACGAAATAAATTGTCTTTTCCACAATAGGCCCGCGTCCCACAAGGGAAAATTCTCGGTCCTATACTTTATATCATTTATAATGTTGACCTACCTGTCACTCTAATACCGTCATCACGCGGACGATACCACAGTTTTGTCCTCTCCCTCGAATCTTTTCCAAGCTCCCTCCAACATCCGAGAACACCTTGAACTTATCGAAGACTGGGGCAAACAGTGGAAGGCAAAACAGAATGAAGAAAAATGTATTCAATGTACATTTATGTTAAGAACAGTCTTGCCATCCTTTGTACTTCAACAACAAAGGCCAGTCAAGTCAAATACTTAGGACTGTACCTAGACAGCAGATTGACGTGGAATCCCCATACAAGACTTAAGAGACAGATACTCAACAGAAGACTTGGTCAACTACGAAGATTTCTAGGACAAAATTCTGCCCTGACCATCAAAACTAAACTAACGTCAAGACTTTAATGCGACCATTTTGGACACGGAGTGGTGGATCTGGGGTTCTGCCAAGCTATGCAATATCCAGCGCATCCAATCCTTCCAGTCAAAAGTCCTTAGATAAATTGTCAAAGCTCCATATTACGACACTAACCTCAATATCCACAACGGTCTCAACATTACTTTTGTCAACGAACTGATCCGTTACCGATTCCAAAAGTTTCACAAAGACCTCTCAATCCATCCTAACCCTACTGCCCGAGCTTTCTCTACACATTCCCATCCGGACAACCCACCACGTCGCCTTAATTGACGAAAGCCTGAATACCTCCTTGCCCCGACATCAACAGGATGTTTGAATTTAATCAAAACTTCCAAACAAACTTAGGTACCGAAAAAGATTGGAACGAGAGGAAAGCACCTCCTTTAAGAACGGCACCATTTTCTGGTACACAGACGGATCTAGAACTCAAGAACGTACAGGATATTCGGTCCTAGAACCAAATACTCAGGACCCATGGAAAAATACACCAGTATCTTCCAAGCTGTGGTCTACGCAATTCGGTTCAAGAACAAGAACATACCTATCATGTCAGATAGCCAAGTAACCATCAAAACGCTAAGCTAATGCATAATTAGTTCAAAGATGGTGTTGAATTGCAAAACCAAATTAAACATATCAGGTAGGCAGCACAAAGTCAGCCTCTGCTGGGTCCCAGGACGTATGGAAGTAGAAAGCCACGAGAAAGCGGACACCTTACAAGAAAAGGGGCTGCTATACGGCTGATAGGACCCGAAATTTTCTGTGGCATAGGAACCCAATCAATGAGTCCCAATTTTTCTTTCCTTTATTAATTTCTTGGAGTTGTGGCACGGATATTTGTTCATTCCTGAGTGACACGAGTTGTTCGATGTGGAGGCGATCTACGGAAAGATCGTAATAAATATTGGTACGGTTTTATTTTTTTTCTCTTTTAGTTTTTCTTTTTTTTTGATGGGGGATTTTTTATAAAAATATTTTTAACTACAAGGATTATCCTTTCAGTTAGGATAAGCTAATCCACAACTGCAGGCTCCCCAGAGCGAGCTGAGACCTGAAAGGACGAGGAAGGACCTCTTTTTCAACGTTATCGAACATACCACTTTTTTTTTAATTGTAAATTAGCAAGGAGATAAATATGTTACTGATCACTTTATTTCGATCAGATCCCGATTTTCCTTTTCTTTAATTAATTTGTTCGAGTTGTGGCACAGATATTTGTTCACATTCGCGAGTGACAAGAGTTGCTCGATGTGAAGGGGATCCACGGAAAGATTGTAATAAATGTTGGTAGTAGAGCTCGGTTTTCTTTTTTCTCTTTTAGTTATTTTTTTGGGGGGGATTTTTTATAAAAATATTTTTAACTAAAAGGATTATCCTTTGGGTTAGGATAAGCTAATCCACAACTGTAGGCTACGCAGAGCGAGCTGTGAGACCTGAAAGGACGAGGAAGGACCCCTTTTTCAACGTTATAGAAAGCCCCTCTTTTTTAATGGTAAATTGGCAAGGAGATACGTTGTCACTGATCACTTTATTTTATTTTTTTAATTTTAATACACTTATTTTAAAAAGTGATGGTTTTAATTTATTTCACACTCGTGAGTGACACGAATTGCTCGATGTGAGGGGATCCACGGAAAGATCGTAATAAATATTGGTAGTGGAGCTCGGCTTTCTTTTTTCCCTCTTTCTTTTGTGGGGGGGGGGGGTAAATAAATTTTTTAAACAACAAGGATTATCCTTTGGCTTAGAATAAGTTAATCCCCAATCAAGGCTCGGAAGGACACCCAAAAGGACGAGGAAGGACCTCTTATTCAACGTTGCGGAAGGCACCTATTTTTTTTATTGTAAATGATAAGGAGATACGCTGTCACTGATCTCTTTATTTTATTTTTTAAATTTTAATACTTATTTTCAGGTCCCAATTTTTCTTTCCTTTAATTAATTTCTTGGAGTTGTGGCACGGATATTTGTTCACATTCATGAGTGACACGAGTTGCTCCATGAGGAGGAGATCCACGGAAAGATCGTAATAAATATTGGTAGTAGAGCTTGGCTTTCTATTTTCTGTTTCAGTTTTTTTTTTGGGGGGGGAATTAATTTTTTTTTAACAAAAAACATTATCCTTTGGGTTAGGATAAGCTAATCCCCAATCAAGGCTCGGCAGGACACCCGAAAGGACGAGGAAGGACCTCTTATTCAACGTTATAGAAGGCACCTCTTTTTTTTTTCTTTTTTTGTAAATTAGCAAGGAGATACGTATATTACTGATCACTTTATTTTGATCAGATCCCGATTTTTCTTTTCTTTAATTAATTTGTTCGAGTTGTGCACAGATATTTGTTCACATTCGTGAGTGACTAGAGTTGCTCGATGTGAGGGGATCCACGCAAAAATCGTAATAAATATTGGTAGTAGAGCTAGTTTTTTTTTGTTTTTTTTTGGGGGGGGAATTAAATTTTTTTAAACAAAAAGAATCCTTTGGGTTAGGATAAGCTAATCCCCAATCAAGGCTCGGCAGGACACCCGAAAGGACGAGCAAGACCTTTTATTCAACGTTATAGAAGGCACCTCTTTTTTTTTTTATTGTAAATTAGCAAGGAGATATGTATGTTACTGATCACTTTATTTTGATCAGATCTCGATTTTTCTTTTCTTTAATTAATTTGTTTGAGTTGTGGCACAGATATATTGTTACGGTTTTATTTTTTTCTCTTTAAGTTTTTCTTTTTTTTTGGGGGGGGGGATTTTTTATAAAAATATTTTTAACTACAAGGATTATCCTTTGGGTTAGGATAAGCTAACCCCCATTCAAGACTGGGAAGAGCGAGCTGAGTCCTGAAAGGACGAGTCTTATTCAACGTTATAGAAGGCACCTCTAATTTTTTTTACTTTTTTTTTAAATTGTAAATTAGCAAGGAGATAAATATATTACTGATCACTATTTTATTTTATGTTTTAATTATAATACATTTATTTTAAAAGTTTATTGTTTTAATTTATTTCGATCAGATCCAGATTTTTCTTTTCTTTAATTAATTTGTTTGAATTGTTGCATGGATGTTCATACTCGTGAGTGACACGAGTTGCTGGATGTGAAGAGGATCCACGGAAAGACCGTAATAAATATTGGTAGTAAAGCTCGGTTTTCTTTTTTCTATTTTAGTTTTTTTTGGGAGGGGGGATTTTTTATAAAAATATTTTTAACTACAAGGATTATCCTTTGGCTTAGGATAAGCTAATCCACAACTGCAGGCTCCTCAGAGCGAGCTGAGACCTGAAAGGACGAGCAAGGATCACTTACTCAACGTTATAAGGCACCTCTTTTTTTATTGTAAATTAGGAGGGAGGCTTATATTTTATGTTTTAATTTTAATACATGTATTTTAAAAGGTTATTGCTTTAATTAATTTCGATCAGATCCCGATTTTTCTTTTCTTTAATTAATTTGTTGGAGTTGTTGCATGGTTGTTCATACCGTAAAAATCGCAATAAATATGCTCATCAAACACTTCTTGACGTCATATAACTACTCAATAGTGAGAAGTGTATTTTGGTACTCTTAGGCAATATTTACAACTGGCAATCTTCGGTGTTAATGAAAGCCCTTTGGTCTTTTCCCGAAATTGAAGGACACAATTCTTATTTTCTTTTCTCCAACAGTTTTGGGGCGATATCAGTGATCGGACTCAGCTTTTTGTACATTTCAAAAATCCACCGACATGAAAGAAGGAGTGTGCTTTCTGCTGTAAAGTTACAACGCGCTTGAAATTTAAGTCTTAAAAACTATCCGATATGTTATTTTAAAAAAAATGTTTCTACTATTTCGCTTGCTGGCGAGACTAGGTGAATTATAAATAAGAAAATTGACGGATCGTTTTTGTTTTATTGGCCGGAATGAATGGGACATTCATTCGTGAAGGCGACAGTTGTAAGTCGTAGACCAGGTAAGCGTGAGTCAGGTTGTTGCGGGTCACGCCACAACTCGGGCCAATGGAAATGTAGAACGGCCGCCTCGCCGACCGGCCCCCCGCTATTCCCGGCCACGGGTGCCACAAAACCGCCTCACTCTTTTCCAGTTGTGTTCCAGTTGTGTTGCGGACTCGCAGTTGCTGCGAACCACTTCCAACCTTCTCTTATCACGTGGGACTCGATCTACATCTCAGGCATGCTCACCTGGTAAATCCGTTCCGAGCATCATTCCGTTAAGTAAGTAATAAAATCAATTATAAATTTCACTCTGTTGTCATGCCAACAAAATTGGTTTATACAAATTACTAAAATATATACGGAATATTTAATTACCGTTGTCAAACAAATATTGAAAGATATAATTTTTAATGAATGGTCTGATCATACCTTTTAAAATTGATGAGCTGATCAGTGATAACATTATGATTTATCAAAATACAATTCTGACATACCAATGTATAGCCTTAATAAATATCCATCACTTTTAAACTTTTAAACAATCATCGCCTGTAGCATAATATTTCAGTCATCGAAATATACCGCACAGTAGAAAAAGTTGATTTTTGAAGATCACATTGCTCAAAATGAGTCAATGTTATCCATACACCATAACGAATGAGGAATATTTTTTTGTTTTGATCAAGAGAATTGAAAATATTTAATACAATACGAGGTTCAATTTATAATATATTATGAATATATGATATGTAACAAGTCATTAATGGATAACTTTTATTTTCATATTATATTTAATTTATTCAATTATTCATATTTCTATCTGCGAAAGTTCCTTTGAGGATAACTTTGCTCGAAAATAAGCAAATGTTATCCATAGATCTTAATCAAGTACTGAGGAATATTTTTTTGACACGAAAAATTAAAATGTTTAATAAAATATGAGATTTAATTTACAGTATATTATAATTATATAATATGTATTAAGTCTTTAGTGGAAAACTTTTATTTTCATATTATATTTAGATTTAATTAATTATTCATATTTCTATCTGCGAAAGTTCCTTTGAGGATAACTTTGCTCGAAAATAAGCAAATGTTATCCATAGATCTTAACCAAGTTCTGAGGAATATTTTTTTCTCTAGAAAAATGAAAATTCACTATTTTTCGTGGTCCGCTTGACCAATTAATAACATTCAATTAATTAAGGTTTTTAAGTAGAGATAAAAAAGTCAGTGTGACGAGCGGGATTCGAACCCACGACCTTCGGCTTGATACGCTACTCTACCACTTGAGCTATCGTGACCTCGATCCACTCGGGCAGTAACTTCCCATCTCAACCCCACCTTTTGATTTTTCCCTCCTTTTTGCCATTTTTCAAATGTCGTGTAAAATTTAAAGAAATGAAAATGTTTAATAAAATATGAGGTTCAATTAACAGTATATTATAAATATATAATACGTAATAAGTCTTTAATAGTTTTTAATTAGTAATTTTAATTAGTAATTTAATTCAAGTATAACTTTGCTCGAAAACAAGCAAATGTTATACATAGATCTTATCCAGAATTGAGGAATATTTTTTTTTCAAGAGCAATGAAAATGTTTAATAAAATATGAGGTTCAATTTACAGTATATTATAAATATATAATACGTAATAAGTCTTTATTAGTTTTTAATTAGTAATTTTAATTAGTAATTTAATTCAAGTATAACTTTGTTCGAAAACAAGCAAATGTTATACATAGATCTTATCCAGTATTGAGGAATTTTTTTTTTTTCAAGAGCAATGAAAATGTTTAATAAAATATGAGGTTCAATTTACAGTATATTATAAATATACAATATGTAATAAGTCTTTAATGGAAAATGTTTAATACAATATGTGATTCAATGTATAACATATATAAATATTTAATACGCAATAAGTTTTATTAAGTTAAGTAGATCTTAACCAAGTACTGAGGAATATTTTTTTGACATGAGCAATGGAAAAGGTCTCTTTCGTCCTGCTATTCCTAATTTCCTTCGTACAGTTTTAGATTGTAGGTTTAATAGATAATTACTTTTTCTAATAAGAAAAAAGAACGAACAATTTGGCTTATTTGGTAATAGGAAAAGTTCTCCCCATTATTTTTCTGTAGGATTCCACGTCTATACATTATTTTAAAATATTTTTACCTTTTTTATTTTTCTGAAAAGGTATTCTTAGGCAGGGTAGACCTAGGAGACACGTGGTTTGGTCTGTAATGGAAAACTTTTACTTTTATATCATATTTAGATTTACTTAATTATTCATATTTCTGATGCGAATGTTCCTTTGACTTTAACTTTGCTCGAAAATAAGCAAATGTTATCCATAGATCTTAACCAAGTACTGAGGAATATTTTTTTGTCGTGAGAAATGAAAATGTTTAATAAAATATGAGGTTCAATTAACAGTATATTATAAATATATAATACGTAATAAGCTTTATTAAGTTAAGTCTAAAAACTTTTATTTTCATATTATATTTAGATTTAATTAATGATTTATATTTCTATCTGTGAAAGTTCCTTCAAGGATAACTTTGCACGAAAATAATCAAATGTTATCCATAGATCTTAACCAAGTACTAAGGAATATTTTTTTTTTACATGAGAAATGGAAAAACATCTTTTTCGGCCTTCTGTTCCTAATTTCCTTCGTACAGTTTTAGATAAGAGGTTTAATAGATAACTACGTTTTCCAATAATAAAAAGAACGAACAATTTGGCTCACTTGGTAGAGGAAAAGTTCTCTGCATTATTTTCTATTATTATTTTTCTGTAGGATTCCACGTCTACATTATTTTAATATATTTTTACCTTTTTTATTTTTCTGAAAAGGTATTCTTAGGCAGGGTAGACCTAGGAGACACGTGGTTTGGTCTTTAATGGGAAACTTTTGCTTTTATATCATATTTAGATTTACTTAATTATTCATATTTCTGATTGCGAAAGTTTCTTTGACTTTAACTTTGCTCGAAAATAAGCAAATGTTATCCAAAGATCTTAACCACGTACAGAATTTTTTTTATTAAGAGAAATAAAAGTATTTAATACAATATGAAGTTAAATTTATATTATATTATGATATATTTTCATATCATATTTAAGCTTTACTTAGTTATTCATATTTTTGATTGCGAAAGTTCTTAACTTATAGATCTTAACCAAGTACTGAGGAATATTTGTTTTTGCCAAGAGAAATAAAAACGTTTACTACAAAATGAGGTTCAATTTCACACTTATCCATGGCCAATGTAATTATTACCTATCATCGTGTCCTACAATCTCTTTTATGCCTGATATTACTAATTTATGTTTTCAGCATTTTAAGTATCGACTTGTTTTCATTCACGAACACTCGGATCAAAGTTCGGTGTTGAAGAAAAAGGCGTAAATATGTAAAAACTTAAGATATGCCAATATGTAGACATATTTAAGATTTTTTTCCCTGATGATGACTTTAAAATAGGTCGAAAGCATGCAGTAACAACTGAATGTAATTTTTTCTTCTAAAGCATACCTTGATTCAGAGTATTCCTTATTTCTATTTCCTTGGTACAGTTTTGGATAAGGGATTTAATAGATAAACACCTAATAGGCCTTTAATGCGAAAATCGAGCTTTTATTGTCATATCATATTTAGATTTACTTAATTATTCATATGAAAATGTTTAATAAAATATGAGGTTCAATTTATAATATATTAAAAATATATAATACGTAATAAGTTTTAATGGAAAACTTTTATTTTCATATTACATTTAGATTTACTTAATTATTCATATTTCTATCTGCGAAAGTTCCTTCGAGGGTAACGTTGCTCGAAAATAAGCAAATGTTATCCATAGAACTTAACCAAGTACTGAAGATTTTTTTTTTTTTGACATGAGAAATGGAAAAGGTTTAAGACAAAACATCTCTTTCGCCTGCTATTCCTAATTTCCTTCGTACAGTTTTAGATAAGAGGTTTAATAGATAAATACTTTTGTATTAATAAAAGTAACGAACAATTTGGCTTACTTAGTAATAAAAAATGTTCTCTGCATTATTTTTTACTATTATTATTTTGTAGGATTCCACGTCTGTACATTATTTTTTATATATTTTTACTTTTTTTTCTTTCTAAAAAGGGTATTAGGCAGGATTAATCCAAGAGACGCGTGGTTTTGGTATAGGTTATTTATTGCACATGTATGTTTCGGGCTGTTTTTCCTTTTTTTCTACCCATCATCAAAAAACCTGTTGGCCGAGATAGAGGCATTTAAAATTTTTCACTTTCAATTTCATTTTTCTTATGCCCTTTGAGAAGGGTAAAATGGATAGCTGCCTTATAAAAAAACGCAAAGGGAGGACAGGCGTGACAGTTAGGTTTTTCATATGAAGAGCAGAAAAAAAGGAAAAGCAACCGGCTACTTAGATGTGAAATAAATAACCTATATCAAAACCACGAGTCTTTTGGACTAACCCTGCCTAAAGAATACCCTTTTTAGAAAAATAAAAAGGTAAAAATTTATGAAAATAATTTTTATTCGCGAATAATAAAGGTAAATTTGCACCATAAAACAGTCATCTTTTTTTACAAATTAAATTTTTTTAAATATAACTGAAATTTGAATAAATGGTAATTATGTATGTAGTTGAAGATCTTTATTTGACATCCTTGTGCTCCGCAATCCGCCAAAACGTTGTACATACAAAAAACAAAATGTATTTGCGAAATTTAAATTATATCAAGAATGACAAGTCTAAATCAAATGTTCGATTTGGTATTTGGAACACTGTATTTGTTAAATTATAAATTAAGATTAAATTAAGAAATTTAAACTTGATGACTATTTTGAATCAACCTTCATATCTTGTGGGAATTTTTTAGAAAAAATGTAATTACGAATGACAAAAATTGTCAGCAGTCATATATATTGTGTTTTAATTGTTAAAAAATCGCACGAAAAAATATATTTAAATAATACATAAGAGAAATGTTACATATTACTGCCAGTTTCACGATTCAATACCCTGTTCTGTGACTGCAAATGCGAAAGGCTAAGCTGTTGATAATATTTAATGATCTGTTGTGAAATTGGCGAGCAACTGTTTGCTATTGTGACCATTTAATGAGCCATGGGCGGGAAAAAAGGAGAATTATATTTAAGGTGAACAATTCGGTTGCGAGGCATACTTTTTTCCACCCGTTTAGCTCGACGTTTATGAAAGAACTTCTGGACATACTTCTTTAAAAGTTCGAGAAAAATGCCACATTTAATGTTGTCGTAATACATCATCAACTACAAATCGCAATTTCATTTAATTAAATTTAATTCATGTTGTCCATCAGAAGTAGCACATATGGCATGTTATGGCAGTAAAATATATTTTAGGTAATAACAATAATTTGTTTATGTAGATTAATAATAATAACAATAAAATGTGTTTATTTTTTCACAAAATAAATTACTGACAAAGAATAAATATAATTTGTTCGATTCGTCAGTAACAGTCAAGAATGGGGTAGTGTAGAAAAACCTATTTCATTTTTTTTACCGACGTTTTGACATTTATTCGAGTCATCTTCATGGCACAAAGTGTTATTCTTGTGGTGTCATATTGAAACCCTTTAAAAATGATGAACTGATCATCACGGTTTCTCAAAATACAATCCTGACAAGCCAATGTATCAACCTAATAAATACGTTGTCTTTTAAAGAATCATCGCCTGTAGCATAATATTTCTTACATTCATCGAAATACCGTACAGTACAAAAAGTTATTTTTGAAGATCACTGCTCAAAATAAGCAAATGTTATCAATTGACCTTAACGAAGTACTGAGGACTATTTTTTTTTGCCAATAGAAATGGAAATGTTTAATATAATATTAGGTCGAATTTATAATATGTTATAAATATATAATAAGTCTTTAATGGAAACCGTTTATTTTCATATAATCTTTAGATTTATTTAATTTTTCATATATCTGACTGCGAAAGGTCGTTTGATCAAAATGTTGCTCGAAAATAAGGAAGTGTTNTTTTTTTTTTTTTTTTTTTTTTTTTTTTTTTTTTTTTTTTTTTATCAAGAGAATATACATCATATTATATTTAGATTTATGTATTATTATATATTTCTTACTTTCATTGAAAAATACTGTACAGCACAAAAAGTTGATTTTTGAGGATCACTTAGCTCAAAATAAGCAATTGTTAGCCATAGTCCTTAAGGAAGTACTGAGGACTTTTGTTTGTCAAGAGAAATGGAAATATTAACAAATTAATTGTTCATATTTCTGACTACGAAAGTTCCTTTGATGATAACTTTGCTCGAAAATAAGCAAATGTTATCCATAGACTTAACCAAGTAGTGTGGATTTTTTTTTTTGTTGTTCTGGATCGAGGTATGATCTTGAAAAAAAAGCATAGTAAAAGCATAATAGATAGATACCTAATAATCCTTTAATGGAAAACCTGGAAAACCCATCTTTTATTTTCATATCATATTTAGATTTACTTTACTATGGGTCATCTTCAGGACATAAAGTTTGATGCTATTCTTGTGGTGTCATATTGGTGTTTAAATTTTAACCGCCGTTGTCCAACTATTTTCGCGGATTCAGTCATATGGTTTTTAAGTACACCATTCTGCCTGTTATGTAATCTCTCTTTTTTTAGTCAGTCAGATATGCTAAAATTATTGTATTTTCCTATACACATTTAATAATTATCGCTATACCATATATAATGACTATTGATGTTAATTTATACGATATCCACAGATTTAGCCAATTCAGCTCAATGTTATAAAGAAACATTCTTTCCTTTAGTTTCGGTTGGTTAAATATTTCCTAACTGTACTGCCATAAACTTTACCAACCAGCACTTTTCCATTCCGTGGGAAAATTATGGTTGTTTATTTGCTTTACTGTTGATTTTATAGGAAGGTAAACATATCTGAGATTTTAATTTGGTTGTGTTTTTAATTGATCAACAACTTATTTCAACAATTGTAAGAGTCTAATGGGGCTTCAATGTGAAAAACAAATTTTCTTTTCTTTATTTGTTTAGCCGTCCTTGTTCACACTTCTATCTGCTAAATTTGATATTCTGTTGTTTGATCATGTTTTCGGTCACAGATGTATCGACATCATTGCATTTATTTGTCTCCTGCTTTTCAAAACTTTTTTTAAAAATAATTCTAGAGGGAAAAGTGAAGATACAATGTTCAATTGACCATTTGTTTTTCCCCTCTCCACCGGAAGTACAAGCAAAACGGTCAGGGACGGTCGAACTGCCGTACAATTGTCAACAACTCGCCGGTCAACGAATAACACACGAACAATTAACGCCTGAGGCGCAAGATAGCCAATTTGATGACTGGAAATCCCACGGTCCTATTCAAAATTATCATTAATACAATTGTGTATTGATTGATGGTCCTAGAATTCACAACATAAAATGTTACTTTTCTGTTGGAGCTGATTTCCAACCAGATTGAGAAACTAAGCAGTTCAAGGAACAGTGGTCGTTTGGCTAGCTACGTGTAATTTCAAGCTCAAACAAAAACCTAGTTGCAATTCACAAAATCACCCCTTTTCCGACTTCATACACTATTTTCATATTCTCATTCGTATAAATATGTTGCTTAACCGTTCGATCAAGTTCGACGCACCTTAGACAATAACTGGGACCCTGGAAAGGCGTAAGTGGAATACTAAGCGGCCCGGAAACGTTTATGAACTCGAGAGAGCTGTTTCACTCTAGTTACTCTTTTGCAATATGAAATGTTTTAAAAAACCCGTCTCGTCGGGTGCTGAAGGTTTAATTGGAAGATAACTCAATCAGAATTTCTCTGAGTGAGGTAGATGCGAATCCGTGCATTCGACTAGCACTTTATATGAGGAATCGGGTTAAAACAATAACGTATACGAAGATCAACTTCATCAATTTGCACAGATAATTTAATTTACAATATAATCCATTATTGCGTACATTTAAAACACATTTAGCTAAATTAATTTATTTAATCCTCATAAAAGTACTTGTACAATTCATATGGACTAACAAATCGTTTTTTTCCCCAACTAACTGCAAGACGAACAAATTTGTGTTACATTCAATCAAAGTGGTTCCAGTAGTAGGAAACGTAAGTTATAAGTCCATTACAGTTCGTGGTCCGATTGACCCATTAACATTTTTCAATTAATTAATATTTATGAAAGGCATTGGTTCAGATAAAAAAGTCAGTGTGACGAGCGGGATTCGAACCCACGACCTTCGGGTGTACGCCGCTGCTCTACCACTTGAGCTATCGTGACTTCGATCCGCTCGGACACTAACTTCCCATCTCAACCTCACTTCTCGAATTTTCCCTCCTGTTTGCTATTTTCCAAATGTCGTGTAATCTATTTGATTCTCGGCGACAAATGAAATGGCCACGGAGAGCTTTCGTGAAGTATACTTTATTTTGCTTATTTCATTTTATTAGGTTTCGTGGTCCGATTGGCCAATTAACATTTTTCAATGAATTAATATTTATGAAAGGTATTGGTTGAGATAAAAACTATAAAATGTAAAATGGCAAAAAGATTTTCATAGATTTTGAATAGGACAATCAATCAATTAACAAATAAAATTGTATTCTTATTTCAATGAATTAGATCTTGTATTTTTCTTAGAATAAAAATTATTACAATTAATTAAGGTTTTTAGTTGAGATAAAAAAGTCAATGGCACGAGCGGGATTCGAACCCACGATCTTCGGCTAGATACGCCGCTGCTCTACCACTTGAGCTATCGTGACCTCGATCCACTCCGACACTAACTTCTCATCTCAACCCCCCATATTTTTCAAATGTCGTGTAATTGGTCAAGCGGACCACGCAATTAGTGAATTTAATGATTGAAAATGAAGTATACTTCACTAACGCTTTCCGTGGCCATTTCATTTGTCGTCGAGAATCCAATCCGATTACGACATTTGAAAAATGGCAAAAAGGAGGGAAAATTCAAAAGGTGTTGAGAGGGGAAGTTAGTGCCCGAGGGGATCGAAGTCACGATAGCTCAGGTGGTAGAGCAGCGGCGTATCTAGCCGAAGATCGTGGGTTCGAATACCGCTCGTGCCATTGACTTTTTTATCTCAACTAAAAACCTTAATTAATTGTAATATATTAATTGGTCAAGCGGACCACGAAATTAGTCAAATTAATATTATTTCAACTCCAGAAGCTATTTATTTAAATTGTAACCCACCTTCTCTACTTTCAACTTGATGTGCTTTCTTTCTTTTTTCCTTTTCTTTTAATCTGGCCTTATTTTATTTTTTTTTTAATACAAAATGATAACATTGAAGACTGATAATAATCGATTATGTTTAGTGGTCTAATTCACCCAATTATTTCTTTCGATTAACTATTCTTTTTACGTAAAGTTTTGGTTGAAATGAAAAAGTCAGGATAGCTCAAGTGGTTAGAGCAGCGGCGTATTGACCCGAAGGTCGTGGGTTCGAATCCCGCTCGTCACACTGATTTTTTATCTCAACCACTACCTTTCATAAATATTAATTAATTGAAATGAGTTATAAGTTTATCAGGTGGCAAGCTAAGTTTAAAAAAGATCGGACCAGTGAGTTTCCAAATAATTTTCAGTGTCTCTCGGATGAATTGAATTTTTAGTGTGTTGCTTCTCAACAGGAAAAGAAAGGACTTTACTTTCTTTTAGAGAACGTCAAAGAAATTGATTATCAATCACAGCCGCCGAAGAAGCTAGTCATTACATTGAAGGAAATGTCCCTCGTCCTGACGGTCGCCGCCCGTTCATCAGACCTGTAATCAGGAAATTTTTGAACGTTTCCACCGTGCAATTTTTGTTCCCCTTTTCTTGTCCATAGAATCAATCATCCAAATTTGTTTATATTTCACTCAGGCGTGGAATTTTTGTTCTATAGAGGACTTTCGACCCCGTTTTAGGGCTAACAACCACTATGGGTAAACATGTAACCAATTTTTACGTGACTTTTTACTTCCATACCCCATTTCCCCAAAATGATAGCAAGTAAGATCGAATACTTCTAATTTTAAGGATTTTTTTTGCGTGCGTTTGAACATCAATTTTATGCATGCTCAGTTGTATAAAACGATCTTTCTTGTCTTATAACATGAAAGGTTGGGGGACTACCTGGTTGGTGAATAAAAAAAATCATTATTTAAAAATTTAAAAAATATGTTTAGTGTATTAATTTTCTTGGTTAGTTAATAGAAATACAAAAATGTTCTAGGACGCGGAATATTCTAATTTGGTATGGTTTAAAAAGATAAACTGCTTTTTTTTTACATATTTTAACAAACATTCTGTAAACAAAGTAGGTTAGATAATGTTCTAAACTTGGATTTGACCTCATAGTCTTGATGCTAGCTTATACCCTACTTATAATACCCTCAGAAACCGACTTTCGCGTAAATCAGTGTAAATCAATTTTTTGGCTGTTAATTTTGACGCGCTTCCTGACTGACATTCCTAGTGCAAGCTCTACCATCATTTCTCTCAAAAGCTAGTGGGCTGATTTGCATGGTTAATAATTCATTTTAAAGAAATTGGCAAGTGATTTTTATAATTGTATCAAACGTTAAAATCGGACTTTTATTACCGTTAAACAAAACGAGGCTAATTTCTGACAAATAATTTTCCTAATTTGCGTATTTTCTTACATAAATATTTTATATATTTTAATATTGCAAGTGTCGTTATAAAGCTACGTTCCTCGTCTTTCAAATGGTCTGTTTGTCGTTAAAATCTTTTTTGCCTTTTTTGACTTATAGCCGTTTTAATCAGATATTCCGACAACGACCTTAAAAATCGGAAAAATTTTCGGGTTCAAAAAATAAATAAATTTAAATTCAAACCAAAATTTATATTTAGGGGTTTTTAGAGGTACTAAAACGTAATTGCGTATGTTTCCACGAAACAATAAATAATTTAACATAGTTTACTTGAAAAATATTTGGTTTTAGAAATTTTTTTGGTTATTGATAAATTTTAATAGCTTTTACTGTTTTTATTGCAATATACATAAAAATGCTATAAATTGATATATTCATATATTACAATTAATTAAGGTTTTTAGTTGAGATGAAAAAAAGTTAATGGCACGGACGGGATTCGAACCCACGATCTGCGGCTAGACACGCCGCTGCTCTACCAATTGAGCTATCGTGACCTCGATCCACTCGGACATCAACTTCCTATCTCAACCCCACCTTATGAGTTGAAAAATGGCAAAAAGGATGGAAAACTCATAAGGTGGTGTTGAGATAGGAAGTTGATGTCCGAATGGATCGAGGTCACGATAGTTCAAGTGGTAGAGCAGCGGCGTATCTAGCCGAAGATCGTGGGTTCGAATCCCGCTCGTGCCATTAACTTTTTTTCATCTCAACTAAAAACCTTAATTAATTGTAATGTATTAATTGCTCAAGCGGACCACGAAATTAGTGAATTATAATCATATAGTTGATTTGATCAAACAGAACGGCGAAATAAAAATATTAAAAAAACGGAAAAGTTCCACTTTCAATTTTTTGGCGAAACCAGGGCTTATAACGCTAGAATTACGACAATGGGGTCAAATCTAAGTTTTGAACATTTTCTAACCTACTTTTCTTACAGAATGTTCGTTTCAATATGCAAAAAAAACAATATTTTGTTGATTTGTCTTTTCAAATCATTCCAACTTGGAATATTCTGCGTTCTAGAACATTTTTGTTTTTATGTTAACCAACAAAGAAAAGTAATACACCAAAAATAATTTTTCTAAATTTCTAAATAACGATTTTTTTTCATTCACGAACCTGGTGGTTTATTGGATCGTATAAAACGTCGAAAATGATCGTTTTGATAATTTTTTGTCTTTTTCATGCAACTGGGCATGTACCAAATTGATGTTCTAACCTCATTTACTTGAAAAATATTTTTTTTAGAAGTTTCTTAGTAATTGATAAATTTTGATAGCATTTACTATACTTTTAGTGCAGTAGTACAAAAAATACTGTAAAATGATGTATTCACAAAGTTGATTTGGGCAAGTAGAACGGAGAAATAAAAAAATTAAAAAAATGGAAAATTTCAACTTTCTAATTTTTTTTTGGCGAAACCAGAGCCTATTCACAAGAAGTGGCGGATATGTGTCCGGTTTTTTGGAGTGTACTAACCACTAGACGATCACGGCCATCCCGAAGGTTTTTTTGGAGTGTAGAATCACGAAAAAAAATTTTGTCCAATTCCGTAACCCACCAATTTCGTCGTCCCCTTGCTAGTTTAAGATTTCTAAATAAAATTCATTTAAATTCCATCAGTTCTACGAGATAATAGCATTCGAATATAAATTAAAGCAAATCGATTCGATTTGCTACCTAAAGATGGATAAACGTCCAAAATAAATACTTAATATATTTTCTTTTTAATCATTAATTGGATTTTTGATCATTGACCGCATAGTTCGACGTTTAGCGATATAAGCAGGAAGAGACAATGTTATTGATGATCATCATTCATTTCTGCGAATTGCATCTGTGTCGAAGGGAAACGGTGTGCCAGAAGAAATTGTCAAAGCAGGAAATTTTGATCTTAAAATAATAGAATCAATCAGTTATGTCAAGCTCAGAGCACCATTAAATATATTCTTCTGCGCCTCACCCTTTCATATTTTTTAAATTACTCTTAATAATTTTTTTACATCTTGAGCACTTTCCACCGCCCCATTTCCTTAAATAACCACGACTCAGGAGACATTCATATCCCAACAAGAACTTTCGTTACGCCAACATTCTCTCGTTTAAATAAGCATAATTTTTAAATGTTCCAGCCTTCCTTGTGAATATTTTGAAAACATTACGTATGAGTCTATTGCGCAAAAAATGTTAGCACACAATTAAAATGTTTAATTTGCTGTTGAAAACGTCTCCTTCCTGTGCTTATTTGCGAAATCGTTTCATGTAGGCCAGTTGGTTATTCGTTGTTAAATAATTTTAACAGACTTGTTGAAGATCAAGCTATTCAATTTGAATTCGCAAACTTCATCGTCAATCAATATTCAGAAGTCAATTACGAACTGTTTCTTTAGATTCAAATAGGTTTCTCCTTTGGTAGACCATCGAGTAGATGATCAATAACGATTGACTTATGGGTGTAAATTGACATGGAGAACTGCAATCAATGACGTTTTTCTGTAAAATATTGTTCGATAGTTGTACCGTCATCGTATCAATTGCAAATTCGGCCTAGACCTTTTTCTTATTACTAATTGCGATAGACATTAGCGTCTGACCTCCACAGTTCTCAAGACGATCTGTAATTATTGTATGTAAAGAACATAAATACGACAAATGACCTATTTAACTATTAATAAAAAAAATTAAAAAGTAATATGGCTTGTTTATAGATAGTCCAAATTTTGCGTTTCAATTAACCGCATGTCACGTAATAAGAAAAAATTCATGAGAAGTCGGTTTGTTTTGACATTTGGATTCAACATAGGAATTAAGAATTTAAAGAATGTGTGGTGATTAGTGACCGTTAGTCGATGATTATTCAGAAATCGTGAGATTCGGTCTGGTGTGACGTAGCTTTCAAAAAAAATTTTCTTTATCGTGCCAACGTTTCGATCTTTATTGAGATCATCTTCAGGGTCTGGGATTTACAAACATTGTTTAAATTTAACTAATACATGTAGGATGTGGAAAAAAGTGAATTTATACAATGCAAAATATATTTTTTTATATTCAATCAAAGTATAAAATGTAATATGACGTAGAAAATGTTTTTCTGAAACCTACATCACACCAGACCGCATCTCACGATTTTTGAATAATCAATTTAAAGAATTCTCACCAAAGCAATAATTATAGTTTAACTACTTAACATTATTCGTCTAATTTGTTTGTCGAAATGAACCATTAACTTAAACGAACACTTTTTTCGGGTTCTGCACCTGAACGGCGACGCGGCAACCATCCCTGGTCCGAATTTCAGCTCCAGGCTACTTACAAATCTTTTTGTATTTTCAAAAACATCGGAACACCGGACATTAATAATGAATCAATGACCGTGAATTCGCATATCCTCCTCACAAAAAATATGAAAGAATAAAATATTATTCTCAAAAAGTAGTCACTGGAAAACTATCAAAACCTGTCTTTTCATAGATTTTGAATAGGACAATCAATCAATTAGCAAATAAAATTGTATTCTTATTTCAATGAATTAGATCTTGTATTTTTCTTAGAATAAGCATTATTACAATTAATTAAGGTTTTTAGTTGAGATAAAAAAGTCAATGGCACGAGCGGGATTCGAACCCACGATCTTCGGCTAGATACGCCGCTGCTCTACCACTTGAGCTATCGTGACCTCGATCCACTCCGACACTAACTTCTCATCTCAACCCCCCATATTTTTCAAATGTCGTGTAATTGGTCAAGCGGACCACGCAATTAGTGAATTTAATGATTGAAAATGAAGTATACTTCACTAACGCTTTCCGTGGCCATTTCATTTGTCGTCGAGAATCCAATCCGATTACGACATTTGAAAAATGGCAAAAAGGAGGGAAAATTCAAAAGGTGTTGAGAGGGGAAGTTAGTGCCCGAGGGGATCGAAGTCACGATAGCTCAGGTGGTAGAGCAGCGGCGTATCTAGCCGAAGATCGTGGGTTCGAATACCGCTCGTGCCATTGACTTTTTTATCTCAACTAAAAACCTTAATTAATTGTAATATATCAATTGGTCAAGCGGACCACGAAATTAGTCAAATTAATATTATTTCAACTCCAGAAGCTATTTATTTAAATTGTAACCCACCTTCTCTACTTTCAACTTGATGTGCTTTCTTTCTTTTTTCCTTTTCTTTTAATCTGGCCTTATTTTATTTTTTTTAATACAAAATTATAACATTGAAGACTGATAATAATCCATTATGTTTAGTGGTCTAATTCACCGAATTATTTCTTTCGATTAACTATTCTTTTTACGTAAGGTTCTGGTTGAAATGAAAAAGTCAGGATAGCTCAAGTGGTTAGAGCAGCGGCGTATTGAGCCGAAGGTCGTGTGTTCGAAACCCTCTCGTAACACTAACTTTTTCATTCCAACCAAAACCTTAATAAAAAGAATAATTGAAAGAACTAATAATAATAAAGTTTATTAAATTTATAAGCAATATTATAACATGTGAACATAAATATACTCAATAAAAAATAAACAATGGGCATGGGTACTCTGTATGCCGGAAGGTCGTGAGAACATAGTACTAACAGCAATAATGGTGGTAATAATAATAGCAAATAAAGTAAAATATATAAATAAAATAAGTAAATAATTTTATACACTGCATAATAATATAAACCTCTCTGATTATAAATCGTTGTAAACGGTTAACAAAATTATACATTTTCCTTAAATTAAATAAATAACTAAATAGAAACTAAGATAATGAATTAGTTAAATGCAATAAACACAATAAAAATAGATCAAGTAGAAGAAAGAAGGATAAACAAGAATAAAAGTAAGAAGGGAAATGAGTAAACACATAAGGATAAAAAAGAACTAGAAATAATAATAACTTGGAATTATAGATGTTAACATTTAACATAATCCATCCGATACATCCAGGCTGCCCTGGTGTATTCCACCAATGATCCATCCAGCAAACTTAAAAATTATTTTCTTGTACCCAACACTGCACCCAAAGAACTATCTTCTGTGTTCAGAAAGATTAGGGCAAACCGCTATAAAATGAAAAATGTCCTCCCTTGCTTTCAAGTTACAAAGATGGCTTGGTATGGTTTATAGTTCAAATTAAGCAACTCGCCCATTAATTTCACCAACTATCTGATGGATCGAGGATCTAAATTTTTCATGTTTTTCCAGTCAAGCTTGCACACTTTACATTCGGATTTAGTTCCCTGCATAGTGTGTAATGTTGGGACACCATGACTCTTGCCACAACCTCTAGGGATTCTCTAACCGATATAATTAAAAAATCGAGGTTGGTTTTAAGTGCACGAGAAACCCCGCTTCCTAGTATCCTTATTACCATACCGTAAGAGCACGAGTGTCACAAAAATCAAACTTAGGGTCAAGGATAGCATTGGAATCATCATGTTTACGAGCTAGTGCCTTCCTTTCAAATGTTTAAAATAGCCCTTTTGTTTATAGTGAAGACTAATATCAATTATATCAAGTTGAAATTTTTCTTCTAAGGACTTACATGAACTTTGTGAGGTCTCTTCTTGATGTTCTTTGGAGTGACGAACTTGATCGATCCGGTCCGTCCTATCGCCATACTTGCCCAGCGGAACAACCACCTAAGACGGTCTTTTGGCAGACCAAAACACTGAGGGCCCATTATCTCCTGATCGGAATGAAAGAGATCAAATTTACCTGAATTGATAAAAAAGTTGAGAATGGGGACAGAAACTGTAGAATCGTTGCTGTGAGGTCTTGGCGGAGAAATACACCTGGTTGGTTGTCCGATACTCGTGCCGGGTAGAACTTTTTCGCATTTAAAAAGAAGAAAAGACTGGAAAACAACTGTGGGAAAAATGTCAGCCAACCCTTCCAGACAGTGAACCTGAATAATTGACCCCTGAATAAAAGACAGCTTAATCAGGTTTGTTCGGTATGAGTCATTCTATTTGCGAATATAAATCTTCCAATAATTCATATTCTAGGGCTACATTTTTTCAGTGGAAAAATACCTTAACCCCAGGGGATATAACCTCGTAAAAAATAACAACAATACGAATTTAATAAAAGACTACATCATTTTTATTTTACAAAAAAAAAAAACTAATATAATATAAGAAAATACCAAAAGAACAATGTCAACTTGAGTTTGAGTCATTTGATGTATACTAATTAGACTATTTCATTTTTTTATTTTACATTAAAAAACTAATATAGGAAAAGAAAATGTCAACTTGAGTATGTGTCATTTGATGTATACTAATTAGACTACGTCATTTTTTTAATTTTACAATAAAAAACTAATACAGTATAAGAAAATACCAAAAGAACAATGTCAACTTGAGTATGTGTCATTTGATGTATACTAATTAGACCGTCATTTTTTTAATTTTACAATAAAAAACTAATAAGAAAATACTAAAAGAACAATGTCAACTTGAGTATGTGTCATTTGATGTATACGAATTTTTCTCAATAAGATTATAATAAATTTATATTTATAATAAATTATTTTCGTATCAGTATGTTTTCTAGGTAGTTTGCTTTGTACGATCAAATGTGGCTTAATTAAAATCCTAAGCATAACAGTTAAAAAGAAAGAAAATAAAAACAACTTCATTCATTTTGCTAAATCAGTTGTCACTGCTGAATGAAATTTCCCCCAAAAAATAAAATATGAAAATACTGATACTAACATAAAACCTATAAGACGTAACAAGTTAATATTTTTGATGAAAAAAATTGTTTGATAACCATAACGACACGAAGAAAGAAAACTTTACCCTTATATCTTTTATCTTATTGATAACTTTCGATCAATATTTGTTTGTTTAAATCTCTTTTTCGTTTTAGAGTCGATCGAAAAGTGTATTTCTGTGTAAATATAACAAATGGCGTAGAATAAATAAATAATCCTTTCAGAATTTTAAAGAATGTTGATTTCCTATTTGGCATTTCGTTCATATCAAACCAAACATTTTCGAATGTAAACATTCGAACCTTATGGACAATATTACCAATTACGGTAGAATTCCATCTGTCACCGTTTCCACTTAGATTATTTATATTTGAGGTTGGTTCAATTGTCACCGTTTTATAAGTGGAATTCAATTTATTTCAATAATTTAAAAAAATTCCATAGTTGCAAGGAATGTTTGAAAGACCGTTTTTATTCGATATTTTCGTACATACACCAAGAATGGATTAAATCCGGTAAATATTTTGATTCGAGACCTTTCCTCGTTTTCGTTTTTTTTTCGGAGGTCAAATTCCCTGTTGAGCAAGTATGTTTGGAGTTCAGTAATGGTAAATAGGTTATAGGAGAACCAGTTCTAACGGAACTTGATATCCGTTTTCTAGCTTTTTCCCCATTTAGAAAGTCGAACGTATTAATGTAATTTACATAAATTCTATACATAAAACCCTTTGGAATTGAAAAGCTGGATCGCAGTGTGTCCATCATCCAAACAAATCATTCCATTATCCAATTCTACGATACAATCCACTTCGTATGCTATAATTATTAATATTGCATTTAACCTCATATGTTTAATAAATGATGAAAATCATAACTTTGCATTATTTTCATTTTATTTAGTTGTTCACTGAATACAAAAATGGGATTAAGTATGACATACAAATTATACAAGTTGTTTGTTGAAGTTAAATTCTTTAAATAAATAAAACATAAAAAAAATATCATTCTCTTGTTCCTAATATAGCTGCAGTTGTGAATATCGTTAAAAAATAACAATATTATTTTGAGAAAATTAAAAAAAGGGAAATAACATTTTTATATTGAACTTTCTATCCTTCGATGAAATTCCTTGCATAATATTCATCCTTTTGTCTAAGGTCCTGTTATGAGGACATCACTCTGCTATCTAAAAGAAAAGGAACATAAAAATTAAAAATTTAGTTTATTAGTTTAGTTCTAAGTTAATTTTATGAAAAACAAGATGTCATGCTAATATAAAAATATGTCAAAATGCACGAACTCTATCAAATATTCCAATTAATATTGGTCAATTATGACCACTAAACAATTATGGATTAATCTTCTTTATATTTTAATAGTTCTTAATTATTATCATTAGTAAGCATCCTACAGTTTTGTTCGTCGTGAGTAATGATAGTATGTAGTAATAACGTTAAGGGTATGCTTAAATAAATACATTTTGTATTTATAATATTTGCATGTCATATCAATTAAAATAAAAAAAGTTTAATAGCTACAAGAAATGCTTTTTTTAAATTATAATTAATGAAAGTCATAAATCTTCTTTATTAGGTTTCGTGGTCCGCTTGACCAAATACATTCTTTTTTAATTAATTAAGGTTTTGGTTGAGGTAAAAAAATTTTTTTTTGAAAAATGGCAAAAAGGAGGGAAAATTCAAAAGGGGGGTTGAGATGGGAAGTTAGTGTCCGAGTGGATCGAGGTCACGATAGCTCAAGTGGTAGAGCAGCAGCGTATCTAGCCGAAGGTCGTGGGTTCGAATCCCGCTTGTGACACTGACTTTTTTTATCTCAACAAAAAAATATAAAGATTTATTTAATTTCAATATATGTATTATATGATTTTCACTTTATTTTGTTTTTATTGTATATTAAATGTATGCGAAAGGATTGTTTGAGTATTATGATAATTAATCCATATTTTCATATTGTACTAATAAAAATATAACATAGGAATGTAATAATATTAAATGGTAATAAGAAATGGACTTTAACATCCTTCTACCTTAGAAGGCTGTAAGTAATTCAGTTTGATGTAGCTATAAATATAAATTCTAGTCTTAAATTAAATCAACAATATACAATGCCTACCAGCATTCTGTGATTTACTCCCACAAATAATCGGATAATACGTGCGGACGAGGCGGCAAAGGCCGGGACGTCCCACCCTCCAGACCGGACCATCGCGACCAGGCACTCTGACGCCAAGCTAGCAGTAAAGAACATGATAAAAGAAAGATGGCAGCGTCAGTGGGCCGGGTCGTCCGAGAGGCTTTTGCGCGTCAAGAGCACGATTCGTAGATGGCCCCCGAGAACCTGAGCCGGAAACAAGTAATCATCCTTACGCGATTAAGAATAGGCCATACGCGGTTGACATGAGCACCTGTTCTTGGGCCAAAGCCCGCGCAGGTGCCCCTTATGCAGAGAAAGGTTGCTCGATGTGTCCCACATACTGGAAATATGTCATGCCCTGGCTCCCTACATGGAGCGTGTAGGCATGCCGTCCAATCTGAAAATGGTACGCGAGCGCGCCAACGGGTTTCTGGGTCCCATGTTCTGCTTTTTTGGGGAAATTGGGTTTTTTATTGTATATAATATGTCTTATGTGTTGTG
The DNA here is from genome assembly GCF_000648675.2 of Cimex lectularius. Classification (NCBI taxonomy): domain Eukaryota; kingdom Metazoa; phylum Arthropoda; class Insecta; order Hemiptera; family Cimicidae; genus Cimex; species Cimex lectularius. Next base: position 352,440 of record NW_019392699.1, read on the forward strand.
TGTCTATATGTTTTGTCTGAGTGCATGTATTTATTAGCGTGAATGGGGTGAGGGTGAAATATAACGTCATCATCGCCCCTCAAACGTTGAGAGCGTATGAGTGTGTGTTCAGGGTAGATGGCGGAATATTTATAAAAATACCCCAATCTAGATTAGTGTGAGTATAGGTCGGTGGAGTACTTGATGTACTCCACCGACCAAACGGAATGAGTGTACTGAATTGATGTATTTATGTGTATGAATGTAGTGTTTGAAAGGGTAAATAGAATATAGACTTAGTTGGGGGCTGAAATGACCTCGATGTCGGAAGCCCCAGACAAAAAAAAACCTATTATACTGTATTGACACGGATTATGAAATAAATACTTACAAAATCACTTATAATGGATTTATTTTTAAAGAAATTCTGAAAAGAAAAATAACCTTGGACCCTTATCAGGATTCATGCTCTGCCAGACTTATTTTGTGACCACTTCATTATTTTCGAAAAACGAATGGGATAGGGTTGGTGATGGAAGAGGCGGCCTTCTGCACCTAGACCTATTGTGCTCCTATATTTTTTATAACTTACCGGTTAGCTTCAGGTTGTTAATCAACCTCCATAGTTGCAAGGCACCTACATACACCTTCAAAAAAACGTGTTCTGCGGTCTCCTCTTCCTACTGCAGTGTTTCTTCTGTCGTTACTCCTATCCGGTCATGTGCCTTCTTTGGCAGCAGTGCACTGTGAGGGGTACAACCAGAATGCTGGTTCTATTAAGGTTGCCCTCCAGTAATTCTTTTGTAAGTGTTGCGAATAGCCCTTCCACGAATCTCTTCGCGTGCCTCATTACTGAGGTATTGTTCCACCAGGTTTTGGACTCATTAAAAATCCATTTTTGGATGTGTCCTTTTTTATGGGAAGATGATAGGCTACAGTAGGGTTCAGGGCCTAGAGAATTTATATTGGCTCCTTTTTTGGCCAACATGTCCACTTTCTCATGCCACGAATGCCCAGGGACCGATGCGAGGGTTTACAGCAGTAATTAAACATTACATGTAAATCAGCTGGAAGTTGCTACGGCTGTGAAAAAAATATTTATAATTTACAACCTACTAACCGGCTTTTACGGTTTATATTAATAATAATAAATGATTATTCGGAGATCGTGAGATGCGTTCTGGTGTTACGTAGGTTTGTAACCTATTTGTCGCCGAGAATCAAATGATTACACGACATTTGAAAAATGGCAAAAAGGAGGGAAAATTCAAAAGGTGGGATTGAGATGGGAAGTTAGTGTACGAATGGATCGAGGTCACGATAGCTCAAGTGGTAGAGCAGCGGCGTATTTAGTCAATGGTCGTGGGTTCGAATCCCGCTCGTGACACTGACTTTTTATCTCAACCAATACCTTACATAAAGATTAATTAATTGAAATTAATGTTAATTTAACTTCTCCGCTACAACTACACATACAATTATTATGTACTGTAAAAAAATCTGTCGTCAATATACTTATTCTAAGTACTTACATGCTTATGTACGTTATTAATCCTAAACGTTCTTTAATATTTTGTAAACAATAAAACAATATTGAACAAAAATATTTCCAATTTTATTGAACAACACCCTTGAAATCTTTTCTTTTGCGTAGCAGGGTAATGTCCTCTTAATAGGATATTGGACAAAAGGATGAATACAATAGAAGGTATTTCATCACTACATAAATTTTTAGAGTTATTTTTTCACGGAATTATTTGGTCTAGGTTTTCTTTCTATTATATATTATTACTATTTACATTTTTGCATGTTAATGTTAGTATGATTTCTATATGCTGGCAGTATTAGAGAATTTTGACCGTATCATATCTTCGCGTTTTGAGTTAATTGGAGTGGCGGTTGGATTATGGTTGGTGATTGGCTTTCTTTTCTTTTTGTATAGTCTTGTCGACCAATTTTGCGGTATGAGAACAGGTTGAGAAAGTTCGGAGGCATTGCGGTATCGGAAAACCAATCTTAATAATACACTTGTATATTGTCTACTGTAACATGTAGAAATAAAAATTGTACTTATTACTTGATGCGTTATCGTAACATAACAAACAAAACCTTAATCCAGCCCGGATGAAATAGTATTAAGCAGAAACCCAACTCTAAAGATGGACCGAAATGATCGGAGACGACCAAATTCACATAAATTTAAACTTAACAAAACCCTATTAACATACGTCAGAAGACAGTAAAATATCTTGGTAAATAATCTAAACTTAATCGAATATCCGATTATAGGGCTTTTTTTTAAAGGGACTGGAAACTAAGGCTGAAACGGCTACTATAAAGCCCATATGGGACTTGGTGGTTAATACGCAAATATTACGGATACAGACTATAAAAAATATGCTTCTTCGAGATAAAAAACGACACACGATTTGTACGCAACACTCTCCCCATGGATATGGATTGAAACGAACTGGAAATATTAAAAAAACAAAAAAATACACCAGACTGAGGAAGATAGTAGTCTATTAATTATTTTAATAAATTATACATTTTATCTAAGATTTTGATTAGATGAAAAAGCCTGTGTCACGAGCGGGATTCGACCTTCGGCTAAATACGTCGCTGCTGCAACCACTTGAGCTATCCTTACTTCGACCCACCACAGCCGAAGATCGTGGGTTCGAATCCGCTCGTGACATGACTTTTTATCTCAACTTAAAACCTTAAATATTTGAATGTTATTAATTGGTCAAGCGGACCGCAAAAAATAGTGAATTATTATCTAAACTCTATGTAAATTTTATTGTAAAAAAAAGTGTTAAAAGAAAAAAATGTTAATGTCAAAATACCGTTTTTTGATATATGGAAAGTGTAAGGTAATATTTCAAGACACGAAGTGCTTACCCAATGGAACTTTATTTATTTTAAAATAGCCATGGCGTGTATTAGTTACAATGCTTGCTTCACTATCCAGGAAATTATTCAATCCGGTTCTACGGTGGGGTACAGTTTATTAATTGAACTTTATCTTTTTTTCTGGAAGGATATAATGAAATTAGATCGATTCTCTGTGAAATTTTAGATGACTGGTTCTGTGCTTGAAACGGCTTGACGAAACAGTCAGTCAACTTACAAGGCTTTATCTCAGTAGAAAGGCATATTGTTTTCTTTTGGTATAAAGTTTTCTAGGATGTGAAATTTTGTATATTTCTTTCATTGAACGTATGCTGACAATACAATATAAACTGCTCAAAAATTAATAAAGATATTTGTAATTTATTATTGTTCTATTAATTTTAATTTAATTATTCGATATATTCTTGTAAGTTGGATAAAACAAAATAGACAATACAAGGCAAAAACAATACTAATGTTAATCTTTATTTTTAATAACGTATTTACTTAAGAATAGTAAACATGAAGATTACTTATTTTGTAAACAAACACCTTTTCTCCATTTTAATCCAGATTCTCTTTAACCATGGCAAGCATCATCTTGAACCAGATTGTGAGAATGTGTGAGGTCACCGGCAAGTGGATTATCTCTGAGACGGTTGGCGTTTCTCAGAGCACGGTCTCCAGATTCCGAAAGACTGGAAGTGCCAATAGGAGGTCTGGTAGTGGATTTCAGCGCATTACGATGCAAAACGACAGGAATATGGTCTATTGCTACAAGGAATCCTTTCTATAGTGTCCGCCAGAGCCTAAACAAGGCCTTCATCAACAGAAAGGATTCGTAATGCCTCACATATATCTGCCCTTTTGACACGAACTGCAGCAACAGCCCGCCACCAGCAAGAGGATATGGTGGAGCGAGCGCCTAACAGGCGGCGAAGAGTCTACTGAGAACAGGGGATCCGTACATGCCCCAGTTCGTGCTCCCTTCTGTGCTGTTTGGAGGTGGCGGTGTGGATCCAGTGGGATTTACACTGGAGGACGAACTGGACTATATATTGTTGAAGGCAACCTCCTACAAGAAATTATTGAGGAATACATCCCTCAAACCATTTTCGATTTCTGAATGACAATGCCACACCTCATAGAGACGTTCATCAATGATTAGAAAACCTGGGAATTTCCCATCTGCCTCTTTCCCCCATTGTCTCCAGACCTCATGCACAGAGGTTTTAGCTAACCGAGGACATTATACAAGGTTTTAGCTGTCTAAAATAATTATTGTGTCCAATAAACAAAATTATGGATTTTTTTTACAAGGGTTCGCAACAGCAGAGGTCATATCAACCCTCGGGGTGCCGGTGTTTAAAAAAAAAAAAACAACAACATTTGTTAGTATGTCGGGTTCGAATGCTAGGCCGCTGGGTTCGAACCCGAGTCCTTTACCTTACTGCGATGAGCGCTGTGTCAACGCCTAAACCGTTGCGGCCACCGACGTCCCAATTCATGGAATTAAAACCTTGTATTTTGTTATTTTTACAAATCCCTTAATTAAATTTTCCTTCAGTAAAAAACATAATTTCTAAAAGATTTTTTATAATAAAAATAAAATAAAGATGCTAGGGAAAATAAATACTACAAAATTGGCAAAATTCCTATTCATTTTTGAGCAGTTTATATACGCCATAGCTACACTGACTTAATACATACAACGGATATCGGACAAGACAAAGATAATCTATTCATCAAAATTTGAATATTTATCTCCAAATGTATTTGGTAAAAATGAAAAAAATAAAGTAATTATTTCTAAAGGTAAGTTTCAACATGGCCGGTAGAGTCGGAGTGGTGGTGGTAGCGTACTTTCACTTTTCTTCTGTCAGTACAATTCCTCCTCAGTCCGTCGCCTGATCCGTGTGGAAAGTCTCCAACAGTGTTTTTGAATTTTTTTGTTGTACTTAAAATGGCAGAGTTCTGCTGTGTTTTCTTTCTAAGGACGAAATTAATTTGCTGCGTGTAAGTGCGATCCTCGGTCGACCCGCCTGGATTCGCATAACGGTTACTCTCAAGTATTCCGTTCGAATTCAAGAGATTCCGTTCATCAAAAGGTAAACAACCTGTTTTTTTCAGTGAAATATAACTTAGATTAGTAATTTTCCGTTCGATTAAGAAAAAAAAATGAAGTTGGCCTTGCACTTTTTAAAAGGCCTCACCCCACTTACAAAACTGGAGGACACACGTTTTTGTTCTTCCTAATACTTAAATTGCCCAACCCATTCCGACAAACGTTAGTGTTTTTGTTTGATTAGGAGAAATAAAGGCTAAACTGACGAATTGAACTATCTAATCTTTTAAGGGACATCAGGCCCAAAATCTACGTCCGGTTTTTAAATGTACCTTATGATTACCAGGGTTACCTCTTCTTTTTGAGAATTCCGTTGTTTTCCATCACATTCTTTTTTTTAATGTTTCGATTCAGATTTATATAGGTTTCAGGGGAAAATTGTAAATTTAAAAAAAAATTATTTATTAAGTTTATAAAGTTTATCTGGCACGAATGAATGAATGTCCCTACTTTCCTTTGTTCTTATAAATAATCATGAACAAAAAATCAACTTTCTGGTTGTCATACCCTAAGCAAATATAATTTGATGAAGCTTATTGCAACTTTCAATTAATTAAGGTTTTTAGTTGAGATAAAAAAGTTACTGTCACGAGCGGGGTTTGAACCCACGATCTTCAGCTAGATACGCCGCTGCTCTACCACTTGAGCTAGCGTGACTCGGACACTAACTTCCCATCTCAACCCCACCTTTTGAATTTTCCATCCTTTTTGCCATTTTTCAAATGTCGTGTAATCTATTCGATTCTCGGCGACAAATGAAATGGCCACGGAGAGCTTTTAGTGAAGTATACTTCATTTTAACCTATTAAATTCACTAGTTTTCGTGGTCCGCTTGACCAATTAATATCATTCAATTAATTAAGGTTTTTAGTTGAGATAAAAAAGTCAGTGTCACGAGCGGGATCGAAGTCACGATAGCTCAAGTGGTACAGCAGAGGCGTATCTAGCCGAAAGTCATGGGTTCGTATCCCGCTTGTGACACTGACTTTTTTATCTCAACTAAAAACCTTAATTAATTGAAAGATATTAATTGGTCAAGCGGACCACGACAACTAGTGAACATATCGCAACAGTTCCACATCTCCACATATTTGGGAGATGTGAGATTTCTTTTTGATGTTTCAGGAGTGATGAATTCGTTATGAGTGCATAGAATAAGTACAACGAAAAACATTTTGTAACACGTTACAATTTCCTAAAAAAAGTTCATAAGCTCTATACAATATTATTCTACTGTAATCTTGTATATTAGAAAAGATCATCTTATTGACAAAAACATTCAAGGGGGCTCAATTGTTTTTCCTTAGTTGTAATCTAGCTAGCGGAGGTCATCGGTTCTTCCACTGTATAATTCCTTTGTTTTTATAAATTATCCTTCATTCTTGTCTTATAAAACAAGAATGTAAACAATTGCAGGGTTTTTATGTTGATGTAAATTTGCTTGCTCCGGACGAATTCTTATACGTTATTACTTTATAGAACTTTTCCTCCTAGAAAGTCTTTGGATGGTATGGTCAAGAAAAACAACGCAATCTCGTTTTATTTTCCTCTATTCAGAACAATGAGGACTATTCCGGTACTGTGGGACTTCCGCACAGCTATTCTCATTATTTAGCATAACAACTAAATATGCATATGTATAATTCGATTTTGCGTTTGGATTTCCGTTATAAAAAAGTTGTTGGCATCATACGGCCTTGTACAAATGCTGTACAAAGGACGTGTGTTGCGTGAGTTGAAAGGAGAATTGGAGGAAAATTCTTTCGAAGAACCTGACAAAAGATTTTCCTGTATCGTTACGAAAAACTTTGGTTAGGACAGACATGATCAACTGTATTTGCCCCCGGGCAGGATTGGAAAAAACATATTTTCACGGGCCCGACGAAATATTAATGTCGAAGATTAGCCTATCTATAAATTCACTAGTTTTCGTCGTCCGCTTGACCAATTAATATCTTTTAATTAATTAAGGTTTTTAGTTGAGATGAAAATTGAAAAATGGCAAAAAAGGTGGGAAAATTCAAAAGGTGGGGTTGAGATGGGATTTCGCTTACATTTAATATACAATAAAAACAAAATAAAGTGAAAATAATATAATACATATATTCAAATTAAATAAATCTTTATATTTTTTTTAGTTGAGACAAAAAAGTGGGTATCAGAGCGGGATTCGAACCCACGACCTTCGGCTAGATACGCCGCTACTCTACTAAAGGTGGGGTTGTAGAGTAGCGGCGGAGCCGAAGGTCGTGGGTTCGAATCCCGCTCGTGACACTCACTTTTTTATCTCAACTAAAAACCTATCCATAAAGTTATGAATCTTCTAACAAATAGTTTTCTTGCTGATCATCAGCTTTCCGTCGCGTTCCTGATTCCAATTCTGTTCCTGATCCAATTCTGATTGGTCCTCTGTTGAGCAACAAAGCTTACAAGGTGATATCTGGGTGATGGGATGACTTGCAGCTTGGTGTTCCAACAACCAAGCCGAACTCTTGGCCATTCTGAAAGCAGAGAGGTTTCTATAGAATGAAACAGGAGGTGCAAAAAGAACGATAATTCGTTACTTCAAGACCACAGAAACCATCATAAATTAGTTGAAAAAAAAAGAAAAAACTAAAAATATTGCGACATGATTTCGTTTGGAACATTACAATTTGTTGGGTCAAGGTACGTGTTGGTGAAGTGGGAAAATTATGTGGCAGAGATCTCACCGCAAAAGATGAGGAAATACCCATACGTTTCTCTGAAGTTCTTGTAAACTACGTCAAAAATCGTACTGAGGAGAACAACCAAAAGTGGAAAGAAGAATGTAAAAATACCAATGATGCAAAAATAACAAAACGCTATTTTCCGACTATAACTTCTCGCCTTCAACCAGATATAAAGCATTCCTTCACATCCACAATGACCATGACAAACCATGGTAAAAATAGATCTTGCAAGATTGAATGTAAGTAATCCTGCATGCCTTTGTGGCCACAATAACCAAACCTGGAGCCACATAACAGATTGTTGCATATTCGACACAGAAAGATCCATTTTGATTCTGGTTCAAAATAGTGAAACTTGGCCAAAAAAAACTTATTTCGGTCTAACAGAAGCAGTTCATGAAATGTAAGGTGAAGGTCCCGGGTTCGAATCCAGCGGCCCTGCATTCCAACCCGACATACCTATAAATGGGATTTTTTTCAAAAACACCGGCACCCTTGACCTCTGCTGTTGCGAACCCTCGTCCAAAAAAAAAAAAGTTAATCTATAGTACATTATTAATAATACGTTATTCGTTTAATTTGTTAACCCATTCTGATAAGTAAAATAAAGCATGTACAGCAAAATGTATTCTATTACATTAAGAATTTATGTAATTCTAATGCTACAGTCTGATAAAGGGAACAGGTAGAAATAAAGTTATTTAAAAAAAGAAAGAAACAACCTCCAAATGTATATGTCTCCTTGAACTTCTATTTCAATTCATTAAATAAAAGATTTTTTCACAAATATAAATTCAGTTAAAGATGACTAAATACGTCTTGGCAATTTTTTTTTAAATTTCCATATTTTTCATTATTCAATTGCTTATAAAAATAGCACAAATTTTCCTCTTCTTTTCGATATTTATCATGTAACAATTCATCACCTTGTACATTAATTATTTCTAATTGTATATCAAAGGAATATCATCAACTTGTTCAGAAAATGGATTCAGGATAACAAATAAAAATAAAATATTTTTTTTAAGCAATCAAATGTGCTCTGCTCGAAATCTGCCATTAAGGATATATTTATTAAATGTGTGAAACTTTTCTTTTAAAATACTTTATAAGATATGGTCAGTTGGGAAATGATGAAGATTGTATTCAACCAGATTTGTAGAAAAAATGCTAAGCTTCATTTTAAAAGCTCTTAATTTCTGTATTAAATCATGAGAAAATAAATTTATCCCTTGTAAACATGTTAAATTCTTTTAATTGTGTGAAAATATACAAAGAAAATGCTAAATCACAAGTCTAATTTGGATCTAATAATGCAGGAAAAGCCTCATTTTCATTAAGCGTTAAAAATATTTTATTTCCTCTTGAAAGTCCCACACACGTCTTACAACTTTTCCTAAACTTTACCAACGGATTTTATTGTGATATCGAATATCTAAATGACTGGTATTTAGTTCTTCAAGGAGAAATTGCCTGTGATTTAATCCTTTTGATCGTAGAAAATTCACTTATCTCGCTTCTCATTATTTGTAACGTGTGTGGTGGCTCTCTCAACACGACACGAAAGAATGGCACAATTACGCAGAAAAAAAACACTTTGAGCTCTGAAGATGATCTCAATAAAGATCGAAACGTTGGCACGATAAAGAAAATGTTTTTCTTAAACCTACAGCACACCAGACCGCATTTCATGATTTCCGAATAATCATTATTTGTAATATGATCTATTTTTAAAATATTTTTGCATAGTGCGTGTTAATGAATAATCCAATGTATTTGTATAATTACAATAAAAAACAAATTCATTACGCGGACCGTATGTTAACTAACCATGCTTGGGTTTGGGGGGTGCGTATATATTGCCGCCTTTAGCTTATGTTGAATGCGTCTATTCTCGATGCACATTATTTATTATTACATTATCATGAATAGGTTGAGATGAAAAATTAGTATCACGATTCGAACCCACGACTTCAGTTTTGAAAAACAGCGAACAGACCCAAAATCAACAGCTTTGTTGATTTTATGGGAGAAATAATTTCACTTATGTTAATTTATTTCTTTTTTCAGGCAAGATGTTCCTGTTATTAATATTGTGCTGGTTTGGAATGGCCATCGGCGGGTACATCCCTCCCGGCCCGAAGTTCCCTTGTCCACAGAAGCCCAATTTTCTGTATCCTTGTAAATGTACAAAAGGAACCGATACAGGCCTGACAGTTTTCTGTGATAAAAGCAACCTGGCGTCACTTTCCATAGCATTTTCGAACATCGTTTCGATCCAAGCGCCGGTAGACGTTCTAACTATTTCCAACGGGAAATTCAGTGAGTAAACATTTTTTTTTTTTTTAATATTGTAGTGGGGTCTGCGAGGTGATGGATACATTGCTCGTCTCCGACGTCCGACCATTCTGGTCCATTTATTCTAGCTTTTTTTAATCAGGCACATTTAGGCATTTAAGCCATCCACAGGGATTGTTCAGTGCACTATTTAGTTTTAATAAGTTTAAAAAAAATTATACCTCCAATTAATAATTAATATGTTTGGACAAATTTATTGTTGTTTATATTAAATTGACAAGCAATAGGTAATCTAGGGGGCGTCGGTGGCCGCAACGGTTTAGGCGTTGACACGGCGCTCATCACTGTAAGGTAAAGGTCCCGGGTTCGAATCCAGCGGCCCTGCATTCCAACCCGACATACTTACAAATGGGCTTTTTTTCAAAAACACCGGCACCCTGAGGGTTGATAGACCTCTGCTGTTGCGAACCCTCGTAAAAAAAAACAAAAAAAAACGAGTGTTTGGTTTTTGGAGGCTTAAGTATACTACATTTATATTTTTTCATCACATCTAAATTTATTGCTGGCCATTTGATCAGTCGCTATTTTGAGTGTGAGCTATTTAATCAAATTGTAGATTTTGCCTGACCATAGGCATTTGATTTTTCTACCTATTTCACTGTTTGTCTTTTGGAAGAATATGGCCAGAAGCTTTTCTCAGACCATTTTTTTCCATTAACTTGATCAGTTGTTTCATTACTTTTGCATAATTCTTTTGGATGAGGTTTTTGCCTTTGCTGCATATTGAACCATATTTTAGATTACTGTATTAGTAATTTTTTTTTTTTTTTTAAATGAGGGTATTTTAACTACGGAGTTATTTGATCCCTCGAGGTGCCGATGTTTAAAAAAAAATCCATTTATAAGTATCTCGGGTTCAAATGCAACGCCAGTATTCGAACTCGGGACCTTTACCTTACATTGATGCCCCCCCATTTGAAACTATTAATACCTAATTTATTAAAAACCCTTGTTTCAGCACGTCTTTTTGGTGGACTTTTGTACGCTTTGGAAGTGAAAAAGCTTATCATCACAGACACTCCATTGAAGTCTATCGAAGCTCATTCTTTTCTTGGTGTCAATAAAACTTTGGAGGAATTGCATTTGATAAGGACCGAGCTTTCGTCGTTTCCTTCTGATGCTTTCCAGGTAGTTGCATATAGTGTATAATATTTCTAAAGAAAATAATAAGATTTATTTTGTTAACTTGATCAACTGTTTCATAGAGATAGACAACCGAAAAAACACTTTCATAAAAAGTAGTCTTTATTATTTATTGATTTTTTTTTTATTTAAACAAGTATCAATTTCGTGATGCTGCCTGATCCCCTCTTCAGCTGTTATGGCTAAAAATACAAAAAAAATCAAATATTAAAACACGTTAAGAATAAATAAAAGTAACTTAATTGTTAACATGTTGTTTTTTAATATTTGATGGTTTATTTTTGTATTTTAGATCAACACAACTGAAGAGGGGCCACCCTGAAATTGATATTTGTTTTAAATAAATAAATAAATAAAAACTACTTTTTATGAAAGTGTGTTTTTGGTTGTCTACATATATGGAATAGAATTAATCAATAAAAAAATCTCTTGATCAATTCTATTCCATATATGTAGACAACCAAAAACACACTTTCATAAAAAGTAGTCTTTATTTATTTATTTAAAACAAATATCAATTTCAGGGTGGCCCCTCTTCAGTTGTGTTGACTTAAAATACAAAAATAAACCATCAAATATTAATATTTTTTTTAAACAAGTATCGATTTCAGGATCTCCTTTTCAACGGTTATGGCTAAAAATGCACAAAAAAATCAAATCTTAAAACACAACGTGTTAAGAATAATTAAAAGTAAATTGTTAACATGTTTTTTAATATTTGATGGTTTATTTTTATATTTTAAGTCATCACAACTGAAGAGGGGGCACCCTGAAATTGATATTTGTTTTAAATAAATAAATAAAGACTACTTTTTATGAAAGTGTTTTTGGTTATCTACATATATGGAACAGAATTGATCAAGATAAAAAATCAATTTTAACAATAACAACAATATTATCAATGTGTGGTGATATTTATTTAGAAATCGTGAGATGCGGTCTGGTGTGATGTAGGGTTCAGAAAAACATTTTCTTTATCGTGCCAACGTTTCGATCTTTATTGAGATCATCTTCAGGGCCTGGGATTTACAAACATTGTTTACATTTAACAAATACATTTAGGATGTGGAAAAGTGAATTTATACAATGCAAAATATATATTTTTTTTTCAATCAAAGTATCAAGTGCCAGGCAAACACAAAATAGAAAAATCTCACTAGCCCTCTCGACACGACACACAAGAATGGCACAATTACACAGAAGACAAACACTTTGAGAAAGTAGAAATACTTTTGATTGAATATATAAAAAAATATATTTTGCATTGTGTAAATTCACTTTTCCAGATCTAAAATGTAATTGTATAAACATAAAAATCAATAAAGATCGAAACGTTGGCACGATAAAGAAAATGTTTTTCTGAAACCTACATCACACCAGACCGCATCTCATGATTTCTAAATAAATATTATCAATATATAATATAGTTTTTATTAATAAAATAAGATAAAACTAACTTAAATGATTAGTATTGCTATTAATTATTAAGAGACTGTCATTAGATTCTTCTCCATGATTGAATTTTTTGAAGTGTTTAATTAATTTAACATGCTTTATAATTTAAACCAAAATATGAATATATTTTTCTTTTGTTTTCAGAATATTGGAAAAATTAACACTCTAAATATAGACGGGCATCAATTGTCCACACTACCAGTCGGTAGCATGGCTGGATTACTGCCTACTAATCTTGAAAAATTTGCTTTGAGTAACGGCAATTTGTCCGACCTCCCGGTTGAAACGTTAATCCCGTGCAAAAGGTTGAAAAAGCTCGATTTGCACGGCAATCAGTTGAAAGCGCTCAAAAAGAACCAGTTCAAAAGTCTAAGGGCTGTCGAGATTTTGGATTTGTCTCACAACGCTTTAACTAAAATAGACAGCTCACACGTGTCGGATTTAAGTAAACTTAGTATACTCAATCTCTCTAGCAATGCTCTCACCGAACTTAAAAGGTATTTTATTTAAGTTTAACGCAATTTTACTAGAATTAATTTTTACATTGCTTTATAGGGGGACATTCGCTCGAAATTCTGTGCTCAAGTCTTTGATTCTCAACCACAACAGAATAAAAAAAATAGACTCTAACACATTCAGAGGGATGCGCTTTATGAGGAGACTTGAAATGTCTGACAATGAAATATCCGATATAGGCCGAGACACGTTTGGAATGATTAGTCGAGTCGGAGTCATTAAATTAGCAAGAAATCAGATTAAAAAGATCGATTATCAAATGTTCAGCAAACTTCAGTACGCTGAGGTAAGATTGGTGAAAAAAATCTCCAAAAATAAATTTCCTGAAATATTTCAACTTTGTAAAAATAAAATTACTTTCAGCTTATTGACGTATCAGAAAATGCTGTGACTGAAATACAAAAATTGGCGTTTAAAGATTTGTATCTAGTTCACATCAATCTGTCCCACAATGCTATTTCAAAAATCGAACCGGGTGCATTTGAAAATTGTGCAAATATCACAACATTGGATTTATCGTACAATAAAATAGAATACTTCCCTCCTAAGGCTTTTGATGAGATCAGTTACGCAGCCGAATTTCAACTGGCTTACAACAACATTACAGACCTATCAAAAGTACTTATGAATAATAATACAATTTAAAATTGAATATATGTAATAACTAATAATAATTTTTTAGGTGCCATTAGCAAATATGACAGATCTGAAGATTTTGAACGTGACTCACAATCAGCTCACGACGATACCGAAAAACACATTCCCAAAACATTATCAGTTACATACCGTCGATTTGAGTCATAATAATATTTCTAAAATTTACAACGGTGTCTTTCAGACTCTTTTTGGGATCAGAAGTCTCAATTTAGGTTTTAACGCAATCTCTGAGATTAAGCTGGGCACATTTGGTGCGATACCGACTCTTCTTGAGATGGACCTCAGCTACAACTTACTCACGGATATTTCCAGGGGGGCTTTTGCAAAACTGGTGTCTTTGCAGACAATAGACCTGTCTTTTAATTTTCTCAAAGGGGTGTTCAACATCCCTGTAGCATTGACGAGGCTTAAAATGAATAACAACGAAATTGAAAAAATCCCCCCGTCCAGTTGGCCGACAGCCAATGCGTTGCAGTATTTGGATCTGAGTGACAATTACATTGAAGACTCTCTTCAAAGCGGATCGTTTTCTGGCCTGCTAACACTGCAGACGTTAAATCTGAGCAGAAATTATATTACAGCAGCTCCATGGATCGCCCTCTCGGATCTTGCAACATTGCAATATTTAAATATGCAGGTTGGAAACATTTATTCTTGAAATTTTTTTACAACTGTTAAAAATTTTATTTTGTTTAGGGCAATAATTTGACTTCATTGGGAAGAGACGCATTTGGAAAATTGCCACTGGTTTTTGAATTAAATGTTGCAGAAAATCAAATAACAGAAGTGTCACCGAAGGCCTTCGAAGGTCTTCTTCAGCTGTTGAAGTTAAACATGTCCCACAATTTATTAAAAAATATAACTAATGGAGCCTTTAAAGGTATTGTGAAAATCACTAAAATACTTCCTGGGTAAAATATGTGTTTTTTTGTTCATTATTTTATTGACTGTAATACTTTCCTACCAACTTTATAGGTTTGGTTGCATTGAGAGAGTTGGATGTATCTTACAATGAATTGGAAAGTTTAGACAATAAAACCCATGGTCTTTTAGATGACTGCTATTCTCTTGAAAGGGTAATTAATTATTTAAATTTTAATTATATTAAAAAGTTAACTTCAAATAAATAATTATGAGTTTGTGCTTTTGTATTATTTAATTCATAACTTTGCTTTTTTGAAATATTCCATTCACAAATTTTACATTATATGTTTTAAATATATTTGTTTTAACCTTTTTTCTTTTCCTAAAAAGAGATTCTTTAAATTAGGGGGTCCAAGAAACAACTGGTTTTTGTAAATGTTAATTTGTTTCACATTTTTTCTTCTATGTTTCGGGCTATTTCCCAACATCAGCAAAAACCCTAATAAGAAGTAGTCAAATTAATACACATTATAGCATCAGTTATTACATAATATCATTTACATTTTTATTTTTTTGTAATGTAAATGACGTTAATTACTATTGCTACAATGTATATTAATTTGGTTGTACTTCTTGTTAAAGTTTCCTGATGATGGGCAGGAAAAGAAAAAATAGCCTGAAACATAGAAGAAAAAATGTGAAACAAATTAACATTTTTTCTTCTACGTTTCGGATTTTTTCCCATCATCAGAAAATCCCTAATAAGAAGTAGTCAAATTAATACACATTATGGCATTAGTAATTACATAATATCATTGACAATTTTATTTTTGTAATGTAAATGACGTTAATTACTATTGCTACAATGTATATTAATTTGATTGTACTTCTTGTTAAAGTTTCCTGATGATGAGCAGGAAAAGAAAAAAATAGCCTGAAACGTAGAAGAAAAAATGTGAAACAAATTAACTTTTTTTTCTTCCCGTTACGGGCTATTTCCTATCATCAGAAAAACCCTAATAAGAAGTAGTCAAATTAATACACATTATAGCATTAGTAATTACATATCACTTACAATTTTAGTTTTTGTAATATAAACGATGTTAATTAGTATTGCTACAATGTATATTAATTTTTTGTACTTCTTGTTAAAGTTTCCTGATGATGGGCAGGAAAAGAAAAAATAGCCGAAACATAAAAGAAAAAATGTGAAACAAATTAACATTTTTTCTTCTACATTTTGAGCTATTTACCAACATCAGAAAAAACCCTAATAAGAAGTAGTCAAATTAATACACATTATAGCATTAGTAATTACATAATATCATTGACAATTTTATTTTTTGTAATGTAAATGACGTTAATTACTATTGCTACAATGTATATTAATTTGGTTGTACTTCTTGTTAAAGTTTCCTGATGATGGCAGGAAAAGAAAAAATAGCCTGAAACAGAAGAAAAAATGTGAAACAAATTAACCTTTAAAAAAACCAGGTGTCTCTTGGACCCCCTAATTTAAAGAATCTCTTTTTAGGAAGGGAAAAGGTAAAAAAATATACATAATCTACATACATAGCATCAACTGCAATAATATAAATAAAATGAATTAAATAACTAACAAAACTACTACAGCTGATTTGGTACTTATGATCACTTTACTGCAAGTCCCAAATTGAAACAATTATAATCCAAACATCCTCACTTCTACTTCTATAAAAAAATTGTTTTACAGGTTGATTTGAGCCATAATAAAATATCCTTCGTTACAAGGAAAACATTCCCAAGCGATCCGTACCAACCGTACAAACTAAGAGATATCGATTTAAGCTATAATCACATGCCTGCCGTGACGTACGATCTGACTTATGGAACAAAAAAGGTCACTTATTTAAACTTAAGTCACAACATGATAAATGAAATTCGAAAGAACATAATCGGCAACTTGACCTCACTGGAAATCCTTGATTTGTCTTACAATGAATTGAAGGAAGTGTCTGAGGCGAATGTTTTCGTTTTGCCTTCAAGTTTGAAAACGTTGTACATTCAAAACAATCAACTTGACACGATACCGATACAACAAGTAGTGAAATTGAGACATCTCGATATAAGAAACAATCAGTTAGATTATTACATTGAATTACAAAAAATGGTTAAAAATGGAAGCAGAATCTTATATTCAGGTGATAAATAATTTCAGGAGTGAATTTAAAAATTAATTTTATATGGCTAAAATGTACATTAATTTTAGGCAATAGCGTACATTGTGACTGTAGATTGAGACCGTTGAAAAGGTTGCTCATGGAAGACAATCCTTACATCGACGACTGGAAAGAAGTGAAATGCGATTTGCCACAATCAACTTTCGGAAAGTCTATAATGGAGGTGAGTGAAGAAGAGCTGTCATGCAACGGGGAGCACGAATATTTAGGAGAAGAGTTTGACGTCACGCCGGATGTTATGTTTAGAGAAATTTCAAGGTTCGTCCAAAAATTAACTATAAAAAAATTAATAAATAGAATCTTAAGATTATTAACTTTTTTCTTTGTAAATAGAAATCCTAATGGAAAAATATTGTTAACATGGTATGTGACAGCAAAGGAAGACATTGCTAATTTCGCTCTTCTGGTTAAGGGTCATGAAGGTCAAGATGAAAAACCAATGTTAAAAAAATCCTTGGCTTACAATACTAGAAGTGCAATCTTGACCAATTTTCCCACATCCCAGGTAAATATATAAATATCATTCCAAACTTTTTTTTTCTTTTTTTTTTGACCAGCTAACTACTAGGGTCATTGCCGGCACCTCACGTATATAAGCTTCTCGCATACTTCTTTGCTTCATTTCATCTTTATCTCTATCTCATTCACTATATCTCTTCTTTTAATTTTGTTTCCTACCGACCAAACAGAGGAGTGTTTTGTTGCTCGTTCCTACCATCCCACACGTGGTTTGTTAAAAATACTTCAATATTTACAGACTCACTAACGACACCCACTCACGCTAAAAAAATGATTACCTAATCTACAGTTCACAGGGCTCAGAGTACAGGTCGACTGAGGTCCTGCCCCTACAACTAAATAAAAAGTCTTAATCCTACCAACTTCCTTCCATTCGTGCTAATAAATACATTCATACAGTATGTGCAGAACTTCATTCATCCATTAAACTAATTACCTTTTGATCGGCTTGTGGAGTACTCGATATTCCTCGACATCCAGGTCCATTTACACAAAACATTCACGCTAATAAATACATTCATATTAGAGAATTTTTGTTGTTATATTAATAATAGTGTTATTTTAATCATACTGTAGATTAAAAACCTTCTCCCAAATTATTAACTCTCTTTTTTTCTTTTTCTTAAATTAATTTAGGGTCCTCTGGAGCTGTGTATTTTAGCACTCAACAGCGAAGGAGATGAAAGGGAACTTCACAATCTCCAGTGTAAAAGTTTGTCTGCTCAAAGCGTCGCATCATGTATCCTCCCTCCAATTATAATTATTTTTATATCAACTTTTATTGCTCTGTATAACTGACCGGTTATTTTGATCAATCGCCATGAATGGAAAGAAAGGTTATTTTTTAACAACATTTTCACCTATGATTGTAATCAAAAGTGCAAGTCTACTTAAAATGTTCCTTATAGAAAAAATTGGTTAAAAAAAGTTACCTAAGAGCATGGTACTTCTTATGAAATTTGTAAGCTATATTACCTTGTAAGAGGTGAGCTGTGATATTAACTGCGGTCTAGCGCAGTTGTATGTAAATAATTTAAAATTTTTTTAATGATTAGGAATTTGTCTGTAATGATTGATTTCATAAGAGTAATTTTACTCAATGGAGAATTACTGTAGATGTACTCGCAATTTAAATTATTATTTTTTTTACTGTACATATTATTTATATAGCAATCATTTTTACTTAAGGCATTGTACAAATTTACCTTATTTATATTAATAATTTTATTGTTTTTATGAAAAAATGAGAAAAAGGCTGTGTCAGTTAATTCCAACTTCACTTGTCACTTGTTCTGTACTTATAAAAGTTATTTAAAATTATTAATACTGTTTTAATTTAATTATCTTGATATCATTTCTTTTTAATAAAATTTTTGTTATTACAAGAAAAAAAT
Organism: Cimex lectularius; assembly: GCF_000648675.2. Classification (NCBI taxonomy): domain Eukaryota; kingdom Metazoa; phylum Arthropoda; class Insecta; order Hemiptera; family Cimicidae; genus Cimex; species Cimex lectularius. The sequence continues at coordinate 371,275 of NW_019392699.1, forward strand.
ATTTTTTAAATAAATTAAGAACAATAGACAAATAAGTAGTACATATGGTTATTAAAAATTATTTATTGTTTAATAAAACTATTTTAAAAAAAATTTCATAACCTACCATAAATTATTCATCAGGCATCATCAAACCCAGATTACCATTCTGAACAACTGAATTTATGAAAGTTTGCTCCCCTCCACGTATACTCAATTCATGACTCTTCTTTACAACTCTTTCCTAAAATGATAGAAATGTTAAGACGAGTTTGATTAAATATTTTTTTAAATGTTCTACCTTCATCATGGAAGTTTTCTCCCAGCTTGAAGAACCGCACTTTTTACAGGCGATAATTGGAATAATATTCAAGCTCACGGTCCTGTTACCGCAGCTCGAACATTTGAAAAACCTTTTAACGGCATCAACGACTTTAAGCGGGTGCCTCTCTTCTTTGCAAGCTTCAGAAGCGGAAAACCATGTGTATTTACACTAAAATCAAAATTGAAATAACGTCTTGTTAAAAATTATGTCAAATAAAAATGTAATACTTTCAAACAGGAGACGGCTTTGCAATCGATTTTATAGGTTTTCATCATTTTCTCTTCCAACTGCTCCTTTTTTTCCATTTTTGCGAAATAGGCCTCTTCCTCGGCCTGTTTGTTTAGTTCGACAAGATCTTTGTGCTTTGTCTCTTGTTTCATGAGTTGAAGAAATCTTTCCGAAATCACTTGCTTTTTCGGTGGCTCTGAAATAAAAGTAATAGATGAATTGAATCGATAAAAATTATTTTCGTCTTCATAGTTTTACCATCATCCTCATTGCTATCTTCTAAGGCACGTTTTAAATTCTTCATAACTGCGCTTGGGTTTTTTCCTGTTTGATTTTCTTTGGAAAATTTGCCATGTTTCCGAACATATTCTATAGCCATTAACTGAAAAATAAGATAACTAAATGCTTAAAAAAATAAATAGATAAATTGGTATAAAACATTTTCTTTTCTTTCACTTTTTTTAAATTTTTATTTTATTTATATGTTGTGTTTTTAAATAAAAGTATGATGAAAGATGAAAAAAGTGACGATTAGTGACTTTGTAACATTGAGAGCAGATCAGTTTGATATTTTTTAATTGTAATTTTATTTTTTATTTGAAAGTTAAACCACGGCTAGAATATTGTATGTCAAATGATTTTTTTTTTAGAGATAATGTAACTTATAAATTTCTTTATTAATGCATCTGGAGTAAAGTTTTTTACCTTTGCTTTTGACATTTCTGTATTCTGAAGGTTGGTCTTGTTTGGTTCCAAAATGTGTTTGCTTTTAGCAGAGAGGTTAGAATCAATTCGTTTCTCATCATTTTGCTCGCACCTGGAGATAGGTTCAGCAGTAGAAGCTCCTTTCGAGGTAGGAATACTCTTAGAAGGCTTGCAGTTTTCTGCTGCCATAGCTAGCAGGCTGTTGAATTTAGTTTGTAAATGACCTTTAGGATTGTTTCTGACCGATTTGACAAGGCTTTGCGATACGGGTTCTTCATTAAAGTCCAGTTCTGGATTACTGAGTACAGGCACTTTCTTAGCAGAACAATATTTATCTGTTGTCTTTTCATTCGTAGACGATTTCGACAATAATTTTAATCTATTATTATCCTTGGTGAATTGTGACCTAATAATTTTTCATTGTTTAAAACAATTCCAATTTTAAAATAATTTTCAAAACAATTTTGCTTACTGTGGTTCTCCAGGATTTTTGTTCAGCATATTTAACAGATCTTTAGATCTTGAATTCATATTAAGGACAGATGTTTCTGGTTTAGGCAGAGTTTTTGGCTCAGCACCTAGATGACAAAGCCTTTTTACATCCTCTACTTTCTTCTTTTTATTACTGATTACAGGTAGTGAGGTAAAACTCTTTCCTCCGTAAAAAACCTAAAAGAGCATTTTTGGTTATTTTTTATTTTTGAATAAGTACAACTTTCAACTAGTTACCTCGTCTTTTCCGAGCACTTTATTCCTAAGTCTATTTCTTGAAAGTCCACAAGTTGCAGCTTGCAACTCCCCCCGACCTGTGTATTTGCGATATTCCCTTTGTACATGATAAATACAGTATTCACATTGACTTAAATTAACAAATGAAGTACACTTCTGTCCATCCTTTTTCCTACAATTTTTAAAAATTGTATAAAACCAGAAATAAATTGGAATTTTATTAAATCACGTACAGTCCTTTGCACTGTCCTAAATCTTTGGATCGTCCCCAAATCATAATCTGGTCGGGATTCATCACAGAGAGCGTCGCTTCATCTTTGGCTTTGTCACTGCCATGAAAAATGCTTGATTTAGAAAAATGTAAAAAAAAACGACATGATGTTAATAGCATTTACATACTTTTGGTTCATAACGTTAGGATTCAATATGCCGATTACGGTACCCACGCTTGTCTTCCACAATTTGTCAAAACACTTTCCAAAAAGGAAAACAGCCGCTGTTTTCAATTCTGGTTTTAAATCGCTCAACGTCCAGATTACATATTTTGACCCCTGAAATGTTTAAATATAACAAAGCAAAACTAGAAATAATGGAATTTTGGGGGGAAAACTAACTTTTTGAGAAATTTTAGGTGCTGATTGATTCACAATTACGCCAGCCAGGACCCAATCGGTTTTTAAATCTGAATGCTTAACGTGATTTTTCAATGTGAAAAAACTAATTGGGGTCCTTCCACTCATTTTTTCCTTGAGGACTGTAGATGAGTACAATGGATTACTAAAAAATATATAAATATTAATTTAATACTATCCTTATCAATTTAAATAATAGTCACATCAATGTTATAAAAAATTTAAATCCTAAATGTATTAAAAAAATATTAGTTTTTATACTTTCTCTGCTTGTAAACTAATATCAATTCAGCGTTATAGAAAGCAGATTTTTTTAAAATTATACCGTCATTTTTTAGTTTAAATTATTTATAAGAATATACTTACACTATTCTTATCCCAAGAAAAGGTTCCATACCTATATCCTGCTTAGTCTGACCTGTTTTTTCAATTTTTTTTGGAAGGCAAAACGTCTTTGGCTCGACATTTTCTGTTGCTTTGGGTTTCCAGTAATTATTATTTGGGATGATTTTATCCCTGTATGGCGAATCTTTATTCTTGAGGCTATTTTTAATACTTTTCCCACAACTGTTGTATTTGACTTCTTCAAAATATTTGTTGTCTTCATCGTCAGATGAATCCGTATCGCCTGAATGTACAACACTGTTTTCAGCCTTTGTTTCTTTTTCAGTCACACTAGCCTTCTCGGTTGTGTCTATGTCCAGAAATGGCACGTTCACATCCTTTATACATTTTTTTGCTGGTTTTATTTTCAATTCATTGACCGTAGTTGGCAACGGTCGTTGGCCCTCACTATGCTCGTTTTCGACACTATCCAATATAGCTTCCAAAAAATCTAAATTGTCATCTTCCACTAAAAAAAGTACACAAATTAAAAATAAATAAATAAATAAAAATGAAAATTTAATATCAACAATTTATAATATTAAAGGATGAAATCATATACTCCATGATTAAAAATCTATCTCCAGAAGGAAAAGTAAAGCTTTTGGAGTTATTTAAGGAAATATGGGGTGCAGAATATTATCCTGAAAACTGGAAGGAGTTGGTCTTGATACCCATTGCTAAGCCGGGTAAAGATCCTAGCCTTCCAGAAAATTACAGACCTATTTCTCTAACATCATGTCTCAGCAAGGCATTGGATGCCATAATTAACAAAAGGTTAAATTGGTTTATTGAGAAAAAAGGTCTGTACAGTCAATACCAGGCTGGGTTTAGAAAGCACTTCTGCTCTGAAGATCATGTAGCACTCCTTGAAAGTGCTGTTCAGAACACTTTCTTAGAGAGAGAGCATGCTTTATATGTCTTTTTTGACCTGGAAAAAGCATATGATACGACCTGGAGATTTGGTATTCTTAAGTCTATGATTGGGGTTTAAGAGAGAACATAGCCAAATTTTTAAAAAGCTTCCTCAAAATGAGAAGATTCCGGGTGAGATTAGGTACCGCCTTATCGAGTACGTTAATTCAAGAAAACGGGATTCCTCAGGGTTCTGTTCTGAGTGTCACTTTATTTACTATTACGGTAAACGATCTGGCTGATAATATAGATGATCGTATCGTCAGGCCTTTATATGTCGCTGATCTTTGCCTTTACTTGTCTGGAAAAAATCTCCAAAACGTGGGAAGGACTTTACAAAATGCCATTGACAAGCGGACGAAAAGCAAACGATGTGGGTTTCAAATTCTCTGCAATTATTTCTAGAAGTGAAAAAATAAATCCTCAATTGGCCAACACAGCACTAAGAAAAAAATTACTACTATTAAGACTATAATTAATAATAAGTAAATAATTAATAATTTACGTAAAATTCATGTTCTCCAATGTTATATGAATCTTTTTAAAATATTTATAATAGAATATCAAATTATATAAATTAAGAAATCATTATTCATCATTTATCGTTATTATAATTAATTATTTCAATTAATTATAATTTTTATGTAAAGACTTGGTTGAGATGAAGTGGCACGAGCAGGATTCGAACGCACGCCTTCTGCGCAATACGCGCTGCTCTATCACTTGAGCTATCGTGACTTCGATCCACTCGGACACCAACTCCCCATCTCAACCTGCAACCGTTCTAATTTTCCCCTTTTTTGCCATTTTTCAAATGTCGTGTAATCAGGATTCAATTCTCAGCGACTTGTGAAGTGGCCACGGGGAGCTGTTAGTGAAGTGATACTTCTTTACTTATAGATTAATCCATTTATTTTTTAGTGGCCTAATTGACCATGTTAATTAATTCAATTCCACAACTTCCTTTTTTCTTTTTATTTTACTGGACAATGTCAATTTCAAATAGCAAACAATTATATCTTTCCATAATGACCAAATACATAGGTCATTTGATTAATTTAATTGCCATATTATCAGATAGGAACACACTAACAGATAGGTGTGTGCTTTTATATTATATATATTAATATATAAATCTATAATATCTATAATATATAATATAAAATCTTTTATTCTATTAAATAAAAATATAATATCTGTTTTATATTATATTATTTTATATTATTATTTATACTATATTAAACCTTGCGCGAACCCCCTGATGTTGTTCAGAGACCCCAAATCAATTTTAATTTTCCACGGACCTCCCTGAATGATAGCGGGGACACCTGTGGGTCCGTAGGGACCACTTTGGGAACCACTGGTTTAGGTGATTTTTCAAGACCATACAACCATTTGACATTTCATATTGCAACAATATTTTGGGAGCTCCAGCCTCCCTTGTTCAGTCTCGCTTCATTTTTGTAAAATCCGCATGTGCATTTCCAAAAATGAAACAAGATTGAAGAGGGAAGGCTGGTGCTCCCCAAAAACGATATCAATGCAATAAAATGATTTGTTGAATCGTTGTATGGTCCTGGGGGGGAACGTTAAAAAGACCTTTCAATAAACAGTGATTTCTTAATAATAATGCATTTATTGTTTTGTCTTGCCTCATTGTACGCTTGACCAAAGCCAAAAAACTCGTAAATACAACTGCTTCACAATATCCTTTTTTTTTTTTTTTTTAAACTATCAACTTTTTTTTTCTTTCTTTGGCTGGCTAACTACAAGGGTCATTGCCGGCACCTCACGTATATAAGCTTCTCGCATTTTTCTTTGTTTCATTTCATCTTTATCTCTATCTCATTCACTATATTTTTTCTTTTAATTTTGTTTCCTACCGGCCAAACAAAGGAGTGTTTTGTTGCTTGTTCCTACCATCCCACACGTGGTTTGTTAAAAATACTTCAATATTTACACTCACTAACGATATTCACTCACACTAAGAAAATGATTACCTAATCTACAGTTGGCAGGGCTCAGAGTACAGGTGCACGACTGAGGTCCTGCCCCTACAACTAAATAAAAAGCAGGTAAGACAGTCTTAACCCTACCTACTTCCTTCCATTCATGCTAATAAATACATTCATACAGTATGTACAGAATTTTATTCATCCATTAGGCAATTTCCTTTTTGAGTACTCGATATTCCTCGACATCCACGTCCATTTAGACAAAACATTCAGGCTAATAAATACATTCATAATGGAGAAGTCGCAGCATCTCGGCAGAATTACTACAACCTTGATAGCGGCGACCTGTCCCTCACATCACACAACAAATATAGCACCTAAACTAATTTGGTGGGCCTGTGAGCTACTCGATATTCAGTCACAGTCACACCCAGACATACCTCATCACCCACGCTAATAAATACATTCACACTACAAAATGGAGATATACCAGGTGTGGTTGGTTATATGTATCCATACGCATTTATCAATTTTAAGTACCTAATAAGATTATCTTTGAAGTCACCGTTATGCTCAAGAACTATTTCCAGAATAGATGGTAGGTCACACCGTTCTCGGTACGCTCATAACTTATTACATTCTTCTAATATGTGTCTCACCATTACCTGGTTTCCACAGAGTGGGCACCGTTTTTGACTTCAACCCGCTAAGAGGTGACCGTGCGTGACACGGGTGTGACCTATTCGCAACCTTGTTAATATTATTTTGTTACGTTTTTCTATTCCATCAACTTACTTTACTTCAGAAAAATTTGTACTAAATTATAACATTTTTATACTTATATTATTGCTACTTGTTATTTACACTCATATTATTATTTTTATATTAAATAAATATCATAAAATTAGCAACGTGTTACTGCTGATTTTTTTTTTTTTCATAAAAGTTAAGGTAATTATTAAGAATAATAATAAAATAATGTAAAAGTATAAAGAGAATAATAATACTTTAATAATATAATTCAAAACAATTTCTCCAGTAATAAAGTAGGTGCATGATTATGGCACAGGATGCCGAAATATATACATAAAGTCTTTCAAAACTGACTAAATGAAAATAAATAATACATAATGTATTAAATAAGATGGAAAACAAAACGAAAAAAATGTTATAGTATATTATATACTTACATTGTTCCATTTTAATCTATATCTATATTTAGTTAAACGGTTAAAAAGCGTAAATGACAGTAAAAATGTATGAAAACATGACTGACAAAAAGAGACGGTTGCTGCACAACGCGGAACCTTCGCTTTGTGAATGTGGCTGTGAGCCTTTTCCAGTTTCCAGGCGCAACGCCCCGCGAGTCGATATCAACTCTCGAACTGTTCAATTCGATACATTTCTTTTCTTTGGCGGTTGTTCGTAACAACAGAGGTCGTTCCGGTGTTTTTGAAAAAATATAAAATCCCATTTGGAAGTACGTATTACAATCCAAAACCGCTGAGTTTCGAACCCAAGACCCTTAAAGTCGAATCATACACATCAGTGATGTGACTGTTCCGTGACGGCCGTTATTCCCTGCCACCGTGATCGTACAGTTTTTTTTTCACCCACGCGGACGGCCGACCTATATTATTATCTTTATTAGTATCATATCTAATTATTATTATCTTATTATATTCTATATCTATTTATCTTTATCTATCTGATCTAGTATATTTACTTCTTTTATTCAATTAAAAAGAAATCGTGAGATGCAGTCTGCTGTGATGTAGGTTTCAGAAAAACATTTTCTTTATTGTGCCAACGTTTCGATCTTTATTGAGATCATCTTCAGGGCCAGGGATTTACTAGGTTAAATTTTTTTTTCTTGAAACTAATATGAAATTTCATTTTAGCGCCTTTAGAGACCAGTAAATATAAATTTTTAGCTGAATTTAAATTTATGAATTTTTTGACATCTAAAGTTTTTCCGATTTTTAAGGTCGTTATCTGAATACGTCATTGAAACGGCTATAATCAAAAAAGGCTACAAAGATTTTCACGTCAAAGGGACCATTTGAAAGAAGAGCAACGTGGCTTTTTAATGACGTACGTACCATTAAAATATATATAAAATATTTCTATAAGAAAATACACAAAATAGCATAATTATATGTCAGGAATTATTCTCGTTTGTTTAAATAGAAATAACAGATCGATTTCAATGTTTGATAGTAATTTATTTATTTAGAAATCGTGAGATGCGGTCTGGTGTGATGTAGGTTTCAGAAAAACATTTTCTTTATCGTGCCAACGTTTTGATCTTTATTGAGATCATCTTCAGGGCCTGGGATTTACAAACATTGTTTACATATTACAATTACATTTTGAATGTGGAAAAGTGAATTTATACAATGCAAGATATATATATTTTTTTATATATTCAATCAAGAGAAAAATGATGTTAGAGCTGGCACTAGGAATGTTATAAATATTAGACGTAAAATTAATTTACACCAATTTTCGCGAAAGTAGGTTTCAAAGGGCAAAAACATTGCCACTTTGGATGAGAGTTCTTTTCACCAACAAGTTTGTTATTACTGACACCGCCAGAGTTGGACAATTTCTCCTTTGTTTTGTAGGACAGGAACGTTACTTATTCCAGTTCGTTATCGTTAGGTTCTGGGCCTATGTTTTCTGCTTCCTGGTCTTACAAATACTGATTCACAAATCCTCCCCGATATCCCTTGACGACTGCGCGAAACGCTTGGAAAATATCATTAATTTTATGCATTTCGAGATCAAAAACCGATAAATTAAGTCATTTACTTTTTTAAGTGAATATTATCAATTTAAAGGAGATACGAGGAGCGTTGCTGGCCGCAACGGCTTAGACGTTGACCCGGCGCTCATCGCTGGAAGGTAAAGGTCCCCTTCTAGGAATCACTTCGTGTGCCTCGTCCTTGTGGTATAGTTCCGCCAGGTTTTGGACTCATTAAGGATCCATTTTTATATGTATCCTCTTTTGTGGCAGGCCGCTAAGCCACAGTAGGGTTCAGGGCCCAGAGAGTCCAAGTTGTCCCGAATGTCCATGGACCCATGCCAGGGTCAGGTCATTAGTGTCACTGACATCCGTCGGGGCCTATTTGGAGATCCGAACACCCCTTGCCTTTACCTCGCACGAGGCTAGGGCCTTAAGTGTTGCCTGGCAGAGAAAATGGCGATACATATTCCTAGCCTTTTTATTTCTCTGGCGCATTGTTCAATCGCTATGATTTCAGACTGGAAAACTGTAGCATATTTACCTAGGTTTACCGTCGGTTCGGAGGCTAGCATACACACAGCTGAATTTCACGTAAACAGATCATTTAGTATTATAAAAGAATCGCAAGTATTGGGTTGTCCGGAAAATAATGCAGGATTTTGGTATTAAACAAAAAAAAAGAAACTAGTTACTTTAAAGCAATGTTCTTTAATCAAAATAATTTCCCATACTCTCAATACATTTCTCCCAACGTGTTTGTAACTTATTAATTCCGTCTGAGTAGAATTCAGAATTTTTAGAATTGATAAAGTCAATAAATGCATTTTCCAGTTCCGTTTGATTTTTGAATATTATGTGTTGTAAGTAGTGGTCCAGGTGTCTAAAAAAATGGTAGTCAGTAGGCGAGAGGTCCGGAGAGTAGGGTGGGTGAGGCAAAGTTTCATAGCCAAGCTCCAATAATTTTTGTGACGTTACACGTGACACATGTGGTCGAGCGTTGTCATGCAACAAAATGGGCCCTTTCCGATTGACCAAAGAGGGCTTCATTACTGCCAATTTCTGATGCATGGTATTAATTTGGTTACAGTATGATTCAGCATTGATGGTTTCGCCAGGATTTAAGAAGCTGTAGTGTATTAAACCAAATGAAGCCCACCATACCGTAACCATTACCTTTTTTTGATGAGTTGGGGGCTTTGGAAAATGTATTGGAGCTTCTCCTTTGTCGAGCCACTGTCCAGAACGTCTAGTGTTATCGTAGAGAATCCACTTTTCGTCACATGTAACAATTCTGGCCAGAAATGGGTCATTTTTGTTTCGACAAAGAAGTGATGCACAAACATCAAAGCGCTGATTTTTTTGGCGATCGTTTAATGAGTGTGGAACCCAATTTTCGAGTTTTTTCACTTTTCCAATCGCCTTGAGGTGGTCAGCGACGGTCGTTTTACTGACTTTGAGTTGCTCTGCAAGTTCTCGAACAGTTGTTTTGGGGTTTTCTTCCACCACTGATCGCAGAACATCATCATTAAGAGAGGAAGGCCTTCCACGACCTTCTTCATCTTCAAGGCTGAAATCTCCCTCCCGAAATTTTTTAAACCACCTTTGCACAGTGCACTCATTAACACAACCCTCGCCCCAGACTTGGTTAATGTTTCTAGCCGTTTGGGCTCCGCTTCGGCCGAGTTTAAACTCGTAAAAGAAAATCGTACGAAATTCTCGCTTTGACATTATAAGGATGACTGAATTATTTCCAAGTAGCGGAATGCTACAGAGGTAAACAAACAATATCATTTGGAAGAGGATTAATAAGTGTTGACATTCATACAAATGAGTAATCCTGTAAACGTAAACAGAATATTTTATATAGATTTTTTTTAATGAAAACTTAAAATCCTGCATTATTTTCCGGACAACCCAATAATTTGTAATGCCATTATTTGCTCTGATTAGAAGAGTGGTCTCGAAGCTATCAAAAATAAATTCTCACTTGACCTATACATCTTAGAAATCAAAGCAGTTAACAGACATGTCGTATTCGTTTGGGTTCCTAGTCATGCCGGCATTTCTGGAAATGAAATAGCTAATCAACAGGCAAAGAACGTTACAAACCATCCACAAAGAACAATTTCCAACCCAGGTGATATATTCGTTTATGTTAAAAACTAAGGTGGGCGGCAAGATGGAATGTCTGTAGAGACAGTATGAAAGAAATTAAGCCAGTTGTACATAAATGGCCAACTGGGGAACTTGAGAGAAAAGAACTTGTGATTCTCACTAGACTGCGAATAGGTCTTCTTATATTTTTAAATGTTTGTCTGCTAGAGTTTTAATGAGAGTTCTGCGTGCAAGATTTCTTTCTTTTTTCAGAAATTTTTGAGGTTGCCGAAGCGGAAAAATGAAATAAAAGAAATTACAAATCACGGGGTGATAAACTACAGTGCTCAAAATCGCAATTTAAATAATGAAAGATAACTCCCCCCCACCAAAAAAATATATATTATGTTATTTGTTTCATTATTACTGTTAAGTAGTATTAGCGTATTTATTATATTTGAATGGAAGCATTATACGATGAGCCTATACTCATGCTGAGACTGTTGCTAGCCTGCCGCCATTATTATTATTAAATTCACTAGTTTTCGTGGTCAGCTTCACAAATTAACATCTTTCAATTAATTAAGGTTTTAAGTTGAGATAAAAAGCCATTGTCACGAACGGGAATCGAACCCACAATCTTCGGCTAGATACGCCGCTACTCTACCACTTGAGCTATCGTGACCTCGATCCACTCGGACACTAACTTCCCATCTCAACCCCACCTTTTGAATTTTACCTCCTTTTTGCCATTTTTCAAAATTCAAAAGTGGGGTTGAGATGGGAAGTTAGTGTCCGAGTGGATCGAGGTCACGATAGCTCAAGTGGTAGAGCAGCGGCGTATCTAGCCGAAGATCGTGGGTTCGAATCCCGCTCGTGACACTGGCTTTTTTATCTCAACTAAAAACCTTAATTAATTGAAAGATTATTATTATTATTGACCATAAAAGCCTATACGAAATGCTCAAAATATGGAACAAAAATTCAAACTTCTAATTAAAGAACTGGAAAAAATTTTACAATTTAAAATGGGTTTTTTGCATACATTTGGCCTTCTTTATTACTTAATCTTTTCCAATAATTAATCCTGGTAATAGGATAGTTTAGTTTATGGCTAATGTTTGTAGTCAGAGGTTTATAGCACTCAGGAGGGAATATCCACCTAAGATGGAAGATTTAAATGTTAGGGCGTGAAATGACCTTAGACGTTAAAACGCACTTAAAAATTAATAATAATAATAAAACAAATAAAATAGATATTAGGAACGGTAAAACATCCGTCGGTGAAATTTACACTTAATGACAATGTATTGAAAAGGTAATGTAGTTGTGAAATTATTGCTGACATAGATAACTTAACGGCCGGTAGATCCGCCTTTCTTCGCTATTTCCCTATTGTCAGTTGCTTCCGTTGCAAATTCTACACTCGGGATGATTTTGATTATTTTTGTAGAACGGTGAAATCGCTAGTGGTATATTTGATCGGTCACGTGCCCGTTCTTTCCTCGGAATTATTCTGTGGCCAATCAATTATATAAAGAGCACACTAATCGGTAAAAAGTCACCTAGTGTGACTAACCTTAACCGGTAGCGGATGACCTTATCAACGGAACAGAAGTGACTCGCTGGAAGGGAAGATACACCGTTTAAATTGACCGGATAGAAAGAACGTTAAAATGATAAAAAGTGCCAAAACCGAGGGAATCTTCTGCTTTTACCTCTCATTCCATTATAAGTCAGTTAGTTTCTGGTCCTCGCAGAAAGATTGGACAAGAAAAACAAAATTTATTTCAAAAGCTTTTCGGTCTGAATTAAACTTTTCAAGAAATGTGAAACCAAACTGGTTGATCCTCCGAAGAACCAAGGAATATATAAGTCTGATTTGGCTCAACCAATGTGTGTGTGAGTGTGTGTGTGTGTGTGTGTGTGTGTGTGTGTGTGTGTGTGTGTGTGTGTGTGTGTGTGTGTGTGTGTGTGTGAGAGTGAGTGAGTGAGAGTGTGTGTGTGTGTGTGTGTGACCATTACACCTCCTCCACACTGCATTGAAGGGAGCACGAATTGGGACATCCCCCGTTCTCGGTAGACTCTTCGCCGTCTCCTGTCACTATACAAACAGGAACGGTACTCATCAGTGAGCATAATAAAATTTCAATTGGTGTTATCTTCTTCCGCTCATTGCACCATGTTCTCCTGAGTTGCACGTGGCGGGCTGTTGCTGCAGGTCATCTCAAAAGGCAGATGTATGCGAGGCATTACGAATCCTTTCTGTTGATGAAGGCCTTGCCAAAACATCTTATCCTTGATTTAGGATCTGGCGGGCACTATGGAAAGGATTCCTTCTTGTACCAATAGACCATATTCCTGTCCTCCTTTTGCATCATAATGCGCTGAAATCCACTATCAGGCCTCCTATTGGCACTTCCAGTCTCTTGGGAAACCTGAGTCTGATTTGGCTCAACTAATTGTATGAACATTTTCATCATTCTCACTTGGGAGCGGCATGATGTTAGTTATAGTTTCACCTTCAGTGAGAGGAAATACAGTATGTGTGTGTGTGTGTATGTGTGTGTGTGCGTGCGTGTGTGTGCGTGCGTGTGTGTGTGTGTGTGTGAGAGAGAGAGAGAGAGAGAGAGAGAGAGAGAGAGAGAGAGAGAGAGGAGGGAGAGATTTAAAGGTTTAACGATCAAGGTTTAACTGTTTTGGCAAATTACCTAAAACAAATATTAATGCCGAATGAAACCTCATCTGATTCCTTATGTGATGAAAATACACTCCCAAAGTCAACAAGTTTATTACTCTAAAAGAATGAAATATGAAATGTATAGTAAAACTAACCCTATTTATTATTGCGGCAATAAGTTTAAAACATTTTCGTCGCATCTGGAAAGTGGCCGAAATAACAATGACAGCGAAGACTGGTCAACCACCAAATCAAGTTGCGACACGTACTTAAGAATTCTCTAGACCAAAGCCGCTCTTTCAAGTGATTTCTACATTCTTCGAGAAACGATTACATAAAAGATTAAACCTCCCATCGAAATACCAAAAACGAGCCTCATACCAAATCATCAACTTGGCTTTAGAACAAAACACCCAAAAATAAATCAAGTGTACAGAATTGCTGGTATAATAGAGCGAGAGATAGAAGAGATACATATATTTTCCGCCGTGTTTCTAGAGGTACGTATCAACAATTTGTCAAGGTCTGGCATGAATGCTTAATAAGCTAAAAAAAAATCTTCCCAACACATTAAACATAAGACTATACAACTGGGTCTTAAAGAACTACAGTTATATTGGCTTTTGAGAAGAAACTCCCGTTTGTCATAATGTATAACAAGATCACCCGGGCTAAGTATTAAAGTACATGGTCGATACGCCTCTAAGTACGCAGAGAATATAATTCATCGGTACCTGAATTAATCAGACATCTTGACTGATGTCATGAGAACCCGTTTCATAAACTGCATGGGCATTCGAATATCAGTGAGCCAGCTAGGACAAAGTCACCCTATGAGACTACTGAAGCCGAAACCAAACCCTACCTTGTTTCCTAGACCGCAGTTTCAACTTGATTAGATTTATTAGAAGGACATCAGTGGATGAAACCAACCAGCCTTTTGGATATTATAATAATGTAAAATTAACGCTTGCCAGTTTAGTTTTAATAAATAAAACGGCTGAAATAATATCGTCAAATAGGATCCAAGGGTAAAAATCTCAAATAATTGGAGTATGGCAACTGTCGAAACTTGTTCGGAGGAAAATGAAAACAAGGCAACTTATTAACCTTAAACCAATTGATTGCTTAGATTGGCAGCAGTATTCTTGTTAGCCGATAAGGTTCACACGAGATTTCATTATTCGGCACGTAACAACTCATTGCGGTGAGATTCGGCGAGAGATTCATTATTTATATGTTGCACAACAGAACGGAAAGAACGTTACACGATGGATTGTATGTGAAAAAATCCCTTTTCCTATTTTGTCCCTTTTTTAACTCTACCGTGGGATAAATCGTGTTCCAAATGTCGTAATACTTTTTCTTTACGTGGGTTCGCAACAGCAGAGGTCATATAAACCCCCAGGGTGCCGGTGTTTTTGAAAAAAGCCCATTTGTGAGTAAAACCAGGAACACACTTACCCGATGCTACGCCATGCGACGCTACCCGATGCTACCCGACGCCTTGCCACGTTTTGGTGGGGTGGGCACATCTATCCGACGCAAGCACACGTCGCGTACAGTCCACAGCGTTTATCACAATAATCACTATCACAATCGCAACGCATCTTTTGTTCTTAATGCACTATTTTGAGCAAAACCTCATAATAAATTGTTAGTTAAATTTTATGAGCATAACCATCTAATAAATTGTTGGTTAAACTTAATTGTTTTAAATAAAGTTACTCCTAACCATCATAATTAAACAATGTTTATAAAAATTATGCATTTTTTATCTCGTTTAATTTGGTTTACATTAAAATAACATGTTGTAATTAATATAACGACAAAATTATATGTACTTAGTTTGAAATAAACTACAAAAAATATGAGTGTCCTGTTCTGATGCTACCCGACATTACAAAATGGTGTAATTTTACGAGCAAAACTATGAAATAAATTGTTAATTAAATTTTATGAGTAAAACCGAGTAATAAATTGTTCCAATTTTAGTATATGTACCACCGAAGCGAGTACAAAAAATTGTTAGTTAAATTCATTAAATCAAAAAATCGTATTCCGGTGTTTTGATTAATTTTCTACCAAACCATTAAACTTAATTTTTTAAATAAAAACTAATTAGCTTTTAATCACAGTTAATTTGGTTTACATTAAAATAAATATGTTGTAATTGATATAACGACAATAATACATGTAGTTTGAATAAAAATATGAGAGTCCGGGTCTTTTGTCTTCGACTGTACTCGATACGACCCGACGAAATTCTGGACAATGGGGATCGCAGAGCGTCGGGTAGATGTGCACGGGGGTAATGCAACCTTATGGAAAATCGGAGTTTGGATTTGCGTCGGGTAGCATCGGGTAGATGTGCACGGGGGTAATGCAACCTTATGGAAAATCGGAGTTTGGATTTGCGTCGGGTAGCGTCGAATGGCGTAGCATCGAGTAAGTGTGTTCCTGGCTTAGTCGGGTTCGAATGCAGGGCCGCTGGATTCGAACCCGGGACCTTTACCTTACAGTGATGAGCGCCGTGTCAACGCCTAAACCTAAGCTATGGGCCAACTATCACTACTGTCCCCAACGACCAGAAAGGAAGGAACTTTTTTTATTTGTAATTTTTTCCGACTTTTGGCAACATTTAAGCCGTACACATGTAAGCATTGTTTATTTATTTGAAAAACAATTTGGTTACGATAATTCAATCATTTTGTTTTTCAATTCAGTAATTTTTGTATGGGCGTGTAATATTAAAAAAAGTGTAATAATAATATAAATATAACCATTATTTACTTACAACATATTTGTACGTTACTATCCACATGCTAAGCGCCATGTGGTTTTGCTTTTTTTTGTAACTTGCAGCCATATTTCACACAATATCGTTCTCGCCCTTAAGATTATGTTGTAGATTTGGTGGTAGAGAGTCAGACGGATAACTCCGAGAGAAAGATTGACTTTTCTTCCGAATCCGTTATTGGAGCGTTAAAAAGTAATCCGGGTTTCATAACAATCTAAAAAAGTCTCGCCCACTCGTCTCCATTTTTGCGAACTTTCGAATGTCGCATTCATAATCCAACTCCTAAGTCACCACTGGGCATCGATAAATGACTCTAAACTGCAATTGTCTCGTGGCCAACTGACTTGACTGAACTTGAAGTCAGTTGGTCACGAGTCAATTGCAGTTTAGGGTCACTAGTCGATGCCCAGTGGTGAGTTAGAAATTGGATTTTGAATGTGACACTTTTGGTAGTAGTATTCGTGTCAGCCATTGACTACCTTTGTTCAAGCATCGGCTATTTGCTAAATCTCCCCAGAGAAATCTATGTTGTGCTTTTCCTCTCTTGAAAGCTACTACCCTCTGGCATAAGAATGGCAACGACATATCGATATATCATATAAATCCATATATTTCTACATACATATATATAGTATATTTTTATCGATATATTTGAGTATAAATACTTCAAATATATCGATGTATTCGTTGAAATGTATCGATATATTCGTTTTTTATTTACGAAAAAATTAATTTATAAAAACTTGACTATAAATTTTTCTTATTTATTATTGGATAAATGTATGATAATATCTGAGACTTCTTGTGCCTCAACTAAACGACTGTTGCCTTCCGATTCACCTAATTAGGATATTCCTCATCTTATTTGTTGTTACCCTCCCACTTGATAAATTAAAATATATAGATATAATATTTATACACATATATCACATTCACACTAATTTACTAACCTGCACTACAACTAAATTGGAGGTCGGAAGATTATCGTGATCTTGCGGCTTCTTTTCTTTCACACTAATAAATACATTCAAACGGTATTTACAAATTCCATTCATACACTAAATTATCCTAATCAAAATTGTTTGACGGGCCTGTGGAGTACTCGATATTCCTTGACAGCCACGTCCTTCACGCATCACCTCTCACGCTAATAAATACATTCATTCTGGACAAGCCACTACACTTCGGAAGTATAGTACCAACGAAATGCCAATAACCCGTCCCTCACATCATACTACAAATATATTAATTCACGCAAATAAATACATTCATACAAATAGGGGGGGGATATACCACGTGTGGTGGGTTATATATAACCATACGCATTGTTTAATTTTAATTAATCGTTCAATTAATTATGCTTTTTATGTAAGGTCTTGGTTGAGATAAAACAGTCAGTGTCACGAGCGGGATTCGAACCCACGACCATCGGCTAAATACGCCGCTACTCTACTAAAGGTGGGGTTGAGATGGGAAGTTAGTGTCCGAGTGGATAGTCACGATAGCTCAAGTGGTAGAGTAGCGGCGTATGATAAAGCGCTGTACCACTTGAGCTATCGTGACTTCGATCGAGTGTTGGAGTTTTTCTTTCTCCATCCTTTTTTACAGTTCCGACTAAGCACATCTTGAGTGAGATGGTGAGACACATTCTAGTGCCATGGGTGAGAGGGTTGCACCGTTTTTGGCTAATGGTCAGCCTGTTCATTTCATTCTATGTCTGGGAACCCACTTTAAAGTAAACTTGTTTTGCTATCCCAGAGTCATTAGGCAGTTTAGGCCAGACACCCAGACTAGTTTGGAGTTGAAAGCATAGAAATTTATTGCTTGTTGGCTGCCTGCCTGTCTGAGAGTATGTATAATCAATATTCTTTACTATATTCACAAGTTTCCATGGTCCGCTTGACCAACTAATATCTCAATGAAAGCATTTAATTAAGGTTTTTAATTGAGATAAAAAAGTCAGTGTCACGAGCGGGATTCGAACCCAGATGCTCTACCACTTCAGCTACCGTGACTTCGATCCACTCGAACACTAACTTCCCATCTCAACCCTACCTTTTGAATTTTCCCTCCTTTTTGCCATTTTTCAATTTTCGAATTCTGCTCGTGACACAAACTTTTTTATCTCATTTAAAAACCTTAATTAATTGAAAGATAGTAATTGGTCAAGCGGGCCATGAAAATAAAGCAATTAATACCGTACTTTTCTTCCTGTTGGGCTAGCTCATATGGATATTCTAAAATAGTCGTAATGTACCTAAAAGTAATATATCGATATATTTTTCACGATATTTGGATATAAATGTATATACATACATATATATTAAAGTTTGCCATTCCTACTCTGGTTTCACCATTTTGCATTTCTTGAGTTTTTTTGGAGGGGGATTCTCGAGCGTCCAAAGAAGACATAAAATGTGTTTCTTCGGCTTTTACATATCCTCTTTCTAATTGTTCAATATACCTTAACAATAATTTTACTACTTTAACAACAATCTTTCCACAATTAATTATTATCAGTTCCACAACTAATTAGTTATACAAAAATAGCCTTCTCACGACGCTTTTAAATAGTCCCAGTATGGATTTACGGAAATTTCTGAATGCAAAATAAAGTTACGATTACAATAAAAAGTAATCTAATTAAAACTCATTTTTCTGAATAACAAATCTTTAAGTTTATTAAGTTATTCTTTCTGAAAAGATTTTTTTCTTTAAAAAAAATAGTGTTCTCACGACATACATATATATATAACGTAAGATAGCGGAAGAATGAGGGTTGCATTATTCGATAAAGTTACGATTACCTGAGCAGAAAAATTCTCATAACTGTGTCATAAATCCATAATCATTATTACACTTTTTCTTGCATAATCGAGTTCTTTTATACATAGCTTCTAATAATTTAAACAAGTTAAGTTTTTTTTGAGTTTTCGAGTTTATTTATTAGATACTTTTCAATACATTTTGTTCAACGTGAATACAAGGGGAAATGTCTAGGACATTATACATCCTTGTGGCAGAGGGCTTAAGTATATTTACAATATTTGTTGATTTGGCCTAGAGAAATAAGAACAGTTGTGAAAATTATACTAAAAACCACTTGCAGAAAGAATACATTAATAAATATGGAAGTTACAAATAATTACATATATTATAAATTATAAATCATAAGTCATTGACTACATATGTACAATAGATAAGTTTGATAAACAACACATTTATTTTAATATTAGCTAATTTCATAAATAAGTTAATAAATAAGCAAGTTAATAAATAATTACTAAATATTATAAGTTAAAATCATTGAATAGGTTTGTACAATACATAGTCAGACATTTACTAATTTGGTAAATAAATAAATATATAAACAGTAAAATTAACAATTTAATAAATAATATCACAGTGAATAAATATACAAAGCAGTCATACTAAAATGTATTTGACCCTCCTGTCTTTCCAATTTTTGTTGAGGTTAGAGTTTCCTACATTCTTTACTGTCATATTGTACTCTCAGCGCTACGTTCATAAAAGGAGCTAGTGTCCTTTTGATATCATCCTTAATGTATGGGATGTTTAAAATTTCGTGCATATAGCTTATACGAACACTTCTTTTAGAGGATGTAATTAACCTTAAAAATTTATGTGTGGTGATTAGTGACAGTTAATCGATAATTATTCAAAAATCGTGAGATGCGGTCTGGTGTAACACCACCTGACAGGCGTATAACAGCATTGGTCTAACTATGGTTTTATATATAATGAGTTTATTTTGGGGGAACATCCCAGATTCTCTACACATTAAAGGGAACAGAGTCTTGATAGCACACTTCCCTTTATCAACCTTTTACAAGTGTTGGTACCAAAGTTAAGCTTGCTATCGAGGTGTAAACTAAGCCTACGGGCATTCTAAATATTTCCAATTTCGCTCACTTCTGTAGTTGGCCCATTGAAAAAGTGCGAGGCCAGACCGACCAAGAAGATCGGAAACAAACATAGACAGCTACTTCTCTTTTTTCTTTTTTATGTGATTGTTTCTCATTCGGGTTGATTAAAAAAATTTATGAACTGAACCTTTTATGCATTACAGAGCTTATGTAGCCTTAATTATATTGAAATTCGAAAGTCAAAAAGGAGGAAACACTTGAAAGGTGGGGTTGAGATGGGAAGTTAGTGTCCGAGAGGATCGAAGTCACGATAGCTCAAGTAGTAGTGGAAGGTCGTGGGTTCGAATCCGGCTCGTGACACTGACTTTTTAAACTCAACTAAAAACCTTAATTTATTGAAAGATATTAAGTGGTCAAGTGGACCACGAAAACTAGTGAATTCCTCAAAACATTATTTATAAATATATCTCAACCAAGACCTTACATTAAAAGAATAATTAATTGAATGAAGTAACTTGGTCAATTGACCACTAAAATATAAATGGATTATTTATAAATAAGTAATGTTTTTTATAACCCTTAAAAAATAGAACTAGCATTTTTAAAATTTAAAAAGAGTTCAATTAAAACTGTTAATAGTTGTTATTAATATTAAGGATCACTTTTTTTTACTATTGTGGCTAACGACAGGAATCCCGTTCGTCACATACTCCCACGGCGAATGACAATGGCTTCAGTTTCTCACCTTTACAATTTATAATTGCGCCACAGAAAAATAGAGACAAAATGTGCCGGAAATGAGCCAACAACACAACCACTCTGGGTACTTGCTAATAGTTTTTCTCTCTGTGAGAGAAACTATTACCTAAATAACTTGTTACTTTTAAAAACTATTGTTTCGGAACATGAAATGATCTTTTTTTTAACAAGCGATTGGTTCTATCATTGATAACGTTATTAAGGAATTATTAATTCATTTAGTTTATATTAAATTTAGACAACGGTGATTTTGCTAAAGCATTTAATATAATTTATTGTTCAAATTACTTTCGACGCCCAGGCGTCCTCGGTCGAACAAGGAAAGGGAGGTAAGCAACAAACCGCAACAGACAAAATGTCAAGGTAGTCACCGTGCCATGCCCTTTATCAAAATGAGTGCTTTACATATAAAACTTAAAAAACGTAATATTCTATGATTGTGGTAAGTAGTACATTGCCGTCTTCAGTTTGTACGATTTTTATAGTCTTTTTCTGAAATATGTTATGAAACAGTTGTAGTTATGAGTTTATATGGCTTCGGTCAGGCAATGAGGAATTATTGTAAATTCAATGGTTTTTTTTTTTAAATTCACTAGTTTTCGTGGTCCGCTTGACCAATTATGAAAAATGGCAAAAAGGAGGGAAAATTCGAGAGGAGGGGTTGTGATGGGGAAGTTGGTGTCCGAGTGAATCGAAGTCACGATAGCTCAAGTGGTAGAGTACCGGCGTCTTTTTTATTTTATTTTTTTTATTTGAAAACAGCTAAATTTCCAGTAAGAAGGCACTCTTCTAGAACATTCAATTTAATTCCCTAGTTTTCGTGATCCGCTTAACCAATTATGAAAAATGGCAAAAAGGAGGGAAAATTCGAGAAGAGGGGTTGAGATGGGAAGTTGTTGTCCGAGTGGATCGAAGTCACGACAGCTCAGGTGGTAGAGTAGCGGCGTATCTAGCCGAAGATCGTGGGTTCGAATCCCGCTCGTGACACTGACTTTTTAATCTCAACTAAAAACCTCAATTAATTGAAAAGGATTACAATTTTAATATTACGAGAGTTGTTGTCCTATGATCTTCTCGATGAACTTGATCCGCAAATTTCTAACTGATGGATCTGAAAAGTTCGATTCCGCAAAAGCGAAAATTGTCCTGCACAGACTGCGCTAGTTATGGTGTTACGTGAATTGAAATAGTTTTTAAAAAGAACACTATTCATTACACAATACAAAATTGGAGTCACCAATTCCAATTAGGGAATCTTCGGTCTTAACTCGATGAAAGTCCGGAATGGATTCATTTAAAAATATGAATATTGGCAAGGGTTGAGGGATGTAACGAAGGAGAGGGGTTTCTTGGTAATGAACACGTGAAGATGTGATAAGGGAGGAATGTGAAGGGTTGCGATAAGGGTCGAGCGAGTATGTAACATACATGTATTGTTTTATTTCTATTCTGTTTTGATTACCTGAGGTACAAACAAGATGCTACCACTTTAGGATATCGGCGGGGTACACATTTAAAAGCATTTTTAGTAAGAAATCAGACCTCCAAATGGGGACGCCTAAATGACCGCAGTCTAAAACAAAATACGCGAGAAAGAAGACAAAAAGAAGGAAAACACAGAGCGCCGGCGATGACCTCAGCTGTTTGTCGGCCCATAAATTTCCCACTTCATCAATCTAAAATTACATTGGAGACATTTTAATAAAACAACCGTTAAAAAATACTTATTTAGGTATAGGGTAAATAAATAAGTTAAATTCAATTACTAAGTTATATCTTTATTACCAGGCGTTCTTACAGTATTTAATTAAACAAAGTTCCTTCCATTTATAAATAAAATAAACCCCGCAAATGTCACATTGTTTATTTACAATTTAACATATATTCATGATTTTGGTAAATTTTTGTTAGGGATTTAAAAACGTTTAATCAATCAATAAAATCAATAAATTAAAAAAAAATCGCAAAATAATCACTCAATACATAAATATTTGTAATATATTTACAAAGATGCATTTCCATTATAGATCAGGTTTTCATAATCAATATTCTTTACTATATTCACTAGTTTTCGTGGTCCGCTTGACTAATTAATATCTTTCAATTAATTAAGGTTTTTAGTTGAGGTCAAAAACTCAGTGTCATGAACGGGATTCGAACCCACAAACTTCGGCTAAATAAGCCGCTGCTCTACCACTTGACCTATCGTGACCTCGATCCACTCGGACACTAACTTCCCATCTAAACCCCCACCTTTTTGAATTTTCCCTCCTCATTATTTACTATATACTATCAACGACTTTTTTTTATTATGCTATTAATAAAATTAATACGTAGAAGCATTAAATGCAAGCAAAATACAGTGTTAGGACCAAGATCATTAGTCAGATTTTGGACGAAAGTTTGAGTGAATTCTAGATGATAAGACAATGCAAAAACAATTATTATTAATATTTTTTTAAAAGTAAGATATGTACGTGTACGGTTGAATACCTGCTGTTTTAAATTGCGTTTATAGGTTTGTAAATTTTTTTTTCCAATAGACAGGTTTAAAAACCCTGCAGTTTTATGATTTCTGATAAGTTAAGACTCAACGGCAGACGGGGTGCACCCGTGGGCCGGTGGGTGTGCGGCCCAAGAAATGAAAGAAGGGGTCCGCGATGGTGGGGACCAGTCGTCAGGTCCGAACAGGAGTAGTTCCAGCTCCAGTTCTAGCATGCCTACCTCTTGTGGCGGTTGTACTGTTGTTTTCTGACGTGCCATCGACATGCGGCACATCACACCTTTTTGGATAGCCGTCACCGCCGTTTTGGCGATCGCTGGAGCAAAAGGTACATATTATCCGTACGACCCGTGATTAAGAATTAGTAATGCATGTCGGTTTAGTTTAATTTTCTTCCTACTGATTACGCTCATGGTGATATGTCAAAGTCAAAAAACTTTTTTTTAAAATATTTTATTTAGAAATTGTGAAGGCCACGGTAAAAACTTTGAATACCTTTATGTCCAAAGAGTGCAGTCAATGACATTTACTGAAAACGTGATTTTAAATTCATCTGGTTGAAAGCATATGCACAGCCAAGAGGACTAAAATATTTTAATGAAATACGATTTTAACTTTCTTTTTTAATATTTATGAAATATGTTGCATGCGTTATTTGGAAAGGATTTTTGATGTTGAATCGATATTTTGTTCAGGCAAAGAAAATACCCTGAAGCCGATGAAAGCAAGAAATTGATAGTTTAATTATCAGTAATTTTATTTATAAATAATTGAAATCAATTAAAAATAGCGGAAATGTTCATTAATAATCCGCTGGCAAACAGATGGTGATTTTGCAACGACTTACGTCACCTGGCTGCCCTGTCTGAAGAATCGGCGCTCAGATTTTATCATTCCAATTGACACAGCTCGGGGGAAAAGGAAGAATAAACCAGACGATCTTCAAATCTTATATACGACTTTAGTTAATATTTTTATCAATGATGTCACCCAAATGTGATTCTATTAGATGCTACTTCCAAACAAGGTAGAAAGAAAAGTAAAGGTAACAACGAGGCAGGCACAACAGATTTCATTATGTTGTCTTCTATGGATGTCGAGTTACTTGCTAAGTACAAATGCTTTTTCTCGGAGGAGACATCTCAAATTGAATTGGGTGTCAATTTCAGTACTGGAAAAAACAATGAAAGATAGCAAGACCCATGTTATGCTCTTGAAGCGATATATCTCGGAAGAAAGTTTTGTTCAAAATTTGTTCAAAGAAAAAGGTACATCGGCCAGGACCTGGGGTATAAAATATCACACAACGAACAGAAATAGACTGGCTTCGAAATGCGAGCATTCCATTTTCTCTTAGGCACAAAAAAAGTTGGGTTCGAAAATTATGCAGAAGGGAAAAGACAAGGATCTTCGATTTGCGGGTGAGGTCACATTTTGCCTTTTAAAAGTTCTTCGAGCCTTGTAGTCGACATGTGAATTTTATTGTATTTCATTAATTGTATATATCTCAGACTATTGTATTTATGGCAACATTTACACGAGAAATAATTAAGGTTTTAAGTTGAGATAAAAAAGTCAGTGTCACGAGCGGGATTCGAACCCACGACCTTCGGCTTGATACTCTACCACTTGAGCTACTGAGACTTCGATCCCCTCGGGCACTAACTTCCCATCTCAATCCCACCTTTTGAATTTTCCCTCCTTTTTGCCATTTTTTTATTATCTCAACTTAAAACCTTAATTAATTGAATGTTATTAATTGGTCAAGCGGAACACGAAAAATAGTGAATTTAATTTACACGAGATTTAAAATCTCAGTGGGTTTTTGCTCTTCGTGGTGGATTCCGTGCCATATTTTCACTTTTTGCCGGTCTGGTTACTAGTGAAAATGCTCAATTAAAATACCCTGCATCTTTCTATCTTTTATATTGTAATTATTACTTTTACATCCTCCTCAAAACGTTTTTACAAACATTGAAAATTTTTAAAAAAATGCTTTGATCCTAAGTATGTAATAACACCCGTTAACAATTTTAAGCATTAAGTGGTCATCACTAGATGAAAAACAAAAATAAGAAGACTATTGAAATTAAAATTTTGTAATGTTTCAAGAATAGAGCCGATTAAAACCAACGGCATTGTGATTGTACCATGGAAAGAACCTTATCGAGGAAGCTCATGGGATTTAAGGACTCGTCGATTCCTGAAGATCCTTACAAGAACAATGTGTTAAGAAAGTTTCTATGTATGTCCGTAAGAGTTCTCATCGATCGCTAAGACTCTTAACATACAAGAATCGACAACTTGCAACCAGAAAATTTATGACTGTCCTTAAGACCAGAAATCCAACAAAGCCTGTGTATAAATTAGGAATAATGTATTAAAGTATTGATTGAACTACGAAAAAAAATTAATTTTTTCCAAAATGTATTAATAAAATTTTGCAGAAGCATAATTATTGCTAAAACGGGATGATCATGGTCGATAAAAGTGTGAATAAGTTAAATGCAACAAATTGGTAGATGTTGATGATCGTATGTATTTTGAGCAACCGTTCTAAAATCCAAACATCTGTTTATTTTTAAAAAAGTCTCAAAATACTCTTTATTCCTGAGTCCCAACTTACGTTGAACGTCGAAGAAAATGTACAAAAAAAATTATGACAGCATGTAAAACACTTCATACATGAACAGCATAAAATCAATTAAGTGCAAGATGGACGTTTCAAACCGAAATTGCGGTGAATAAATAGATGTGACAAAAGGCCGTTTATACATGAAATACAATTACATCAAGAAGAGGAGACAAGGCGTAAAACATCTTACATTCAGTTCACCTGAAACTGGTGTTGTTAAAAGCATGTTAAGTCTTTCAGCTATGTGTTTATAGAATAGGCTCAAATATAGTAATAATTTCACTAATTTCGTGGTTCGCTTGACCAATTAATATATTACAATTAATTAAGGTATTTAGTTGAGATAAAAAAGTCAATGGCACGAGCGGGATTCGAACCCACGATCTTCGGCTAGATACGCCACTGCTCTATCACTTGAGCCGTAGTGACATTGATCCACTCGGACACTAACTGTCATTGAAAAATGACAAAAAGGAGGGAAAATTCGAAAGGTGGGGTTGAGATGGGAAGTTAGTGTCCGAGTGGATCGAGGTCTCGATGGCTCAAGTGGTAGAGCAGCGGCGTATTTAGTCAAGGGTCGTGGGTTCGAATCCCGCTCGTGCCATTGACTTTTTTATCTCAACTAAAACCTTAATTAATTGTAATATATTAATTGGTCAAGCGGACCACGAAATTAGTGAATTTAATGATTTAAAATTAAGTATACTTCACTAAAGGTCTCCGTGGCCATTTCATTTGTCGTCGAGAATCCAATCCGATTACACGACATTTGAAAAATGGCAAAAAGGAGGGAAAATTCANAATTAATTGTAATATAGTAATAATAAAAGTTACTATTAATCAATTAATTAATATTTATGAAAGGTATTGGTTGAGATAGAAAAGTCAGTGTCACGAGCGGGATTCGAACCTACGATCTTTGGCTAGATACGCCGCTTCTCTACCACTTGAGCCATCGTGACCTCAACCACTCGGACACTAACTTCCCATCTCAACTCCACCTCTCGAATTTTCCCTACTTTTTGCCCTTTTTCAATTAATAGGTCAAGCGGACCACGAAAACTAGTGAATTTAATACGTTAAAATTAAGTAGATCTTCACTAAAGCTCTCCGTGGCCATTTCATTTGTCACCGAGAATAAAATTAATTGAGGTGAGGTTGAGATGGGAAGATGGGATCGAAGCCATGATAGCTCAAGTGGTAGAGTAGCGGCGTATCTAGCCGAAGATCGTGGGTTCGAATCCCGCTCGTGACACTGACTTTTTTTATCTCAACCAATACCTTTCATGAATATTAATTAATTGAAAAATGTTAATTGGTCAATCGGACCACGAACTGTAATGGAGTTACTATTAATATCAATAAATCAATGTTTTAATGGTTAATCTGTTAAAGCATCAAATAAAGCAATATAGTTTGTACCACACCTACCTTCGTATCTAATTAAAAATAAATTAAATTCGACAAGTTTCACCATATTCTGACGTTTATTTTCTAAATGCAATAACTTCTCGGTTCCCGTTCGAAGTTGAAGGAGAGGTTGAAGGGCATTATGCCTTTTTACGAGCGAACATCCTACGATTTTTATGTCAGTATGATGGGACTCTTCTGACGTTTTTAATAAACCATTATAGAGCCTTCGGTGCCTTTTCTCTCATAACAGTATAGTTGCCAAACTTAAATTATCGCCAGTCACCCTCTAATGAAAGAACTGTTCCCATTTCATAAAACTTCCGATGGTTATGCTTAGTTGAACGCCGCTTATTCTTAAACGCGTAAATTGTTCCTTAGAGTTACAATTTTCACAAATAATAAAGACTTAAGGATTTACTTTAAGACGTAAATTTTGCCATCTTTGTTTTAATAAATTTTTCTATTTTATTCTCATTCTTTAACTTGTGATTTTCATTGAGAGTTTTTCTTGCATATGATAATAAACCTGCAGTATATCAGTACTCTCTGCCAATCTTACAGTAGTTGGTTTGTGGCGGATTATATTAAAATAAGAGCGTAAGTGGGTTGGTGTCTTTTTATCAAGGATAAGCAGACCAGGATAAACCAGGCCGACAACTGTATCAAATTTTTACAATATTTTACAGAAACAGATATATCACTTACATGGATCAAAAATAAACGTTGACCCCCAAAACAACCTTGTGGTGCTCCACTCAGCAGGTTCCCAGGAAGATGTCTTTCCGTTCGCGTCAATCGCAGCATGTTTTCTGTCAGTGAGGTGTGATTCGCATCATTTAACCGAATAATCGAACAGTTTAGCCAAAGATTTACTTTTAATGAAGGGGCGACCAACGATTTATTGAATAGACGGCTTTGGGCAATTTAAATAAAATTTAAACCGTAACGAGATATTTTTCAATAGCCCACCTTATGTCATCCAGTCAGTTCCAACATTGCTTCCCGACCACTAAAATTTTTGCGATAAGCAACAAATACAAAGAGCTAGATAGAGAGAGACAAGTTATAGGAATGTGGAACATGGAGAAAGTGAGTTTTTTTAAAATAACTATTTTCATACAGTTCATACATAATTAAATACACAAAAAGTAAAAAAATAAACATTCCGAAATAGTTCATTTGAAAAATGATCCTACACTAGTCAACGAAACCATTAACTTTATCCATCCTCCTTTCCTTTCAAAACAGTTAATGAATTTTAAAAAAATCAATTCAAAATAGTTGAAAAGGTTGCTTGTGTAATTTAAGAAAAAAGGAAAGTGGATTGAGGTGTGTGTATGCGCGCGCGCATGCTTCTAAGGACGGCAGTGGGCTGTGCCTTGCGTGTCTCCCTGTTTATAACCCTGACCGAACAGATGTAGAAATGTCGAAACCATTTCTGACGGACAAAACCCAGCGAGAGTAGGAGGATCCAACGATCAAACCAAAAATTATTTAGGCAAAGTAAGGCATCCGGAAACTTCCCACATTATTTTCTTGAGGAAAAAATACGTACATAAGTCATTTTTCTCCATCCAATCTCAGATTTATTTGGACTAATTTGATTATTCACTGTTAAAGCTTCCAGCGATTCAAAATTCGTGTATAAGTTAATCAGAGTGGTGGTGTAAGTAACATATGGAAAGCATATTTTAACCAGAATACAAATCACTAAACAACAGTGCTTCGTAAGCACATTTTTATGCACACTTTCATGTGGTTGTGGATTAAGTTGCTATATAAACGAAAAATATCGAAGTTGACTCAAGAATAAAATCGTATTTTTTCTAACTACACTGATCGGTAGTATGCTTGCATTTATTGAAAATACGATTCTAGAAAATAATAAGTTGAAAGAATAATTCATGCAAAATCGTTTGAAACTTTAACTCGAGTGGAACTTCGGTAAATACATTTGCCTTAATTGTCCAAATTAGGTACTTCGTACGATAAAAGCCGTCTGGTCGTCTGGGTAGTTGTGGAAAATTCTTAACGTCTCCCAATTAATTCAAAGCACGTCTCGTCCTTCTCATCCTGAGCATTCTCTTCGTCCTCCCTGCCTATGGAGTATTTAAACATTCGCATCATGCCTGCTTTCCGCCTGCGCAGAGTAAGCATGCTGAAAGTCAACTTTGAACTGTTTGATTTTCTCCAGCCATACTTATATTGTCGCGAAATTATATTGTTAAATATGGCGGTTTTAATATTCTGTAAAAAAACCAACAAAAAGGTAAATATTGCAGATTCAATTTGCGACTAGAGTGAAACGTTTTGTAAATCAATTAAACGACAAATCAGACATTAAGAATCTAATTTTTCTACATAACGACAAACCAATTTTTTTAAAATTCATAATTATATGTTTAACGTAACATATTAACACAGTGTGAACCATTGGTCGAGTTGATTTTCCGATGTTTTGTTCATAATTTCTTCTGTGATCTGCAATGTTTTTTCTCACTCTTCCACCTCTTTTCACCGGTATTTTGTTTGGTAGTCTGCGGGTTGATTTCAACGGTTTGATCATACTGGACGCCCAATTTATGCCGGTGCTGATTTCCATAATCGTAGTTAAAATGGAGAAATGATACAGAATTGTGGAACCTGAATGTGAATTCAACGTAGACAATAGCCGGTTTATGTTTAGTGGTCTAATTGACCAAATCGCTTATTTCAATTAATTAGTTTTATGTAAGGTCTTGGTTGAGATGAAAAAGTCAGTGTCAAGAGCGGGATTCGAACCCACAACCTTCGGCTCTATACCACTTGAGCTATCGTGACTTCGATCGTGGGTTCGTATCCCGATCGTGGCATTAACTTTTTCATTTCAACCAAAACTTTACATAAAAAGATTAATTAATTTATTTATTTTCTTCAATTAATTATTTTTTTATGTAAGGTCTTGGTTGAGAGGAAAAGTCAATGTCACGAGCGGGATTCGAACCTACCCCCATAGTCGAACGTCGAGTGTTCGAATCCCGCTCGTGACATTGACTTTTTCCTCTCAACCAAGACCTTACAAAAACAGAATAATTAATTGAAGAAAATAGAAAATATTATTGTTCCGAAAAGCAGAATTGGCAGGAGATAACATTTGGTTGAATCAAAATGGTGGTCAACCATTTTCTGGGAGTACTGCTGACGCTTTTACGTAAATTATTTATTCATGGTCAGTTGTCGTGAAGCAGCGAACTTACTTGCTGTCAAGGTGCAAGCGACATCTGTCATGTGAATCACCGCCGCTATAACTCCTCAACCAATTATAAAATTTTGCTTAGTAATTTCGACGGCTATTACCGCCAGAGATTTCTCCATTTAACGTTACCACTGTTGCCATTAATAATTCTCCTCTAGCACTCGTCATATTTAAGCACACTAGGCCTTAATTATATTTTCAGTATTAGAAGTACCGACCACTTTTCCACTTATTTACATCATGGATCATGAGGAAAATAAATTCAGTTGATATGGACTAGCTTTCGACCTATTTTGTCATCATCAGGGCAAGACAATCTTAAATATGTCTACATATTGACAAGTTTTTACTCAAACGAAGTTCGCACGTTGCAGTCCTTCGCAATGTTGGTACTGTCTTCAAGAAAAATTGAGATTACATGTAAAAAAGTATGTCAATGTGTAGACTTATTTAAGATTGTTTTGCCCTGATGATGTCCGTAAAATAGGTCGAAAGATAGGCAGTCACTACTGAATTTACTTTCGTCTTGAAGATAATACCTTGATCCAGAGTCTTAATCATATTAAAGGAGAAGACTACCTAGGAGAGAATCGTCCTGGCCATAAATATACAGGGTGCCGGTTTATGGAAGACTATTCGACGAACTATCCAAAGAGTAGGTGGTCTACCGTTACCCTGTCCAAAGTACAAGCTGAGACAAATCGTATGTTGTTAATAGTCAGCGGCCAGTTGAAAAAGCCCTAAGTCGGAAACACTTAAATTCGAGATTTATCGCGTGTTCGTGGTTTCTTTTGCACTGGGGGGGGGGGAATTAAAGTTTTTCAACTTGTCATTCTAGGGGTTTTCGTTTTTTAGAAAGTAGGAATCGCTTTTCCGTTCAAATCGAATTTTGCGTAGGCTGCTGATTTCGGTTCAACAAACTCGGTGGGAGGTGACATAAAAACTTTCACGATTTATTTTATAATTTGTTTTAAGTCTTACAACAACATACGTTTGTTTCTAAGTTTTCAAATTCAATCCCTAAATTCAAGTAAAAAAGTAAAGTACAGGAAAACTGAACATCCAACTAAGTAACTAAGGGTCTGTACTATTTTAGAATACTTTTTAAAATTATTCTCAAATAAAAGTCCACGTTTAAACTCCAGGAAAGATCTGCTGGTTCGGCAAATGCGAGTAAACCGAGGTCTTTCGAAATATAGAACGTGTAAGGTATATCTGATTATTATATCAACGTGTATCTGTTCTCCGTATTGTCGCAGGTGAACAAAAATAAGACAGGAGTGTTCAGCCAAAGAAAATTTCTTCAAGGAAACGTCTTCGGTGATTTCAAAGTTTTTCAGCGGGTGCAGCGTTGGCGGATCTGCCCACGTTCACGCCCCAACTCTAACGATGACAAAGTCCTTCATCCCCCACATTCCACATCCCACGCACACTTCCATATTCCGAGGCCTGTTATTTTTCCTTCCCAGAAACGTTCCACTGGGGGTCGAATCGATATACAGGAAAAGGAGAATGATATTTTTGTCTTTCTCATCCTACGCCGCAGGTCAGAAGAGCTGAAAAAAAAATCACGTTTAAGATAGTCGTTTTAAATTTAAACATTACTTAAATTTAGTCAATTAACATAAGGATTTACTCGAAACCTCAGCTTTCGTATCTTCCTACTACATACTTAGAGAAATATTTTAAAAAACAAAAGATCGACTGGCGGCTACTGCGATATAAACAATAACATTTGTAGGTCTTCATACTACGAACTTTTATCACGATCTTTGCGCGGATCTCCTTCACATCGAGCAACTCGTGCCACTCACGAATGTGAACAAATATCTGTGCCACAACTCGAACAAATTAATTAAAGAAAAGAAAAATCGGGACCTGATCTAAATAAATTAAAAACATAACCTTTTAAAACAAGTGTATTGAAATAAAAATAAATAAAATAAAGTGATCAGTGACAAACGTATCTGCTTGCCGTTTACAATATAAAAAAAAGAAGTGGCTTCAACAACATTGAATAAGAGGTCCTTCTTCGTCCTTTCGGGGTCTCAGCTCGCTCTCCGAGCCTGCGATTGGGGATTAGCTTATCCTAACCCAAAAGATAATCCTTGTTGTTAAAATGTATTATTATACTTTTAAAAAAAGGCAAATTACTATTGCACTTTTGGAAAAAAATGGAACTTTATTGGAAGTAATTTATTTAGAAAGAAAGAAAACTTGTTTATTGTGCTTTTGGAGAAATTCTCACTTAAAACGAACGTTATAATTTTAATATTTTTTACAATAAGGTTTTCATTTAAAACTGTGCATGGAATTTTTATGAAAATAAGATTTACGTTCTAGTAATAAAAAAAGTAAAGAAAGATAAAATTAATTAAATTCACTAATTTTGTGGTCCGCTTAACCAATTAATATATTACAATTAATTAAGGTTTTTAGTTGAGATAAAAAAGTCAATGGCACGAGCGGGATTCGAACCCACGATCTTCGGCTAGATACGCCACTGCTCTACCACTTGAGCTATAGTGACCTCGATCCACTCTGACACCAACTGAAAAATGGCGAAAAGGAGGGAAAGCTCAAAAGGTGGGGTTGAGATAGGAAGTTGGTTCGAATCCCGCCCGTGACACTGACTTTTTTATCTCAACTAAAAACCTTAATTAATTGTGATAAAATCAATTTTTATGTATGTACAATATTAATTTTCTACAAAGAACAAATAGTATATAAAAATAATAAATACATATAAGGAACTCTTATGTAATATAACTGTACAAAAAACTTCTTAAAAGAAAAGAAAAAGTAAACAATAACCTATATTAGTTGAACAGGGTGAAAATTGTAAACTTAACGTTAAAAAATGGAAAAATGTTCATGGAGGGTTTTTGAAAACAGTTGATTTTGCATTTTTGGCATCCATGGGTAATTTGCAATACATAATGCGAAGAGAAGAAAAGAATAGAAAAAAGTATATTTTAGAATTTATTGGTCTGGTTGTGAACTACACTCTCAAGTACCATTGATGAAGGCCTGAGGGGTTAAATGCCTGGGTAGCTTCGTACCCCACCCCTAAAAGATCCGGGACTTGGTCGGCTCACGTGTTCTGCATAAATCTCTTGGACTTGTTCACAAACCCCAAGATTTTGGACCATTTTATCTCGGGTAGTGATATGGTGATGTCCGCTCTTTCAAAGATTTCAAATCTAGACCTAGCATACCTATCACGCGAGGTAGTGCCTTGCTGTTTCTTCTTTTATTTCACAAAAATGGCAAAAAGGATCTGGTAGAATGCCCACGGAGAAGTGTCCCGTCAGGATACCTATCAGCCTCCTAATTAATTCCTTTCTTTGAGACAGAGAATAGCCATTTCGATTCTGCTGGTTTGAGCACCTTAACAAACCCTTTAGATTGCCTGTGACCGGGGGATAGATTCCACTCCTTAAGGAATTGTTGCATGTCCCAGTTTTTAATACTCTCCTTTGCTGTGGTCATAGTGAGGTAATACCGGTTGTGGCCCGACAAACGCAGTATTAGAGCCTTCTTTGGCCAGGCTATCCGCCTCTTCATTGCCATGATGTCCTTTATATGCTGGTATCCAAATAAGGGTTACGTTGTTCTCAAACCTGGAAGAGATCCTATGATAAGATCTACAGGTTCCTCCACCTGTTTAGAGGTTGACAAATCGTTTTGTAATGACCTAAGACTAGCCTGACTGTCAGAAAAAATTCTAATATCTTTTATCTTAATGTTATTTTCCATAAGTGTTCTACAACACACATTAATGGCCCATTTCCGCCTGAAAAACGGAGGTGTTCTTGCCAAGAGGGGAAGAAATGCTGATTCCTAATTTAGGTGTAGATTCCTCCCTACCTTTGATAAGTGAACCATCTGTGTAGCAGTCTATGTTGCGATGGTCATCATCCAAACTATAATTATATTCACAAGGGGTGACTACCTGAAAGTACTTTTTCCCCCAAGGGGTTTTAATCTTTTTATCACTAACGCTTAATAATTGGCCGTTAACCTTACTCAATAATTGTAAGATTTTCGAGTGACCTATGTTATTCCACTTATGATTCCAGCTGTCTTCGCTAATTAATCTGTAGCAGCTGATTAGTGCTCTGACCTTAACCTCAATGTGTAGAGGTGTGGTATTGGTTATGATTTCAAGTGCTTGGGTGGGTGTAGTTGAAAATGCTCCTGTCATCATCAAACAGCCTAGTCTTTGAAACGACCTTAATTTGTTACCGTTCCCTTTATTTTCTATACCTTTCCACCATACTAAAGCTGCGAACCATAATCTAGGTAGAATAATTACAGTATATAGCCATTTGGCTACCCATGGTTTGATGCCCCATGTTTTACCGACAATTCTCGTACATTGTACTATTGATATAGTGCCTTTCCTGTACATGTTATTAATATGACCATTCCAATCAAGTTTCCTATCAAGTGTCACACCAAGGAATTTGTTTGAATCCACTAACTTTAATTCTATGCCCTGAAATTTAGGGTTTCCCTACTAAAAGGTGATTTCCAGTTTAGCTGGATTAATTGATAAACCTTTATCTCACCACTACTCATAAAGCAATCCCATGGGGTTTTCCATCGGTAGTGAAAGAGTCAGGGGATCCCTACCTGTGAGCGAAATGGCACCATCATCTGAAAATAATTGACGTAGAAACCTGAGTTTCAGAAGTTCTATTAATTTGTTTACTGTAATTAACCATAAAAGAGGTGACAAGCAGCCACGCTGTGGACATCCTCCTTTGACATTAATTCTAAGAGTGATACCACCTAAGCACATATTAACCATCCTTCCCTCCAAGTAGGTCTTCACCCATCTAGTAAGGTGATGGTCAACATTGTAATTATCTAGTGCTGATATAAATCAAGAAGTATCAGCATTATCAAACGCCCCTTGGATATCAGAGGGGAACAGGACATTTTGTAAATGTTAACGTATTTAACAAATCTGTAGATATAAAAACTTATTAAGAAGTTCAATCTTAATTCATTATTTATTTAGAAATCGTGAGATGCGGTCTGGTGTGATGTAGGTTTCAGAAAAACATTTTCTTTATCGTGCCAACGTTTCGATCTTTATTGAGATCATCATCAGGGCTCAATAAAGATCGAAACGTTGGCACGATAAAGAAAATGTTTTTCTGAAACCTACATCACACCAGACCGCATCTCACGATTTCTAAATAAATATCGATTAACGGTCTCTAATCACCTTAATTCATTACTTTCAAAAATATTTAAAAATATTCTGATTATGTCTATGTATTCTTTAAAAGGATTGCTTCGATGTTAATATATTGCATGAAATGTTACATATACTGGCTTGAAAAACAATCTAGAACTGCACATTATTCCTTAGCAGTTTAGGGGAAGGATAAAGTCTGTCTGTCTTTTCGTATCAACGAACTACTTATATTATTTAATTGTTAACTTATAGTATGTATTTTCCTTTTTCTCCAGTTGCTATATACATCGAAACGAGAAGGTTCTATTTTTCCCTAAATTGTTTATATTGAACCAAAGTGCAAACACAAGTTTCAAGTTTTAGCATTAAAAACTGAACATATAATAAAAAAAAGCCTAGTTATTCTATTCGAAATACCTCGGTTAAACTTCCTTTTTAAAAAACCCACAAATTTTCGGATTTGTTTTCTGGCGTGGTATTCACGTTCGGTAGTAGTGCATGGGTCGTTGGGTGACATACACGAAGAATAAATGAAAAAAGTCATAAATGAAAAATAAATCTGTGGTTTGTTGATAGTTCTTCTGCTCAGTTTTTTTGGGGACGAAATGCTATCATACATTACCAGACATCATCCTACATTAGAAAACATTACGGAAACAATTTTGCTGTTGTTTTGAACGCTATCTGTTCCTGGACAAAGTGGCTCAAAAATTCTTATCACTAAAGATAAGTTTGGTTAACAGTGATGCTGAGTAATGCGGTGTTAAATGCTTTGTTGGCCAAGCTGGGGAAACTTTTAACAACTTTGTGGCTCCTGCTTCATACCTATGGCTAAGGAAAGAATTTATTTGTATTGAAAAATAAGTTTAAAATTTACACTTTTTTTATCTACGAGTTTGTTTCTTATTTCCTCAAGAAGATGACGTTACCGGTTCCTGGTCAGAAATAACTTTGTTTATTCTAAGTTTAACACGTTTCATCATTACAATAGAGCATGAGAAGGATTTTTACCTTAGGAATAGACTACTACGGGTCATTCTGGCCAAGGACAACCTGTTATTTTTTCTCACGTAAAGGACAACAGAGTCACTGATTCATGATGAATGCTGACGTTACCGGCTGAGAGTGTTGAGTGCTTTGATTTTTAAGTCCTTGTGTTTTCAATTTTCGAGATGGAATAAACTATAGAGGACATTTGTTGTGTCTCTATCGAAAAAAAAGATCAGTCTTTTTGATTTTCTTCGAATAAATAATTACATTTTAAACAACTAGTGATGTTAGTACATTGAATAGTACGTATGTAGATCACATGGAAAGATTGTGTCTGATCCTACAAGAAGAGTCTACTTATAATTTTTTTTTAAACAGACTGTCAGTAGTCTACAAACTACCAACAATAACAATATTCAATGAATTAATCTTTTTATGTAAAGTTTTGGTTGAAATGAAAATGTTAATGCCACGATCGGGATACGAACCCACGATAGCTCAAGTGGTAGAGCAGCGGCGTATTTAGCCGAAGGTCGTGGGTTCGAATCCCGCTTGTCGCACTAACTTTTTCATTTCAACCAAAACCCTACATAAAAAGATTAATCAATTAAAAGAAATAATTTGGTCACTAGACCACTAAATATAATGCAAATAACAATATTAGTAATTTTTTTTTTAAATTGACATTTTGATAAAAGAAAAAAAAATTTGACGTGTATTGGGATTCCTCCAAATGGTATTTATAAAATAAACAAAAAACGTATGTTTAGACCTAGGATTAGTATAATTAACTTTCTACAAGACTTCCAAACTCATTTGGACGTATTGAATTTCTTTTATTACAATGTAAAAAAATTCGTTTGAATTTAAAAAAATTTAAATATCAAACATATAAAAAAAGAATATATACTGATTAGTTTAGACGTACTAATGTCTTTTAATATTTCCGTTAACCAATGTATAGAATTAATAAAACAAAAATGGCAGCTGATACACATATTTAATACTCTAAGCGAAGAAATGTTTTTCGATATTTTAAACCAAAGTTTAAACAATTCATGCTTTACTTTTAACATATAAACAATTAATTAGCTTACCAATGGGAGATAGCTAACAATTATATGTATATTTACAAAAATGTTTATAAAGAATTATTTGATATATTAAATAATCCATTATATTTAGTGGTCCATTGACCAAATTACTTCTTTCGATTAATTAATCTTTTTATGTAAGGTTAAATGAAAACTAAAGGTCGTGGGTTCGAATCCCGCTCGTGACACTAACTTTTTCATTTCAACTAAAACCTTACATAAAAAGATAAATTTATATTAAACAATGTTCACTCAAAAATTTAATTTACACTAGAGTTAGAATATAAGAAAACTATCATTTCTTGTTTTTCTCATGATGAGAACTAATAATCAGACATTTAGTGTTATTATATTCAAAAACCAGATACAGGTGATCCAACAAACAACTATATTAGAGAGATAATCAACTACATTAGACGCACATCGGTTTTAAGTGATTATTGCTATGATACAAAAAATTAAAATGTAAAATTTATTCTATAAAAATAATTATTCAGAAATCGTGAGATGCGCTCTGGTGTGATGTAGGTTTCAGAAAAACATTTTCATTGTCGTGCCACCGTTTCGATCTTTATTTAGATCATTTCAGAGCTCAAAGTGTTTGTTTTCTATGTAGATGTGTCATTCTTGTCTGTCGTGTTGAGAGTGCCCACGCAGATGGGAGATGAGCTCTGAAGATGATCTCAATAAAGATCGAAACGTTGGCACGATAAAGAAAATGTTTTTCTGAACCCTACATCACCCCAGACCGCATCTCACGATTTCTGAATAATCATCGACTAACGGTCACTAATCACCACACATGTAAAAATAATTACTCAAAACCAGTAAATCTAGGAATAGAAAGCTAAAAGAAAATTTGTTATAATAACTTCAATACAGACAGTAGGAGAAAAAAGTATATTGGTTATTTCTTCATTGCTGGTTTAACAGACAAAATACTAAATGTTTGAAAAAGGAAATAGTTTGTAAACATCTCTACTACTTAAATAAAAAAATAAGTACAGTTATTCCGCCAGTAAGAGATAAAATAAGTAAAATTGAACAAAGTAAAATTTATATTAAGAATAAATAAAAATTGTTTATTCCTTACAATTTGTGGAAAAAAGTTATAAAACAACATAAAAAGAGTATAAAAATGCGGCACAAAATTATAGGATTAGGTCAAGATGTGTTCGAGAGAAAACACGAATTTGATTTTCAAACTGTACAAATTGTCATAAAAGAAAAAATGAGCTAAAGTTAAATTTGTAAGAAAATATGTATATTACATAAACTTAACAGAAAACAATGCCAATATAAAACCGAGAAAAAAAAATTTACAGTAAAAAAACCTAGATAGTAACTAAAATTGATTTAGGATGTGTAGATATAATAATTGCTATATATACATATTCTATATCAAAGACTATATTGTAATTTTATAATTTATCCATTTTATATTTGTTATTTTTATATTTTATAACGTTGTTGAAAGTTTATTGTTTTAATTTATGTTGGTGTTTAGTGACCGTTAATGGTTATTTGGAGATAGTGAGATGCGGTCTGGTGTGACGTAGGTGTTAGAAAAACATTTTCTTTATCGTGCCAACGTTTCGATCTTTATTGAGATCATCTTCAGGGCTCATAGTTTTGTGTCAACACGGCACATAAGAATGACGCATCTACACGGAAAACAAACACTTTGAGCCCTGAAGATGATCTCAATAAAGATCGAAACGTTGGCATGATAAAGAAAATTGTTTCTAATACCTACGTCACACCAGACCGCATCTCTATAAGTTCACGATCTCCAAATAAGTTTTAATTTAAATTATTTTGATACGTATATTCATTGTCTTTATTTTTTCTTGGTTGTAACTATTCACCAAATATTTAGCCCCTCTTTCTATTTCACCTTTTAAACCGGTGAGTTCTGTTTAGCTGGAATGATAGGTACGTATACAATAATCGCTGGATTTATAAAAGGACAAAATCCATTTATTCCTGAAAAGTTGATTTATTTACAGAATTAGTTGTACAATGTTCAACATTATGCTTGTATTGCTTACGTACAAACCATGCCTGAAGATTAATTTATTTTATAAAACCTTTATTTAACTTGCTAACTTTTGATGTGATTAATTCTATCTGATGGTGTTCATGCGTCATAACATTGTCTGTCACTGCCTCCATGATATCGGATACGTGGCCATTACGATCGCAGTTTCCAACGTAGAGATCATGTCAGCGGGACCATAAATATTGAGTCCTGTTTTAACAAAAAAAAGAAAAAAATTACCATCAGACGAATAACACACGAAAATAATTACAACAAATATATATACTGATAATAGTGGAAAATTAAAAGATAATTTTACGATAATGTTACTACAGCGGAGCTTTATGGTCGGTTACACTCTACCGTGTAAAATTAGTGTTTATAATTGAGCGGGAAATAATTTTTCGTCTTTTACTATGCACGTACGGCATGGAGGGATGTTGATAACGAACAAGTTATGTGTACGTCAGGAGGAAACAATTTCTATCGAAATATCTCGCCTGTACGGATGCAGCGTCTGCCGTGATCCTGTGACCGATGAAGCGGAAACACGAAGAAACCGAGTTTCAAGCCTAAAAAAGAAGCTCACCTTGTATGGAAGCGCCCCACGTTCGGTGTGGCATATCAAACGGCTATCGTGCGAACAGTTTCAACCGGCGAGACTAACTAACGGGAAAAAAGGAGTGGTCGCGCACCCATTGTCCTAATGTATTTTAAATCCGGTCTCGGTGTGTAAGTGTATTTGATCATTAAATCTATTGTTAGATTTAAAAAAAAAGAGTTGATTAAGGAAAGGCCATCCCAGCCGAGGAATATGTTATGAATGCAATAAAAGAAAAGAAAAATAAAAGATGAAAGTGTAACGAAGGATCATCTTTATCTGAGGATCATCATGAAATACTTTTGGAAAAGCAGTTTAATACTAAAATTACCAATTAATTTATACCTTCATCACCTTATCACATTGGTTAATGTCTGATTTATTTACCTAATATGTCAATCAAGGGTATTTCCTATATTACTGAAAAACATCCAATGAAAAGAAAAAATATTGAAAATGGTTTAATTTATCAGTATCAAGTAAACTATGAACAACGTTCCAAATTTTTATTTAAAATAGTTCACTATGCGATCACCAATTTGCAGACGAAAAATCGCCATAATCTAAATAATTGTTTGTCCACCTGATGTGTAACATAACAATAAAATTTCAAAATACTTCTAAATCTAGTTGAAAGTCTTAATTTCGAGTGTTATTTCGACTAATGTCATATGATAACTACACTGGAAAATAAATTAATATCTAATAGAAGAAATAAATTTCAATTGCAATAGTAATTCACTAGTTTTCGTGGTCCACTTGAACAATTAATATCTTTCGATTAATTAAGATTTTCAGTTGAGATAAAAACTCATATTGAAAAATGGCAAAAAGGAGGGAAAATTCAAAAGGTGGGATTGAGATGGAAAGCTAGTGTCCGAGTGGATCGAAGTCACGATAGCTCAAGTGGTAGAGCAGCGGCGTATCAAGCCGAAGGTCGTGGGTTCGAATCCCGCTCGTCACACTGACTTTTTTATCTCAACTAAAAACCTTAATAATTGCAATAGTAATTTTCACCAGCCTTATAATAAAAGTATACATTATATAAAAAGTTATAATTTGTCATTTTAATTTAAAAAATCTGCCCACGTTGTTTTTTACTACTTTTTGTTTTATTTTTGCATTAAATAGCAAAAAATATAAAAACTTATAAAAAAATAAAACCACAAATTATAAATATAGCCTTTTAAAAAAATCCATGGTATATAATAAATAAAACGTTACGCAATAAAAATGAAGTATTCCATTAATTTATATATATATATATGTAGGATGTTCACCGCCACTACGTCAACGGAGGCCCTACATGGCGGGAACTCTGTCTCTCCCCTCTATCTGGACCCCAGCTGACAGTTTGAGTTGTTACCACCACGCGGTCCTACGAACACGTTTCTTTTTACGCTAATGTATTTTAATGTTAACTAGTTATCCTTTTACTTTTGTTTATGTGTTCTTTACCAATAAACTTTAAATCTTTATCTTTTTATTTGTGGGAGACCTTTAATTCCCTACATATATATATATATATATATATATATATCAAATATATAAAACAAACGGAAATTGTCTAAAATATTGCAATTTACCTTCCACTGTCACTATTTACATAAATATAATTTACAATGGCGCGTATAAATGGTGTCCTTTTTAGATGAACCGTGATGAAGTTCTCTTGAACCAATGACGCTACGAAAAAAAATCATGTTTAATATTCTTTAGTCTAGATTCATTCTTTTTTGGAGAAAAATTATACGGTAGTTTAGGCCCAGATTAACTTCAAAATTTCAAATACGACCCTATACATCCTGACGTTTTAAAGGACTTTTTACGCCTGAAAATAATGGTGCCATTGGATTTTAAATTAGTCACAGAGTTACGGTAAAAAGTTTGAAAAAACGCATTTCGTTTGTTTCCTTGTTAATTACTGTATGCTCGCGAAAATCCACTTTCCGGAAAAATGTGCTCTTCGGTTCATTTTGAATGGAATACTGAATGTAACGAATAGCTACTATTATAAAATTTATTTACTTTCAGAAATTAAGATTTTCACTGATAATACGATTTTGACAAACAATGACAGAATGTAAATAATAAAGGTTAAATAATGATTACTTTAATGATGAAACAAATTATTGAAATTAACAAGGAAACAAAGGAAATGCGTTTTTCAAACTTTTTACCATAGCTTTGTTATTTTTAGACCAATTTAACATTCGATTGCACCATTGTTTTCAGCGTAAAACAATGCTTTAAAATGATGTGTAGGATCTTATTGAAATTGTCAAGTTGAACTGGGCCCGAGGTATCCTGTATAATTTTATCGTATCTTTTGTTTTTTTGATAGCGTCTTTGGTTCAAGAGAAATTCAGCCGGGCAATTTAAAAAGGACAGCCTGTATATAGACGCAGCCTTGCATTTAACTACATACCACAGACATGGCGTTGGGCAAAAGTGGTGTTTAACC
Organism: Cimex lectularius; assembly: GCF_000648675.2. Lineage (NCBI taxonomy): Eukaryota > Metazoa > Arthropoda > Insecta > Hemiptera > Cimicidae > Cimex > Cimex lectularius. Next base: position 414,284 of record NW_019392699.1, read on the forward strand.
CCAAAATAGGAAAAAAGACCCTATACTACCAACTCCTACACACCAATGAACCTATATTATTCGATATTTTTTTACTCTTCTTTTTCGGTTGTTGACTTTTATATTTCTTGGGTTTCTTTTAAGGAACTAGACAATCATCAATAAAAAGAAAATGAGTTTGATGCTTGTAAGGAAATAACATTATTCTTGTTAAAAAGCTCTTGAAAAGACCACTCCATCACTGTCAACATGCCTGCTGACAGTGATGGGGTGGGCTTTTCATGAGGTTTTTAACAAGAATAATGTTATTAACTGAGGTTTCTTTGCAGTAACTAGACAACCATCAAACTTATTTTCTTTTTATTGATGATTGTCTAGTTCCTTAAAAGAAACCCAAGAAATATAAAAAGTCAACAACCGAAAAAGAAGAGTAAAAAAATATACATGCATGCAGTGCAGGACGATCAACAGCAATTGCCTTGTAAAAATTATCCAGTAACCTAAAGGAAACGCTAGAAGCAAAGGAAATAGCAATCTTCGCGAACCATCTCAATCATTGGGCATAAACAATCCAAAAACCTTGCAAATTTTGGAAAGAGACAAACAAAATAAGGCATCAAAACTGCGATTTCTAACAGGATTCTGAATAGGACACTGCACCTAATGGTATCTAAAGAAGATTGGTTTAATCCTGCAGATTTCGAAAAGAAGCAGAGGAAACAACACGACTACTGACAAACTGGTGCCACATTCGCACGCCGGAAGAAGTGTTTTGAGCAGTAGGACGTAACTGTAGAAGAAATTCAGTTATTTAAATCGGACCTATGAAGCACATTTCTTGATAAACTAGGACTCACCGGTGTGCTATAAGCACAGGACGGGGCACAATTAGTCACAAACAAAGATAATTTACGATCAGTCATTATCTAACTAACTAACAATAAGCAACTAGTAACTAACGAAATAAATAATAACTAAATGCCTAACTAACCTAGCAAATTAAGAAACTTTCTTCTTTATGGTTTTTATTAAAATTCTAAATTGACAACCTGAGGTACTAACAAGAGGCTAGCTTTTTAAAATAACGACGTAATACACAAGTAAAAACAGAGAGTCAGTAACCAGATCGAGATGCTCAAATGGCTGCAGTTTAATACAAAATACGCGAGAAAGACAGGAAAGAGAAGGAATACATGCGGAGGGCCGGCGATGACCTCAGCTGTTTGTCGGCCCATNATATATTAAAATTCTAATTAACTAGAGAAACCAAGTTTTATTTAGACCGTTCTACTTTGTAACTCTATTATCCTAAGTTTTTTTTTAAATTTAAATAATTCTGTATAGTTTCGAGAATTATTTTTAAGGAATGAACAGCTGAAGACATGTTCAAAAATTATTTAATTAACTATTTCTGCCGTCAGCCAAGAAAAATGGATTAATTAAAAAAAGCGAAGTCGCTGCGAACTTGCGGTCATTATAATAATCAGGGAAAGGAACAGACGGGCAAATTTAGAATTCCAAACCTATCCTGGAATCGATTAATAGCCACAATCAAATCCAAACAATACCAGGGTTTTCTAATTGGAAAATTATCCGGCGAAGGTCGTTGGCTCCGGTATTGTTTAACCACTGCCGGAACCAGATGAGGCTTCGAGCTTTGTTTAAGAAACTAACGTGTACAGAAAAGAATATTTTCCTCCGTTAAGGCAACCGACGGCAATAAATGATATTTGAGATATGCCACTTTTTATTTACTTAAGTCGAAGTATCCTTCATAAGCGGAAACTAGTAGAACTTCAGAAATAATTTTTTTTTTAATTTAATGACCCAGTTAAAATCGAGACTGAAATTAACAGTAAAATATCTGCTTGCCTTCCGGTAAATGGCGAAGTTCACGACAACTTTCTCTTTTCAGCTTGTCCATATTCGTGTCCTTGTGTAACTATGACCCGATTTCTTTCAAAACATTCTCTTTCAGCAAGAGTAATTATTTCGATTTCAGGATTAGATTTTCAGACAAGAAACAAAACGAGTAAATAAGACGTTTCGATTTGGTATAACTGGATCACTAGAGGGGAAAGATTTTAATATATATTTACAACATTCACTAGTTTTCGTGGTCAGCTTGACCAATATCTTTCAATTAATTAAGGTTTTTAGATGAGATAAAAAAGTCAGTGTTACGAGCGGGAATCGAACCCACGATCTTCGGCTAGATACGCCGCTGCACTACCACTTGAGCTATCGCGACTTCGACCCACTCGGATACTAACTTTCCATCTCAACCCCACCTTTTGAATCAAATAGATTGCACGACATTTGAAAAATTGCAAAAAGGAGAGAAAATTCAAAAGGTGGGGTTGAGATGGGAAGTTGGTGTCCGAGATCATAATAGCCTACCCATTTCTATCCTCCTAAGTACAAAATATACTTTTTTCTATTCTTTTCTTCTCTTCGCATTATGTATTGCAAATTGCCCATGGATGCCAAAAATGCAAAATCAACTGTTTTCAAAAACCCTCCATGAACATTTTTCCATTTTTTAACGTTAAGTTTACAATTTTCACCCTGTTCAACTAATATAGGTTATTGTTTACTTATTCTTTTCTTTTAAGAAGTTTTTTGTACAGTTATATTACATAAGAGTTCCTTATATGTATTTATTATTTTTATATACTATTTGTTCTTTGTAGAAAATTAATATTGTACATACATAAAAATTGATTTTATCACAATTAATTAAGGTTTTTAGTTGAGATAAAAAAGTCAGTGTCACGGGCGGGATTCGAACCAACTTCCTATCTCAACCCCACCTTTTGAGCTTTCCCTCCTTTTCGCCATTTTTCAGTTGGTGTCAGAGTGGATCGAGGTCACTATAGCTCAAGTGGTAGAGTAGCGGCGTATTTAGCCGAAGGTCGTGGTTCGAATCCCGCTCATGACACTGACTTTTTTATCTGATCTAAAAACCTTAATTAGTTTTTAGGGATATTTATCACTTATTTGGAACGTTTTGACAAAAAAAGTATAAATAAAAATAGCCACCTGTGTCAAACATCTTGATTAAATGCATAAATACATATTAGAAATTGTTAAAGTTGCAAAATGGTAAAACAAACTAAGAACTAGGCACATCCAACTCACTCACATATCACATTTAGTCTCAGGAATATATAAAGCATATTCAAAAACACCGCGAGAATTCATACAACCTCATAGTTGAAGGAACCTCACGGCAGCCCGTTATATCCTAGAAATTATCAAGGAATACAGACCTCAAACCAGGGCATTGACAGGAATTCTCGATTTCTGAATGGCAATGCCAGACTTCATAGAGGCAGAGTTGTTCATCAATGTTTAGAAACCAGGGAATTTCCCATTTTCTGCTCCTTTCCCCCATTTTCTCCAGACGTCAATCCCATTGAGCAAATGTGGGATTCTTTGCAGAGAAGACTTGTCGATCAGCATCCGCAGCCAGTTGACCTGCAACAACTGAGTGCAGCGTTGCAGGTGGAGTGAAATTATTTATGAAATTAGGGGCAACATTATCACTAGTATGCCTAACAGGTCCTCAGAGGTTTGATTTTATACACCGTATTAACTGTTTTTAAAAATTATTGTGTCCAATAAACAAAATTATGGAATTAAAACCTTTTATTCTGTTATTTTGCAAAATCTCTTAATTAAATTCAAAAGGTGGGGTTGAGATAGGGAGTTAGTGTCCGATTGGATCGAGGTCATAAAGCTCAAGTGGTCGAGCAGCGGCGTATCTAGCCGAAGATCGTGGGTTCGAATCCCGCTCGTGACACTGACTTTTTTATCTCAACTGAAAACCTTAATTAATTGAAATATATTTACAACTTTTTTCTATTTATCATAACAACTGGATACGTTATAACCATCTAACTCATCCTAATGCATGTTCAAGATTTACTTAACTCACCCAACGGCCGCCCCCTGGAATTTTAGCACTACCGAATGTTTACACTCTCACCTGTTTAATTATACTACTGACACTGGCGTGACATCTTTATAATAAATATGAATTGTATTACGTACTTAAATATTTATTCAGAAATCGTGAGATGCGGTCTGGTGTGATAGGTTTCAGAAAAACATTTTCTTTATCGTGCCAACGTTTCGATCTTTATAGAGATCATCTTCAGGGCCTGGAATTTACAAACATTGTTTACATTTAAAAAATACAATTAGGATGTGGAAAAGTGAATTTATACAATGCAAAATATATTTTTTATATTCAATCAAAGTATTTCTACTCTCTCCTAGTCTTTGTCTTCTGTGTAATTGTGCCATTCTTGCGTGTCGTGTTGGGAGTGCCAGTGAGACTTTGCTGTTTTATGTTTATATAAACTACAAAAATGTTTATATATTTTGCATTGTATAAATTCACTTTTCCACATCCTAAATGTATTTGTTAAATGTAAACAATGTTTGTAAATCCCAGGCCCTGAAGATGATTTCAATAAAGATGGAAATGTTGGCACGATAAAGAAAATGTTTTTCTGAAACCTATCACACCAGACCGCATCTCACGATTTCTGAATAATTATCGATTAACGGTCACTAATCACCACACGTACTTAAATATGTTTTGTACTAAGTATTCATTAAGGACATAAGCTAATAAACAATAAAATGAAAACAGTAGATCGTTGAACCGTTATTTACTAGTTGTAAAAAGAAAACCCAGATATTTCAACCGAAGTTGAAAAAATGTATATAATTAATGAGCCCGGATGTTTTTGACCTAGAATCTTAAAAAAATGGCCATTATTTCGTCGAGGAGAGCGGAAAGTGTCATCTCCCGATTATGCACGGTTCGTGCATGATAAGCCTCGTTGTGCTTTTTTTATGCCAATTGATTGAGTATAACGGATTTGTCTTTGATAATAGCCTGGAAAACATTTTTTTTCATTAGTTGCAGCGCAAAACGCCCGACCGTTGGGACAGCGGGAGGCTGAAATCGCAGGATCCTTGCCTGTGGTCGATATCAGTTTTTATGATTGACGTAATAAGGTTCCCCGTTAGGGAATAACCGAACATATCATGATGAGGTTGTGTGGCCACAAGGTACAGCAGTTCGTAGAACAATACCAACTCAGCTTGTCAAATGAGTTTACATTGGTATTTCCTGTTTGCATATTGGCAGTTCGATAAAGACACAAGGTAACTGCACAATTTTCATTTAACGCGTTCACCCAGGAAAGAATATTACATAAGGTAAGTTATTAAGCGTATAAATTACATATTTTTTTAACGAAGCGGACTTAGGTAATTGTAATGTTTTGGGTTTTAATTCGCTCTCAAACCATTATAGGCGCGGCGTATTTTCCTAACAGTACAGTCTTTAACGGGTTTCAGTCAGGTGCCGTACCCTTTTTTTTCGGGTAAACGTCCGCGTGTTCAATTAGCGGATAGTGGTGGACAGGAGAAAACAATGGAAGAGCGGTAGTGGCCGGCTCCCTGGGGTATTAGACATGCTCCAGGGATCAGACTTCCCTTCGCCCTTCACTTGGCATGTTCAAGAGCAAGGTTTTTAACAAATTATACTATGTATACACCCAACTTCTAAGGTAGCTTTTTGGCTTCGAACAGGTGTTAGTATATCATGATTATTTAGTTCAACTCATCGGCAGTAAATTCGTTGAGTAAGATACCAGCTGATCAAATGGGCTGTTGCTAGAGAAAAACACGCTAGCATAGGACTTAGGATAACCCGAAGAGCCAAATTTTTAGTACTATCTTTTATTTAGTTGTTTTACCGTGCGATTTTTCATTTCTCAATATTCAGTTTTTAGACGGGTGTTGTTTTGTCATCAATTGAAATTAAAAATGGAAAAAAATTGAATATAGGAATATTTTTATAAGTTTTTAACGAATATACTCTCAACGATTATTTTTGCTTGAAAAGTGAATTTGTTATGACATGATCATTTCTTCAAATCATTGGTACGAACTACCAACTGACGAATGATCTGTTGTTAGCTAACAAACATACTAGAAAAAGCCAATTCGAAAATCCTGATTGAATATTTTGCTCGTCAAAAACATCATTTCCTAAGTTTTATCGCTTGGATGAATTCACAAAAAACACAATCGATAAAACTACTTATAGTGATACAATTAATAAATTAATTATAAATTCAAACCTAATAACCTTACCAGAGAATACCTAAACGTTATTTTTTGTTACTTAAAACAATTTTCTTTCTTGGGGAATTCTGTTGCGAGATGATGCATCTACAGGGTGTCCCAGTTCCTTCTGACGAAACTCAGGGAATCGATTCTACTGTTCGTTTAGAGCAAAAAATGCCCAGAAGAAAATTTTCGGAAAGTTCTCTTTTTTGAAGATATTCGTCAATTTAGGTTTTTTCAACTTTTCACTTCCTTACCACATAAAAACGCTTACAACTTCCAAAATGTTGAGAACATACAATTGTTATTTTTCAACTCTACTAGAACGTTATTTAAAAACCTGGATATATCATCGTAAAGCATATTAAATGAAGAAGTTTTTGTAAAATTTGACAAGTTGTAGGTATTTTTTTGTAACCACAGTAGAACGTGCAATCATGACCAAAATTTTAAATTTTGTAATTTTGACATGTTCCAACTGATATTGGCATTTTATGTCATTCAGATTATTGCAAGGAAGTGTCTTACAGCAAATTTAGCGTTATTTCAAATGGCGTAATTGGATTTGTTGTAGTCTCAATATTTTGGAAGTTGTAAGCGTTTTTATGTGGTAATGTAGTGAAAAGTTGAAAAAACCTAACTTGACGAATATCTTCAAAAAAGAGAACTTTCCGAAAATTTTCTCCTGAGCATTTTTTGCTCCAAACGAACAGTAGAATCGATTCCCTGAGTTTCGTCAGAAAGAACTGGGACACCCAGTATAGTTAGGTCGTTTTCGTTTATCCTGGTGTGCCTAGTTTTGCTGGTTTAGTCAGAAGCATTTCCCTATTTGCAGTGGTTGGTCTTGGCGTTAATTTGGTCGCTATTATGATTTGTTGGTTACGATTCATTCCAAACTACAATTAATAAAACAGTCATTGCACTTATCATTAGCTAGATCATTTTAGAAGTGATCGTCTAAACATTTTAACGTTTGGTCTGTTAATCGTTCTTCTTTTTTACCTAAAAAGACACACAGCCCAAAGAACTTAAAAAAGGACACCAAAATCACACATTTTTATAGTAGTATTTTTATTTTAGTACTTATATGCTCCATGTTCAGTCGATTTATGCTTATGATTGTGAGAAATAATACGACCACGCATTTTCTCATTAAAGATGGCGCAAACGCTTAGGAGAGCTAAGATATGCGGGGAGGGGGAATCATAGATTCTTATTGATGATATGTGTCCTGTAATTTTGAAAACAAATGCTTTTTAGACAGCGTGATTACAGGTTCCGTAAGACAGTGATTTCAATTCCTTTCGGGTGATTTCAACTCTTAAGAAAGAAGTCTTGTGATTTCAATTTTCAAGAGGGGAATTTTTACGTTTAAACGATCGTTACATTACGTTGTAAAACGTCGTTCATATTAGTCTAGGTTGGATTAAGAAATCTATTAGTTGTTTATAATTCTCAATGTTTTCAATTACAAATTAATGCAACAGTACGCAATAAAATGGAATTTAAATGTTTTGAAATTTATCAAAAGTTCCTTTCGCAAACCTGATTTCACCAGAATTCAAAAAAGTAGAGTGTTTCTCCTTCAATCAGAATTGCACGGCAGATAAAAATCAGAGGAAACCTTGCACGAATTGTCCGGGGGAAAGGTAGACAAGAAATCGAGAACGAGCTGGCTGATTATTTCCATGTCAGATTATTCCGTTTGGATAATTGCGACTCAACAAGTAAGGACGGTCTAGTTGCTGTTGAAACAACAGTCTTTCCCGCTAGTTACACAGTTATCAGTTTGTCTCTAATGGCATCGTTGTACGATGTGTTTTCATGCCCTGTAAAACACCAAGAAACAACCGGAGAAAACAGTGGCTTAATAGTTAATTTTCCTCTTCTATGTTGACTGAATTTAAACGTTTGTCACCTCCTAGGTGCAGAAGGAAAAAACTGAATTGGCTACATACTACGTACAGCCGTCATGTTTTGATGTATGCGTATTGGATAGAAAGTTATATTAAAATTTCACAACTCTCCTTTTTCTGATAATCATTATTCACTATATAACTGCATGAAATAGTTTATGCATTTTGTTCATCTTCATCTTTGTTCAGGCTGTTTCTTTTTTTTAAATTTTATTTGGGATGTATTGGAAACTAATCCGTACTAATCATCCTAAACTTAGCTTATCTTGGCTCTTAAAAAAGATACCAAACCCAAAAATCCTTATGGTTTAGAGTACATGTTTGAAAAATCTTCTAAAACCGATGACAAAAAAAGCGAATTTGGAGAAAAATAGGTCGATATAACAAACTTCGTGACTATAATTAGTAGCTAGACCACCACGAGTGGGTACATAAAAAAATACGATTTAAGAATTGTAAGACCTAGAAAACTAAAAAAAAGTTTTAAAAAAGATTTCGTTGTTCTGCAGAGAAACAAGACTCAAAAAAAATTATGTACAAAAAGGAATATATGACAAAAATAGAAACTAGGTTAATAGATAATAACACTTATGAAAAATCGTTACTTCCATCCACTCGGACACTAACTTCCCATCTCAACCAGACCTTTTGAATTTTCCCTCCTTTTTGCCATTTTTCAAAATGTTTCAATTGGTTATATTCTGGACTAGGCTTTATCCAACTTTTGAACACTTTCAACTTATGTTTTTATAGACAAATATGTTTAATGCACAATTGCTCTATCTAAAATTTAGTTCATTCTAATCTAACTTTTCTTACTTTTTTTGTAACAAAGCTCACAAGAGTAAAAAATATTCAGCTGTTTTCTACGGAGATCTTTATCGGGAAGTTCAACTTACTTAAATATTTTAAAACCTAAAAAATTAATTAAGGTTTGTTGAGATAAAAAATAATAGAGATAATTGAAAGATATTAATTGGTCAAGCGGACCAAGAAAATTAGTGAATTTAATAAATTTTTTTTTTCTTTCCAAAAGGTAGATTGGGGATGAGGATTTTTTCGGAAAGAAAAAAATATATTTAAACTGAGAAGGCTGATCAATCACCAAAGAAAATATGAATTTAATAAGTTAAAATGAAGTATACTTCACTAAAAGCTCTCCGCGGCCATTTCATTTGTCGCCGAGAATCAAATATATTACATGACATTTGAAAAATGGCAAAAAGGAGAGAAAATTAAAAAGGTGGGGTTGACATGAGAAGTTAGTGTCCGAGTGGATCGAGGTCACGATAGCTCAAGTGGTAGAGCAGCGGCGTATCTGGCCGAAGATCGTGGGTTCGAATCCCGCTCGTGACACTGACTTTTTTACCTCAACTAAAAACCTTAATTAATTGAAAGATATAAATTAGTCAAGCGGACCACGAAAATTAGTGTGTATTTATAAAAAAGTTAAACAGGAACCTATAGTAAAATTACAGGAATGGTGTACCAATGGGGCCAAAGCAATGCTTGATTTAAAAGTCATTACTTTTGGAGAAAAAATAAATATAGCACATATTCAGGAATATCACCAAAAATGTATGGTATATATAAAGTAAAAAAATCATAAGTTTAGCCGGTCTTCAGTGCTACAAATTCACCTCTTTAAATATTGCACATATACTTTTAAAATCACTAAATTGAATATCAAATATATAAGGCTTGTTAAAAATTCAAAAAATTGATTGATATTTTAAGACAGATAAAATTAAAAAATGTTTTATTTCAATTAACGTGGACATAGAATCGATGTTCACTTCAACTCGACTCAACGAAGCCATAAAAACAATAAAAGAAAAAATGGACCATATTAAAACATTACAACCCCAACAAAATAATAACTTTTTGAAATTTAAAAAAAAAATATATGACCAATTCATATTTCATTTTTAATGTGGTAATATATCAACGAAGAATAGGCTGGCCGATGGGAGGTAGCTTATCCCCTGTAGTAGCAGGAATTGATGTAAATAAATTAGTTAATGGAAAAAAATGTTAAACACCACAGAAACAAGAATGCAATTCCTTAAAAAATATATAGACGACACTATATTAACTGTGCATACAGATGACATAGATGTCCTATTAAAAGATTTTAATTATTTGCATAAAAATATAAAATTCACTTTAGAAAAAGAAAACAATAAAATACTGTCATTTCTGGATTTAAAACTAATAAGAAATGCAAACCAATAACTTACAATTAACTTATATGAAAACCGACTTACCAACATGTTAGAACAGACATTAAACTATTTTTCTATGCACCATTAGAACAAAAATATAAAAATTAGGATGAAAAAAATATATGACCTAAGCGATATAGCTTTTCACAAATCTAATGTGAATGGAATTAAAGAAATACTAATAAAAAAATAATTACCCAAAAATTCTGTTGGAAAAGGATGGCTATTAAACAACAACAGAAGACTTTTTATAATAATAAATATAAAAAACCAACAAAGTAAAAGAGGAAGTTATATGTACGATTAATATATGTCAAAGGGTTAACAGAAAAAATATTAAAAATATGTAAACAAGAAAAAATATGTAAACATTTTATCTTAAATTCATATGTTGTGAAAAGGTATATTTTATATAATTATTATATAATTCCCTCCCATAAAAGAACCTATTGAAAAACTTAAAAACAATAAATTGGTGAATAATCTAGAATGTTCATGTCAAAAAGCATACATTGGGGAAACTGTACAATTCCTACACAAAAGAATTAACCAACATAAAAATTTAAAAATCCAAAATGATAATTCATCCTGGTTTAGCAGTTTAACGATACAGGTCAAAATATAAATTTTGTTGAGGTAAAAATATTAGGCAGAGAGAATAATGAGTAGAAATTAATTGGGTTGGAGAATATTTATATAAATATAGCAAAAACAACATATACAACGTACAAAAAGATAAAAACAAAGTATTTAAACATTACAAAAATATTTTAACAATGTATAAATATAATGTAAAACGTATTAAATAAAAATGTAAAAACGTAAAACTTATTGCTATATTAATAATTAATATATAAATTTAAAAATATTAAATCAAAAATGTATATAAAAACCATACCCAAAAATTATAGTAATAATAAAAAAATATCATAGCTGCAAATAACGCCACATGGATATATGCAATCTAGGTAGAACTTAGCTCTTTTTGTGTTTCCGGATCAGAAATGAGGATGACCAAGCAATTTTTAACAATCGAAAATTTTTTCCAATTTTCAGTCTTATTTTCTCAAGTCTCCCCTCATGAAAGCTGTTTGACGCTACATGCTTAACAAATGGTCACGTACCTCCTACACAATGATTGAGCTCTTTTTCGAAGTAAAATAATTGAGGTACTCACAACCAGTTGAGGGTTTCAATCGTATAGAAGATGGAGGGAAATAAATAAATATATTTTTTAAAATAATTATTGTCGTTACACTGTATTGCTTATGAAAATTGTTCTTTCTACAGCTAATGTTTTTTTTTAATTTCAGATGCGAAAAATTCATAGTTTCAATATACTGTTAAGACTTACACAGTCGGGGATTAAAAGAGGAAATCGTAGATGGGTAAACAAATTAATTCCTCTTTTTATAATGAAGCGGAATAAAAACGGGAACTTGCGTTTAGAAGCGACGTGACCCGGAGAAAGTCCAACGGGCCCTGTGAAAGTGGTCTCGGCGTAACCCTGCAGTGTTCCCGAGTCAGGCGGCATTCACTACTTTTGATTAGGGGCCGTAAAAGGAGGGAACACTAAGAGGATTGACATACGAGGAAAAGAACCACGTTCGCTATGAAGTGTGAAGAGTCAGTGCCTGCAATGGCAAAATTCGTCCGGACAGCCTGAGTTAAAGTAGTGGTTATTACTCCTAGTTATACCGGCACACGGCCACTTACTGGGTCTGTCTTATTTGTTTGAGTAGTTCAAACGCGTTTCGGCATTGCGCCATCTTCAGCGAGAACTCATCCTGTTCCTTCCAGTTCCTCTTCCAGTAAGTGGCCGTGTGCCGATTCAACATGAGTTCACCGACTCGCAGACCAAAACCCATCATCCTATAACTACTCTCAGTGTCACTTTTACAACTTGGAAATACCACTTGTATGTCAAATTAAACGGTTCAAGGGTCGTAAGAAAAGGTCGTTCTTAACATCCCCACTAAAGAATATCCTAATCGGGTAAGAATGATCACTCTAATACGATTCATGTCCTCCGAGACCATCTATGGACTGTTCTCTTGATACGATTCGGCCCATGGACGCTGCCATATACTTTTAATAACATTTTTATTGCATTTTTCGAGTGAGAGGGCAATGTGCAGATCTCGAAGTTGACACATCCTGGCCTTAGCCGCTTAATCCGACGTTTCGATATTCTCCCGACCCCACCTGACAATCAGCACTGTTTTGCCGGGACGCTCTAGTTCGGAATATCTCGTTCCATGGAGGACCTGTATATATTAAGCAGGGTGGGCGACCAAAACCCGAGGGGTTAAATCCTGGGTAGACTCGTACCCCATCCCTAAAAGGTCCGGGACTTGGTCGGCTCACGTGTCCTGCATAAATCTCTTGGACTTGTTCACAAACCCCAGGATTTTGGACCATTTAATCTCGAGGAGTGATTTGGTGATGTCCTCTCCTTCAAAGATTTCAAATCTAACCTAGCATACCTATCACACTCTGCGAAGTAGTGCCTTGCCGTTTCTTCTTTTATTTCGCAAAAACGGCAAAAAAGATCTGGTAGAATACCCATTACGGAGAGGTCAATGGAGGACCTGTATATATTATGTAGGGTGGGCGACCAAGACCCCGAGGGATTAAATGCCTGGGTAGCCTCGTACCCCATCCCTAAAAGGTCCGGGACTTGGTCGGCTCACGTGCCCTGCATAAATCTCTTGCACTTCTTGGACTTGTTCACAAACCCCAAGATTTTGGACCATTTAATCTCGAGGAGTGATTTGGTGATGTCCGCTCTTTCAAAGATTTCAAATCTAGACCTAGCATATCTATCACGCGAGGTAGTGCCTTGCCGTTTCTTCTTTTATTTCGCAAAAACGGCAAAAATGATCTGGTAGAATACCCATTACGGAGAGGTCCATCGAGGACCTGACTCAGACAGTAGTAATTGAGCTCAAGGTCGGTCAAGAAAAGGTAGGCAGATCTCTCATCATCTCGGATCACCTGAAGAGCGTGCCAAATCGCATATTCGCCGTGTAAACACTGTAAATAATGTGTAAACACTACACCTTCGCTACACACGGCTCAAGCCAACCCACGCCGGTCTTATCCACGTCCTTGAAGGCGAAAACCGGCGTATCTCGATCAAGTACAAGAGCTAAGCTCGATAAAGTTACGAGATTAACTGGCTGGAAAGACCCAGGGCGGAGTCGGCCTGTACCGACCAGTGTCATCCCGGCCCTCCCTAGTCCATCGTCGAAGAGTATTCTCAGGGGGTCACTTCTGAGTTGGAAGATACATATATCAATATTATATTGTGTAATACATCTAAATAATATATATTTTCTAGATTTATGACCACATAACAGGTTATACCACCCGAAAGGTGTATTAAGTAACAACAATAGAACAGTTAAAATAGCCTAACTAATATTTACAGAATAATTTTTACTAGTAATAAATTAAATATTAAAATAATTAAATATTCATGTATGAAAACGTACGCTTTTCTTTTATCGCTTATCGATAGGGTCGTTATTTTTATTATACTTAAATCATTATTATATCGCTATTATCCTGAAAACAGGAAACTTCGTTCCTATCTGTGGTGATTAGTGACCGTTAATCGATATTTATTTAGAAATCGTGAGATGCGGTCTGGTGTGATGTAGATTTCAGAAAAAACATTTTCTTTATCGTGCCAACGTTTCGAACTTTATTGATATCATCTTCAGGGCCTGGGATTTACAAACATTGTTTACATATTACAATTACATTTTGGATGTGGAAAAGTGAATTTATACAATGCAAAATATATTTTTTATATTCCATCAAAGTATTTCTACTCACTCAAAGTGTTTGTCTTCTGTGTAATTGTGTCATTCTTGCGTGTCGTGTCGAGAGCGCCAGTGAGATTTTGCTATTTTGTGTTTATATACGTTGGAAGCAAAATCTCACTGGCGCTCTCGACACGACACGCAAGAATGACACAATTACACAGAAGACAAACACTTTGAGTGAGTTTTGCATTGTATAAATTCACTTTTCCACATCCAAAATGTAATTGTAATATGTAAACAATGTTTGTAAATCCCAGGCCCTGAAGATGATCTCAATAAAGATCGAAACGTTGGCACGATAAAGAAAATGTTTTTCTGAAACCTACATCACACCAGACCGCATCTCACGATTTCTAAATAAACTTCGTTCCTATGAAGATTTTATGTTGTGAGGGCGTTTCAAGCTTCAACTTTGTCGCAAATGTACTGAACTAATTAAAAGGTTTTATAACAATTATGCTAAGCCAGTCGACGCCTTCATTATACTATTATAAAATTACAAAAACAAAAAATAATTAACAAGGCCGTGGGAATGTTCGTGAAGACAAGCGCTTATGTGATATGTACACAAGAATAGCAATTAATATTGTAAAGCTGGGTTATTGTGTTCAAGGGGATTGAAGAGGAACGCACGATCCCTTCTGATCAATGTTGAAGAACATAAGAACTAATTGGACTTTTTTCCATTACACACAAGCGTGCCTTTTGTCGGTACGGAACGTTTCGGTTAATTGAACCTTTTCAATGCCCCCGATCCACAATAGGTATTCCTTGAATGACCGCCGGTCTTGTTTGTTCATTGTCGAACACACTTGGGTCTTTATTTGTATAGAGAGGCTTCTTTTCATAATACCTGGCATCTCAATACTATCCATTTTTCTAATGGAAGAAGAAATACATTTTTATACGTTATGGTTATTTTTTTTAGTGAATGTTGGTACCATAATTTTTTTGTTTACAGTTTAAATTACACAAGGTTTTCTATTATTCACGCTTTCTAGGCATTTCATATAATTTAAGTTTCGCTCGGTTTGTTTAAAAACCATCAAGGTGATAGATGCCGAGCATGTTCATTAAAGCATCGTGCTCAGATTGAAATGTGGATTTAAGGCTGGGATAGATCGGGTAATTTCCTAATGGCCTGCCGAGAGGTTTTCAATCACATGGAGGTTATTAAGTCAGAAAGATTCTCTAAAAAATAACCTGCAAAGCTGTCTTTTCGCTCTGACCGATGAACGCCTTGTTTTGCATGTACCGAAACTAATGTTAAATTAATTATGCCTTAAAGGAAAAAATCGTTTAATCAAAATAATTGCTGAATTAATTACCGTATTATTCTGATGATAATTAAACAAAGAGATGGAAGGTCGCTCGAGTAGACTTTAGTCATGCAACAACTCATCCTTTGATACGAAGAATTTGAAGAAATATTCCTTCACAAATTTTGAGGGGGGGGGAATGGTCAGCTTAGGACGATTACTATGGATGCGAATTCTGGTGGAATTTTGTTCTGACGAGTTCAAATGAGAGTGTTTACTTTGGCAGCGAAGTGCATGTCAGAACACTCATGATGTCCTTAGAAACATTCCAGCGTTCAAACGAGTTTGATTTTTCGTGCGTTCTGACGTTCAATTTAAAGTTTTGGTTATTTCACCATGGATATTCATAAATTGATTAATCTTGTGTTTAAGAATCGGTGTTGCTGGGACACTAAAGACAAAACCTATCCAAACAAAGATATTTCTCGGCAAAAGTGGTCGAAAATTGATCAAGAAATCAACACTAACAGTGTCCATTTATGTTTAGTGGTCTAATTGATCATACTAATTATTTCAATTTTTTTTTTGTCTAAGGTATTAGTTGAGATGAAAAGTTTAGTGTCACGAGCGGGTTTCGAACCCACTACCTTCGGCTCAATACGCGCTGCTCTACCACTTGAGCTATCGCGACTCGCGATCCACTCGGACACGAACTCCCCATCTCAACCTATAACCTTTCGAATTTTCTCTCTTTTTGCCATTTTTTCAAACGTCGTGTAATCAGGATTCGATTCTCAGCGACTTATGAATTGGCCACGGAGAGCTATTAGTGAAGTGATATTTCTTTACTTATTATATATTAATACAGTTATGTTTAGTGGTCTAATTGACCATTTTAATGATTTTAATTAATTATTCTTTTTATGTAAGTCCTTGGTTGAGATGAAAAGTTTCGTGCCACAAGAGGGATTTTTTATCTCAATCAAGACTTTACTTAAAAAGAATAATTAATTGAACTAGCAAGTTTGAAACTCTCCCTTATCGCCTCTTGTGGAAAATAAGTGGTTAACATGCTCTGTTTTTCCACTGACGGACTTTCAAGAAAATAAAATTCATTAAGTTCGTCCATTTTGCAAGGAGGCAGAAACGTACTGTCAGAAAACGCGCACAATGTGACCACCTTGTTCTGACGAGTATGTCTGAAATCCTCGTCAGAACAAAATTTGGTCAGAATTCTCATCCACAGTAAACCGTTGCCTTATTCTCCCTGCAATTTCCGTCTAGGGGGTTAACATAAGATTTGATCTACGATCTATTTTTTTTCTCTCGATTCTCCAACTAGCCAAAACTGTACCCATTTTCAAAAGTTTATATTAATTTCCCAATGGGTTACTGGAACGATTGTTTGTAATTATAACGATGGTTATGAACATGTTATTTGAATTTCGATATATAATGACATTTCCTGCCCACCCGATGAAGTTATCGGCGTATTTTTAACAGAATTTTTGATTTTTGAAAACTTTTTTGTCATTCCCTTTTGTACATAGTGGTTTATTTCTGTTAGCCCTATTTTTTTTACTTCTTTTATACATATTGTTTTATCTGTTATACATCTTATTATGTACCTTTTCATTACGTGACTTTTAGGACAATTTGAAATGTACTGGCATGAATTTCTTTTTTTCATCCATTATGTATTAAAAAACGCAAATTTCTTCCATTTTCTTTGATTTACACAGTTTGAATTGAAAATTGTGCTTTCAGAATACTTTTGTAAAACTTTTCTTACTACAATTCATGCTTTCCAAAACTCTGCACTGTCTGTAAACTTATAACGTGAAAAAAAGGACAATTCAACATCAATTCATCAATCACAGTTTATACAACCACTAAAAATTTTAAATTACTTTCGATACTTTCACAAAAATTCTTAGTAACTATATTAAATTTTAACCTTGTAAAACTCTCCAATAAATTCCATCTGGGTTCTGAACTGAAACAAAACAAAAAATAATTTAAGAATTTATATGTAATATTACATTATTAAAAATTAAAAATAATTATTTAGAAATCGCGAGATGCGGTCTGGTGTGATGTAGGTTTCAGAAAAACATTTTCTTTATCGTGCCAACGTGTCGATGTTTATTGAGATCATCTTCAGGGCTCAAAGTGTTTGTCTTCTGTGTAATTGATTATTGTAAATTGTATTAAAAAGGTTACCTTGTGTCGAACGTCAGAAGAAAGTACAATTGAAATATCCAAGTCTATGTTGTAAATTGTAACCCTTTAATGTTCCATAAAACTGGGCATGTATGTTGCTTTAATTAAATGTTAACAGTGTTTTTTAATGGTTGGTGGTTGTTTATTTTAGTTTAAGACATAACAGCTGAAGAATGGGAGCGAAATCGATAGTTGAAAATAAATAAAATATACTTTTAGTCTCCGACTAAGGAATAAATCGTAGTATCAACGTACTGAAAGAAATTAAGAAAAGAATATTATCAATATAAGATAATATTATTCAGAAATCGTGAGATGCGGTCTGGTGTGATGTAGTTTTCAGAAAAATATTTTCTTTATCGTGCCAACGTTTCGATCTTTATTGAGATCATCTTCAGGGCCTGGGATTTACAAACATTGTTTACATTTAACAAATATATACACGTTAAATGTAAACAATGTTTGTAACTCCCAGGCCCTGAAGATGATCTCAATAAAGATCGAAACGTTGGCACGATAAAGAAAATGTTTTTCTGAAACCTACATCACACCAGACCGCATCTCACGATTTCTAAATAAATATCGATTAACGGTCACTAATCACCACATATTAAAAATAATGTGTGATTTTGATGCCACACAAATATGTACTATTATTTCTGGTTCTAAGAGTAAATGGACAATGTGATGTTATTTTCAATTTCTAAATAAACTACTCTCATGCGATCTTCAAATAAAATTTTCAATTATGTCAATTTGAAGGAGGGGGGGAAACGAGCTAAATTTGTGTGTTTATGAGTGGGTCGATGTAGTGTACACATGTGTAATTATGTCGTTACCGATCATCTTTGGTCTTTATCTTCGCTGTGTTAGCTCGTCAGTCGCGTTTCGGTTTTCACCATCACCATCAAGAACACAATCTAACGACCAAATTACAGATTCATCATCCCGCAGGCCACACAGAGAAAAACCTCACAATTATATCAATTTGAAGGGGGGAATTTGAAGAAGCGTAGTTGATGGGCGAATGAGTGCACAGGTAGAACTTTACATCAGAAAGTATGTGTTTTCTCTTATTAATGAATTTTTTTAAACATTGAGATCAAACTTGTTTTATAGTAAATTGGTACTTGTATTTTACGAGATTAAATTTGGTTTACTGTTTTTTTTAAAATAATTTTTACTTGTTACTTGCAATTTCACGTGCCGGTGCGAAACATCGGTAATGATGCCGAAGCAATTCCAGATTTTCTTGTTATATGTGAGTTGGAACTTCTTTGTTACAGTTGTGGTGGAGGGCAAAGAAAGAAAAGCCCCGATTAAATTTTCCCTCTGTTTGAAAGCTATGTCAGGGCAAACACGATTAGATTACTCACCGGTTGATAAGGCTTCGTGCCCATGGGTGCAAACATTGAGGGCAGGTGGGCAGAGCGTGTGGTTTGTTGTTGGTTTTTTTTTCTCCGGTAAACCGCGGCCGGGTAACACGAACATGACTATAGACTTAGGAGTTTACAGAAATCCACTGCATTGAAGATTGGCAAGGTTCAATTGATTAAGACAAATTCTGTATGAAAATTATGACAAACGGCCGAAAAAGCGTCAAACATTCATAAATCTGTAAAGATTTTCAATTGTGAGATTTCTTCGTGAGGTATGAGGGGTTGATGAACCTAGGGTTTTAGTAAGGGATAAGCTGGGTAGGGATAGGGATAAAAGAAGAGGCCACAAGGTCTTCTGCACCTCGACCTGAGTAGATCTATTGTGCTCCCTTGTTTTTTATAACTCACTGCTCAGCTTCATGTTGTTAAACAACATCCACAGCCTTGCCAGAAGCTTCTTAGGGTAGGATCTTGCTTGTGGTTTTTCTCTGCACCTACATAGACCTTTATTGAAACATAAAATATGTTCTGCGGTTTCCTCCTCTTCCTGACAGTATCTGCACAGTATTTTTTATGTCTGTACTACTATCCGGTACATGTGCTTTCCTTAGGTGGCAGTGTCCTGTCAAGAATCCAACCACCTGGTTCGGTTGCGGTTGCCTTCCAGTAATTCCTTTGTAAGTTTTGCGTGGCCCTTCTCGTAATCCCTTCGCGTGCCTCTTGGTTGTGGTATTATTCCACCAGGATTTGGACTCAAGGATCCATTTGAGATGTATCCTCTTTTGTGTCAAGATGCAAAGCCATAGAAGGGTTCAGGACCTAGGGAGCCCTTGTTTGGTCCGTTTTTGGCCAACATGTCAACCTTTTTCTTGCCTCTAAGCCCCGAGTACACAGGGATCCATGCAGGGTCAGGTCATTAGTGTCAATAACTTCCGACAGAGCCTCCATACAATTCTAAACACTTTTTACCTTCACCTCGCATGAGCAGCCTGAGAAGATAGCTATCTTCCGATAATCATTCCTACCATTTTTATTTTCCTGGCGCAGCGTTCAATCGCTATGATTTCAGACAGGAAAACTGTAGCATATTTACCTTGGTTTACCGTCAGTTCGGTCTTTAAATTCGTCCCGAAGACACCAGCTCCTGTGCCCTTGTCGGTTTTGGAGCTGTCAGTGTACCAGTAGTAGTTTGCCTTTAGCGGTGTTCCTTCCAGTTCTGGTATCAGTACCTTGTACTTTTTAGTACAATTGGATTTTGGCATCGATTAGCATGTCTAATATGGCAACTGCCTGCATCTCCTCCCTCAGTTTCCTTTGTTTATTTACAAGGCGTTGCAGATGGTTGTCCATTTAAGAGCCTGTGGGCTGCTGCTCTGGCTTCTCCTTGGATTCAAATATGAAGTGGTGTGAGTTTTAACTACGCCTCCAGGGCCGCAGTTGGCGTTGTGCTCATGGCTCCGATGACACTGAGACGATCTGGTCTTTGGGTGCCAATTTATAATCTGATTGCTTTGAAAAATGGCAAAAAGGAGGGAAAATTCAAAAGGTGGGGTAGAGATGAGACGTTGATGTCCGAGTGGATTGAAGTCACGATATCTGAAGTGGTAGAGCAGCGGCGTATCTAGCCGAAGATCGTGGGTTCGAATCCGGCTTGTGACACTGAGTTTTATATTTCAACTAAAAACCTTAATTAATTGTTATACGTAATAGCATACTTTATTAAAAATTATAATGTATTCATGAGGTAAAAAAGAAATCCACGTAATATTACGTGCGCAGACTGTGAAATCATCCTGGTTTGTTATGCTTGGCTAGACCATAGAGACCCAAGGCTAAACGCCGATTTTACAAAACAGTGGTTGTTGGTTTCTGAGTCGGTGATGTTGAATTGATCGACACGTAACAAGCAGCTAGATTAAATGGACAGAAAAATGATCAAATTTCGATGAGTTCAACATATTTATGTACTTTATTATTCTAATAGACTGAGTGCGATGATCCTTTAAGCTCATACTCGAAGAACGTCATTCAGTTGCAAATTGCATTTGCTATTTTGTGGGTTTTTTTCACAGAGGGAAGAGTAAGCCAAGGTAAATGGCGAAGGCCTGTTCGCATTACCATAAACAAACTCAGGGGCCACCGCAATCATTATTTCTGCATCATCTTATTGGCATACCACGGGCTTTTGAGGTTGGCGAAAATTCATGCACGACCATATCTATACACGATTAGCGTCGAAACGATTCTGAATCATGCAAGGAATCCAAAATCGCAGACTCTTGTGCTCGAATAAACTCTCTGAATGTGGAGAAAACTACAATTATGCAAGCTTAATTAGACCACTTCTTTTTATGACTCTAAGTCGCTGTCGGATTTATTACGCTCGGCTGAAAGTAAGAGTAGAGAGGTGGGTAAAAGCCCTTCACGGAGGAAAGCCGAAACGATAATTAAATGCGAAAGGCTTACTGGATATAATATTTATCGGGATCGTTCATCAATCCGGTTTAAATAACGGACCTACGATTTGCTCCGCTTTCGTTCGCTGTTGTGATTGTTCCCAGAGACAATATCGTGCACAAACAAACCAATGAAAACAAACAAAATGTTTGGTAGTGTCTCTGAAATGTTTTCACAGTTTAAGTATTGAAACAGTTTAGTAGAGGACATTTCAAATCTCTAAAGGATATAATAATTTAAATCTTCAAAATGATATGATCAATGGAATATTGAAGAAAGCAGTATTTCCAAGTACACTATCAACCTTCTCCACACATTCATACTACTAGTTTCAAAACAATTATTATTTATTAGATTATTTTGTTTATTTCCTCTTAATAATTTGCCGTGTTAATTATAGTTTTCTTAAAGTACATGGCGGATGTTGGTCTGCGAGTCGGTAAACTCATGTTGGTCTGGCACTGTGGTAGGTACTTTAGTTTCTCAATGAAGATCGCGAAAAGCCGAAATATGTTTAAGTGACATCGAACCCCGCGAGTATAGGTGTCCTTTTTAGATGGCCCGGCTGAATTTCTCTTGAAACAATATTTTTTAGTCTAGTTTCAAATTTTTACTTTTTGGAGAAAGATTGTAAGGGTACCTCAGGCCCACTTTAACTTCAAAATTTAAAATACGACCCTACACATCCTGAGACATCATTTGAAAGGATTTTTTACGTAGAAAACAACGGTGCAATCGGATTTCAGATTAGTCAAAAAATGACAAAGTTAAGAAAAAACAGTTGGTTGGTTGGTTTGCTATTTATTTATTTTTTATTTAATTTTTTTTTTAATCTAGGATTACCGGAAGGGTAGTGGTACCACGCCTTATCTCTTTTAGGGAAAAGAAGATCAATTAAAACAATATTGAATTTATTCGTACAAATTAAATATTTTAATGGACTGACTTTTTTTTTAAATCCGGCCCGGAGGACCAATGTTACGGCCAATGCCGTGGAAAGAAAGAAAAAAAATAATAATGAAAAGAAAAAAATGTTAATGAAATGTTAATAAAATAAATTTAAGAAAAATTCTAAATTAAAATAAATGACGGGAGTGATTTATAAGGGACTTACCATTTTCCTTCAGATGACGGCTGCACGAAGCGTAGGGAGCTCGGGCCCGATTCCCCTGACCTCGCCGCAGAATATCAGATGATTTCAGGTGGAAGAGATCGATGTAGAGGCACAGAGGGTTTTCGGAGATTCGCGTGATTTTGTATCTTTTTTAAATTAATAAAGGAGAGAAACATTAATTAAACGGGGATTAAAGAGAGGCGTAAGGACACTTTTTTTCGTAGGAGTTGAGCAGGACTGGGGAAGTAAGGAGTGTGGGAGTTGATTAGAGATTAAACTAATCCAAAACAAAGCATAATTCTAAAATAAGATGGCTGGCGTGAACAGTGAGTATGTGGGGTTCGAATGCAGGGCCGCGGGATTCGAACCCGGGACCTTCACCTTACAGTGATAAGCGCAGTGTCAACGCCTAAACCGTTGCGGACACCGACGCCCCCGACAAAGGTGTTAAAATGACTTTTATGGTCAACAGTCTTAATTTTTCAAAATCGTTGTTCAGTTACTTATTTTTTACTTTCAATAAGTAAAATTATTGAAAATAAATTCCTCCGTCACGTCTTTCACAAATTACACATTCCCAAATCCGACATAGACTATCACTACTTACGACATTTGGTCGGTGTTTTTGAAAACAAAAAATTTGTAAGTATGTCGGGTTCGAATGCAGGGCCGCTGGATTCGAACCCGGGACCTTCACCTTACAGTGATAAGCGCAGTGTCAACGCCTAAACCGTTGCGCCCACCGACGCCCCTCTTTGCTATTTATTAATCACATTTCATGTTTAAAATGCCTGCCTTGCGTAAAGATGCAAAGATTTGCTCTTTTTAACCACTCTTCATCGGTGCTCAGTGTGATAGAGTCAGGATTGACAATTATTTTCGATCCTTTGCCGCAGTTCTTCAACTGAGGTTGCTTGGTTATGATTAAATTAGGCACTGTTTTTTAAATGGAACCACAGAAAATAGTCAAGTGGAGTTAAATCTAGTAACCGAGGAGGCCAACGATCGGGCCATGGGATGGATGTTGCAGAGGGACATTATCTAATAGTTGGTAAAACCTCCCTCAAAAAATTGATGAACTGAGCGCCATTTAAATTATTTTCGTAGAAATAAGGCCCAATTAATTTATTTCCGACAAGTCCACACCAAACGTTGATACTGAGAACCACCTGATGATAAGAGTACGGAATTCTCGGGTTTTCCTCTGCCCACGTTCCAAAATTCCAACAGTTTGTTATGCCATTAGAGGTAAATTTGGATTCATCAGTCCGTAAGATGTAAGGAAAAACATTTTCTTCAGCCTCCCAAATCGACATTTGTGAAAAGAACGTAGACGCCCGTCATAATCAGAGTACTGAAGTCCTTGGACAAGATGAGAGTCATAATGCTTAAAATTGTAAGTCCGGTGTACATCTCTAATTTTATTTTTTTGAAAACCTAAAATTCTTTCAACTCTTCGGAGAGATGAATTGGGATTTTCGCTAGCATACAGTAAATTATTCAGCTCCTCGTTGAAAGACAAACAATGACAGAATGTAAATAATAAAGGCAATAAATGTTTACTTTAGTCAAAAAAACAAATTATTAGAATTAACAAGGAATGCATTTTTTCAAACTTTTTATTATAACTTGGTCATTTTTTGAATCATTAATTTTCTGATTGCACCAATGTTTTTAGCGTAAAGCATCCTTTACAATGACGCGTCAGGATATAGTGTCGTATTTGCAATTTTGCCGTTGAACTGGGCNTGCCGCAGTTCTTCAACTGAGGTTGCTTGGTTATGATTAAATTAGGCACTGTTTTTTAAATGGAACCACAGAAAATAGTCAAGTGGAGTTAAATCTAGTAACCGAGGAGGCCAACGATCGGGCCATGGGATGGATGTTGCAGAGGGACATTATCTAATAGTTGGTAAAACCTCCCTCAAAAAATTGATGAACTGAGCGCCATTTAAATTATTTTCGTAGAAATAAGGCCCAATTAATTTATTTCCGACAAGTCCACACCAAACGTTGATACTGAGAACCACCTGATGATAAGAGTACGGAATTCTCGGGTTTTCCTCTGCCCACGTTCCAAAATTCCAACAGTTTGTTATGCCATTAGAGGTAAATTTGGATTCATCAGTCCGTAAGATGTAAGGAAAAACATTTTCTTCAGCCTCCCAAATCGACATTTGTGAAAAGAACGTAGACGCCCGTCATAATCAGAGTACTGAAGTCCTTGGACAAGATGAGAGTCATAATGCTTAAAATTGTAAGTCCGGTGTACATCTCTAATTTTATTTTTTTGAAAACCTAAAATTCTTTCAACTCTTCGGAGAGATGAATTGGGATTTTCGCTAGCATACAGTAAATTATTCAGCTCCTCGTTGAAAGACAAACAATGACAGAATGTAAATAATAAAGGCAATAAATGTTTACTTTAGTCAAAAAAACAAATTATTAGAATTAACAAGGAATGCATTTTTTCAAACTTTTTATTATAACTTGGTCATTTTTTGAATTATTAATTTTCTGATTGCACCAATGTTTTTAGCGTAAAGCATCCTTTACAATGACGCGTCAGGATATAGTGTCGTATTTGCAATTTTGCCGTTGAACTGGGCCTGAGGCCTGTATAATTTTTCTCCCAAAAAAAAGAAAAAATTGAAAAACAGTTAACAAATATTAAAAACGTATTTTTTTTATATATATAGCGTCAATGGTTCAAGAGAAATTCAGGTGGGTCGTCTAAAAAGGACACCCTGTGACCTGTAGTAAATGACCCACTGCCGGTTGAACGTTTATTTTTCTTTGTTGAACCAACCAAAGACTGAATGCCATGCCGTAGATTTTTATTTTTATCAGATAATAGATTTTACGGGCCTGAATTGTTTCAAGACTGATTACACTAGGTGAACAAAAGAAACAATGGAACAACAAAAAATCCTTTTTGAAGTCTACCTTTCTTATTTCCGCCGGTTATCTCGTAAATTATGAGCCACACCGGTCTCCCTTCCATAAATAATGGTAGACACTGATTGGAACCACTAAGGAGAAGGCCCAAGGACAATCGCATCTCTCTTTACGCATTCTGTAATTCTTTTCTTATCCTTCTGACATTGATAATTTCTGCACACAAAAAAAACAATGTTGCGTGCTTATTATATATAACGTATTGAGACTTAACTCAATAAATAAATAATAAATGTAAATTTATTCAAAATCAACTTCAATGCCGAAATTTGTAACAACAGCCAAAGGCATGAGCGGAAATTCGGAATAGATTTTTCAATAAAGAATTGAATGAATGAAGCTTTTGATAAAAAGGAGGTTTTAACCCATATACAGCTTTAGTTAAGAACGAAAAAAATTAAATTAAATATGCATGTTTATTGGACAGTGGGCAAAGTGAAAATAATTACAGGATGAGCCAGTGTTGATTTTATCAAAAGCGCAGACAAAATTATATAAAAAAAGTACTCTGGATCATATTTCCGTTCTATAGATGCAACGGATGCGAGGGTCTATGAACTTTCCAAGTTTTCGTTTACAAAAGAGTGGGACTACTGACCCTTTTCCTGTTAATTTGATTTGGCACGGATGATTGATCACCGTTGTTTTCTCTTCAGATTCGAGGTCGACAAGGAATCTTCAATTTGATGACAGAGTACTGAAAATTTCTGCGGCTGTTAAAATTTCAAATATTAGGAATTTGAAAGTTACTAAAATAAAATTGTATTCGTTATTAAATCTATAATGTAATGTTCCTTGTGTGAATGGTCAACTCGTTGGATGAATCTATAAGCTCGTAAACAAAGTATTTCATTCATATGTTCAAATAGAAAGTTAAAATAAAAAATAAAATAAAAAGTGTTGACTTGTCTGTGAAAAAACATGCCTTCCGGGTTGAATGAATTTTTGGAAATAACTTACAGAAAAAATACAATAATTACACAAACAAATGTTTAAATTTAAATTAATAAAACTTCGAAAAATTAATGTTTTTTCATCTCACGATACGGCGCAGTGCACACTGGAGCGATGCGATACTGATGCAACATGAATCTTTAATCGCCCGATACGACTTTTATCGGCGCAACACTGAGCAAAGTGACAAGCGATACGATACATACCATAGAACCTTTTTACATTAAACTGTTATGTATACTGATGATGTGGTATTACTGGCAGACTCTCCTTTGTTGTTACAAAAAAGATTTAGAAATATACTAACTGATAAGCTAAATCAAAAATTATATTTAAAAACAATAAACATTATTTTCGATCAAACGAAAGATGGGAATTCAAAAATGAAATTTTAAAAATAGCTGAAACATAAATATTTGTGAGTCTCATTGACTCGCAGTTAAATTTCACGAGATATTGGATGGAAAAAATAAAACTAGCCAAATTAGGCTTTAACAGAACTTGGCACGAAACGTTGTCAGGGAGACTCGTCCAACACTCGGGTTCGAATCTCAGCGGCCCTGAATTTAAACCCAACATACGAGAATGACCTTGTAGTTGAAATACCCCCTATAAATAATAATAAAAAAATAAATAGAACTGAACCTTTTATTCTTGGATTTTATTCTTTTTCAACGAATAAAGATTATACATTTGTCAAACGTCAAAAACACACCTTAAGAGTTAAAAAGTACCCTTCATCGTTTAAAAAAATAAATAAATCAGTAGTTTAAAATGTTAGGTGCTTAATTTTTGACTCACTGATAATAACTGAAGTGATTAGGGTGAGCAAATGGACATCAATAGAACATGTAAGAAATTATATATGCAGATCTCGTAGATAAATGTTTAGACGGTAATTACCCAAGAAGATAAATTATATTATGTCGTGGTGTTAACATAACAACAACACAAAACAGTTTGACACATGTATTATATTTATAAGGATTAGCCTTGCTTGAATAAGCTTTAAACAATCTTAACACATCTTTGAAATACATATTATTAATTAGTTTTACTACATATTTTTACATTAATTTCTATGATTATTCAGAAATCGTGAGATGCAGTCTGGTGTGATGTAGGTTTCAGAAAAACATTTTCTTTATAGTGGTACGTTTCGGTCTTTATTGAGATCATCTTCAGGGATCATAATCATCGACTAACGGTTACTAATCACACATTAATTTCTATGATTTTATTATTTACACAAAATGGTGGACACAATTCTTCGGGACTTTTCCTAAGCAATTAAAGTTAAAGTGACTTTGAACAACAAGGCAAAACAGCGATTGACCTTCCATGCCCAGCCGGCCGTTGGACGTAATCGCCGGACCGAAATGGCCTGCACTAATTGCTTAATTAACATCCAGCCAATATTTTTACATATAGCAGAAGAAAAAACGTTATATATAAGGAAACAAAGGAAAAGGTTTTGATGATGTCACAATGTCATCGGTTAAGTTTTGTTTTATTCTCTCTGAACTAAAAGCCAAAAAAATATCTTGTCCTGCAAGTTCGTTTCCACAGTTTATGAGCTTCGTCCTAACATCCACCCGGAGCATCACATATATACTTTTATTAGTAAAAGGACGAAAAACTAAAAAATTTGTATATAAAATCACATAAAAGTTAAACAAAAGTATAAATTTTAGCTAATCTTTGTTGACAAAAGCAAAACATTCGTGTTAAAATCAGCAAATAAAATATAATAACAGCATAAACAGTAGGGTTCATAGTTTTTAACATAAAACTATGTTATTGTAATCATATTAATAAAAGTTTATAAAAAATTATAATCTTACAATTAATTATTCTTTTCAATTTATTAAGGTTTTGGTTGAGATAAAAATGTCACTGTCACAAGCGGGATTCGAACCCAAAACCTTCGGCTAAATACGCCGCTGGTCTACCACTTGAGCTAGCGTGACTTCGATCCACAATGACACCAACTTCCCATCTCAACCCCACCTTTTCAATTTTCCCTCCTTTTTGGCGCCGAGAATTAAATAGATTACACGACATTTGAAAAAATGGCAAAAAGGAGGGAAAATTCGAGAGGTGGGGTTGAGATGGGAAGTTGATGTCCGAGTGGATCAAGGTCACGATAGCTCAAGTGGTATAGCAGCGGCGTATTTAGCCGAAGGTTGTGGGTTCGAATCCCGCTTGTGTCACTGACTTTTTTATCTCAACCGAAACCTTAATTAATTGAAAAGAATTTACTTGGTCAAGCGGATCACGAAACCTGATAAAATTAATTATTCTTTATATGTAAGTCTTGGTTGAAATGAAAAAGATACTGTCACGAGGGAAAAATTATAATATTATATTCTGATTTCAATTTTATCAAGGTAATTAAAACGTAAATAAAAAACGTATTTACAATACAAAAAAATTATGTCTTGAGTAAACAAAAGAGTCAAAAAGATTTCTATGCGTACGTCCATATACGTTTCTATATTTTCTTACAATTCAGGAAATTTTAATAACACTAAACCGGGCCGTGAATTTAAAACACGTTGCTCAAATTCTAAATTTGACTTTTATAGGTAAGGAGAGAAACAAGGAGAACAAGTGAACTCAAAGTGAAAAAGCGTCGATATGCACGACATCGGGGTCATAAGCAGGGGGAGGCAGTCGCTAATTCTTTTCTTGTTGGGTTGCAAAATACCACAGTTAATTTTTATTTTAAGTTTTTTTAAGCCTCTCTAAAGGGTACAGCAAAATTCCTGTCAACGCCCAACTATATATCAAGGGTTCAAAATCTTCCGTTGTTTACAAAAGTTCATATTCCATAGAACCGTGCAGGAACATTTCGAAATACTAAACCGCCTTGGTTTAAATTTGTTTTCCTGCCTGAGGAAATTGTTTCAAGCACACATCGTATGAATGATTTCTTTTAGTATCAAGCAATAAAAATATGATAATTTCGGGTAAATAATATTGTATTCCTTTCCTTCCACTCCTCTATTTGTTTCCCCGTTGCAAAACATTTTTTTTCACAGTTCCCTCGCGTTTGTTAAATAACTGTTTTTGCCGATATCGTAAAGGGATTCGAACCAGGGACCTTAAGCGCCGTGTCAACGCCTAAACCGTTCCGGCCACAGACGACCATCTAGTATCTATTACTTTTATTATTTTCTGTTTTAAGTCCAATGTGAGTCTTCATTTTATTTTCTAATTCTTTTCTTTGGTTATTACCTGGCGCCCAAATTTGGTCAAATAAATAAATTCACCTTATGATGCAGTTTTGGTCATAAATGATTATTTGTTTATATTTATATCAAACTATGCTATTTATATTCTTATTTTATTGTCTTGTAATTATGTAATTTTTAACTTACGTACAATTACTTGAGTGGATTTTGATTTCAACAATGGGCCGAATTTTATTGTTTATTGTTAAGGGCATTCTAATGAATGGAAGTGGGAAAAACTTTCACCTCGTTGTTTGGACAAAGGAAATAAACAAAGAATTGTGAAAAATAATTTTAATGGGAAATGTTTTTCTTGTGGCCGGTTCTCCTCGTGTAAACGACCTTAGGCTAAGAGAAAAAAAGTCGCCATCAACTACTAGTGTTTAATTCTATGCTAATCAGGTTAAAAATATTTTTAAAAAAGGTGAGAGTAAGATGGCGACAAACAGAAGAACACTACTAAGTACTATTTTTATGACCACAAATTAACAATAAATTGGTTTCAGATGTACATATATCTATTGAACTACACTAAAACAAGTGGACAATATACAGCGAAATATCAATTAAAAAATATAATTGAGCGTGTTATTTATTTTATTAAAAATTAGTTTCTAATAATTTCGCCAGCCTGTGTTGGTCCAGAAGACGATTCGATAAAAATAACGGCACCGAAGCATTCTTTTGATCGGTTGATGCATTCTACGGAAAGGTCGTTGTCGGGGTTTCTTTCTTATGTTGTTCTTTATTTCACATTCCTTTTTAACACCATGCCAGTTGAGCCCGAGGATTTAAAAATAATCCGGCATCCTTTACGAAGGAGATGTGCATTAAAAATTTCATCTTGATCATTATTGAACGTCTGTATACGGTCGGCCGAGGCTTCGCCTTGTAATGTATAAAGTCATGCTTTGCGAGAAAGTATCATGACGGCGAAACATAACCCACTTTCCCAATTCACTCAATCGAGGTTAACAAGCCGTGCGCTATCATGTTTTTGGCCTACTTTTGAAGGGCGGAATCCAAGCCCTTTTCGATTTATTACGAACCAGTTTTTATCTAATCGCCAGTTTAAATAAATTGGAATAAATATGCCTTAACTATAACAAAATTGATTTCTATACAAATTAAGAAATATCAGTTGCCAAAAAAAAAACGTTAAAAAAAGATTTATCTACAAATTCATTTATTCACTTTGTATAAGTTGCTTAATTTAAAAGTATATCCTGAATATTTAGATGATATGTTTGAACTAGAGGAGAAAATAAAACAGTCGTAAGATGTTTTCAACGTCCCATGTAGGAAAATCGCAAGCTTTTTTCCTTGGTGACTTGGCAAAAAGTGCAACACTCCAGCTGGAAATTGTTTCCTCACACACCGTATTTTCTATACACTCGACGGACCCGTAGCCAACATCCGATTGCCTTCTGTTCAAGCCAGTGGATAATTTATGTTAATAATGTTCTGTTTCGTGTTTAATTGGTTTTAAAATGTTTAAGTAAGTTGAACTTCTCGATAGAGATCTCCAGTAGAAAACAGCTGAATATTTTTCACGCTTGTGAGCTTTATTACAAAAAAGTAAGAAAAGTTAGATTAGAATGGACTAAGTTTTAGATAGAGCAATTGTGCATTAAAGATATTTGTCTATAAAAACATAAGTTGAACGTGTTCAAAAGTTGGATAAAGACTAGTCCAGAAATTGAAACAATTGAAAAATGGTAAAAAGGAGGGAAAATTCGAAAGGTTGAGATGGGGAGTTGGCGTCCGAGTGGATCGAAGTGGTTAAAGCACCGAAGTATTGAGCCGAAGGTCGTGGGTTCGAACCCCGCTTGTGACACTAGCTTTTTCATTTCAACCAAAACCTTACATAAAAATATTAATTAATTGAAAAATGTAAACAATGTTCTCAATTGTTAAGCAGGGGATTCTTTTTCTCAAAAAACTGGAAAAGAAGGAGGTTGCAAAGAACACAAATAAATGGAAAAATAAAAATTACCTAAGGGTTTCAAAAAAAGTGGAGCACTTGCCTGATGCGGTTCTGCTTAGGCAAGCGACAGTGAGTTTAAGTACGGGTTCGAGTCCAACAGTTTCCAATCGTTTATCCCTCCAGCTGGTTGAGGATGGAAAAAGAATAATCGAGAGACCGTTTAAGGGACTTAGGCAGATTTTTAATAAAGAGTGAAATCGTACGTACCGTTCGCGACAAACATGAGGATTAGGGAAGAGGATTTTACGGAAAAAGGACATCCCCATCCATTCTATTGATAAATAAATGTTCTGGTCGGTTTCGCAACAGTTCCTTTGATTTAGTTACGCATCTGTTGTACAATTGTTGCGAAAAATAATCAATATTGTTCACCTTCAGAAACATAGACTTAAGATTAATCAGATGGGAGAATGATCGTGAGGATCGAGGTCATAAAAATGTCCGTATCAAAGAAAATATTCAGTCGCTTCTTCGAACTTTCGAGGAACGTGTTCTCTTCGTCAGGAATTTGAATCTTTTTGTATATAAATTTATAATATTGATTTTTTTTTTACCAGGTCCCCGCCGCGCGCCCGCACCCACTCTTTCAGCTCCATCAACTTCTCATCTTCTAAATTTTCATGGTTGAAGATAATCAAAAAGAAACATTTATCGACTTTAGAAATCCATAGATTATGTTGAAAGCTGACGGATTGTTGCTTATTAGGGCAGATTCTAAGTTTATTGGTTTGGAAATGTTTGGGACTTTGCTCAGATTTTTTAGCAGTTTGTCTCTTTCATTTTCGTATCCTGGACATTCAAAAATTATGTGGGAAGGATTTGAAGGGCAATCGCAAGTGGGACAGTTCGGAGACGACGCCAAACCGATTCTCTTCTTGTAGATACCCCATGGGCCATGATTTGTCTTCAGTCTAAAAATAGTAGAATAGAACTCCTTTGACATTCCTTCTGGTCTATCGCCTTCCGAAAACCATGTTTTTTCTTTAGCTCAGGGAACAGTGACCTATAATAATTGCCAACATTTGATGCGTTGTATTTTTCTTGCCACAGATTTCTACAAAACTTTTCCAAAAAGTTTTTCCCGTCATGTTTAGGAATTTTAATGTCAAGGGTTGGACCTGATGTTGCAGCCTCCTTTGCAAGTGCGTCCACCGTTTCATTTTGCCATAAGCCTGCATGCCCTTTCACCCAACACAATGCCACACTTTTTCCCATGATTTTTCTCTCAAGTCTCAAGCATTTTCCTACAGATTTGGGCAAAAATGTAGTTTCTGCATTTATATTCTGGGGTAATGTTATTTATCCTTTCTACAATGCTTCGACAGTCTGTGAGGATACAAAATTTAGAATCACCCAATTTTCGTATGTAATCGAGAGCGCTATCTATCGCAATTAGTTCTGCTGTATAAACAGACATTGAAGTTGGAAGCGAATGTTGTTCCTTGTATTGACGTTTAGGGTCAAAAAGGACATAATCTGTTTTGCCATCGATGGAAGAGCCGTCAGTAAATACGTACACATGTTCCGGATATATCTCGTTAATGTCGGCTAGGAATTATTTTTGAACAATATGCGAGTCGAGCTGGGAATTAAAAAATGTTGTGTCGAAATTGTTAATTAGTACCTCGTACTCCATCTGATACATGGGGTCCACAGGGCTTTTAAAAAGGGAGTAGATGAAAGGAAGAACGAATATTGATTATTCCGTCTTTCTTTTATTTATTACAGTATCGAAGGGTAATAACTAATTTTTTGGAGGTAATTTACCATTTTCATACCTTGTTATCATATATGCAAATTATTGATTTGTCAAGATAAAGACGTTCTCATTTATTCACTATGAAAATGAGCCATGTCGTGAATATGTAAAACAATACAAATCTATATAATAAATGTATGATAGTGAATGTTAATCGTAAAAAGGAAAATTACTGAACCAATTTAAATGAAACTTTTAACCTTTGTTTTTATTAGTGCCGGGTGGTTTAGACAATATAAAATGAGCGTATAAATAATGGGCGACAGGGTTGACAACAAAAAAAAAGAGATATTTCAGGAATTTGTGGCGTCCATTTTCACATGTTTTCTCAGCTGTCAGCTGTCCGTCGGGCCTTCGGCTCCATGTATGATACACGTTTGCCGCATCTTTCAAATTCCGATTTGGACGTGCTAACAGTCAAGACGAAAAAACCATTCTAACACACTGATGTAGAGATTGGAAGATGCAAACTTCACCGTTGTTTCTTTGATATAGGTAGCAGTGGTGTAGGTAGTAAGATTGGCCGACGAACTTTCCTCTCAGTCAAACCATCAGAAAAGATAAAAGTCCTTCAAGTTTACTTTTATTCAGTATACAAATAATTCATCCCATAATGCAATCATTTCCTAAAAAAACATACACTTTCAATACAAGAATGTGTATTGATTTGTATGTGTGTTTTTGTATGTACAGCTGTATAATATAAATTTTCATTTAAAACATATTGTTAGTATATACTTCATTAAATTCACTATTTTTCGTACGGCTTATCAAGCCGAAGGTCGTGGGTTCGAATCCCGCTCGTGACACTGACTTTTTTTATCTCAACTTAAAACCTCAATTAATTGAATGTTATTAATTGGTCAAGCGGACCACGAAAAATAGTGAATTTAATGAATTGAAATGAAGTACACTTCACTAAAGCTCCGTGGCCATTTGATTTGTCGCCGAGAATCCAATCCGATTACATGACATTTGAAAAATGGCAAACAGGAGGGAAAATTCAAAAGGTGGGGTTGAGGTGGGAAGTTAGTGTCCGAGTGGTTCGAGGTCACGATGGCTCAGGTGGTAGAGTAGCGGCGTATCGAGCCGAAGGTCGTGGATTCGAATCCCGCTCGTGACACTGACTTTTTTATCTCAACTAAAAACCTTAATTAATTGAATGTTAGTATATACATTCAATTACTTGATTGGGATATATATAAAATAAATGAACATAATTTACAGTTTAAACGTGTTCAAACTTTATTTATCCCTTCAACAACCACAACCCAGAATAACCTATGGATCACTAATCTAGTGGAAGCTCAACAAAAGTAGCTACCCAAACATTAGGCAGCATACAAAGACTAGCAAACCTACGTACTATATTATTCCGGAAACAATCTTCACAACTTCCTATAAAGTCTCAACGGACTATAAAGGAGAGGAAGAACACAGGAGAGCATCAGATGCAATGATATGGTACACAGATGGCTCCAAAAGAAACGAAGGAACCGGATCAGGCGTTTTCTGTACAAGACCAAAACTTGAGCAATCAATCTCATTAGGAAAGTACACTTCGACCTCTCAAGCAGAAATACATGCCATCAATGTTTGTGCCCTGGAAAATCTTAAAAGAGGTTACACTGGCCAAAAAATCCTCATAAGATCTGATAGTCAAGCAGCCATTAAAGTATTAGCATGTAAAATAATAACATCAAAATTAGTCAGTGAATGTATCCAAAATCTCCAAACTTGGAGAAACACAACAGCCTGATGATATCTTGGGTGCCAGGGCACAGAGGAATTTTGGGTAATGGGAAAACAGACAGACTGGCCAGAGTAGGATCTGCAAGACCATACATAGGCCCCGAACCTATACTTGGGATAGCAAAACAAATATAGAATCCTCCATCGCAGAATGGATCCAAGCAAAACAAAAGGAGAAGTGGATTCTCCAAACTCAGAGGAGTGGTAGGACTACTAGCCGGTCATTGGTATCTGAGAAAACATCTACACTACATGGGTATATACAATGATGATACCATTTGCAGATTATGTAATGAGGAGGAGGAAACAGCCACTCATATCATCTTCGAATGCGAAGCAACAGCTCAATGGGGTTTAACCTAAAGGAAAAAACTTAGGGAATCAAATTGCAGCAGCGACAGTCAATGACCTGATACGTCTAAGGAGAAGGATTGAGTCTATTGCACTGAACTAAGGAACTAGGAAGGTACAATAAGTCAGAAGGCTGCAGTGCCTGGGGAGTGCCAAACCCCGCTTCCTAGAATCCTTTTTTTACCCATACCACAACTGAAATTATATTCTAAATCTGAATTATACTGAAATGCAATACCATCAGGTTTTACCAGTTGCTTTAATCGATTCATTTGCGAACGTAGTGCTGTTCATTTTGATACAATAGGGCAAAGACTGTCTTAATTCTCTAATTATTACTCGACTTGGTTTATTTCGTGTTGCGTGATGTGATGATTCATTAGCATATGTGTGTGAAATGAAATATATTTTGTTCATTTCGTTCTGCTATTTCATTTTGTCCTTCATCTGGAGTTCTGTTGGCAACATTCAACGTCGACCAATATTTTGTTGTTTTCGTGGATGTTTTAAACAACAATAAAATGCATTTCCAAGAGCAGTTCTACAACAGCAGGGCCAAAAATGACGGAATGTAAGATTCAACATAATTAATAATACAGGAAAATAGCATTATGCGCACTCCAAATAATGTGTTAAATAACACTTTTTTTATTATCCCCCTGGGCAACGCCGGGTTATAAAGCAAGTACATAATAAATATGCTGTATCTGAAAGCGGCGAGATCTCGGCGAAAACGTCGTTTCGACGTTCGAGTACGACCGAGACCGGATGTCGAGATAATTTTTCAACAGAAGGCAGGAAACGACAATGAGGTGGAAGTGAAGGACCTGAGATTGAACGCAACATTAAGAACAATGGGCGGTTCCCATGGTAACTTGTAGATGAGGATCTAAGCCATTCGAGAGTAAGTTTGCGTCCCATTCCAAGGCAGGAAATTAGCTTTTTTCTCTACATATCCACCGATATTCACGAGCGTTGCGAAAGGATTTGCTTGATAAAAAAAAAGATTGGATGAATCTGCGAAGACTTTTTTCCAAATAATATGACCGCCCTGAAAACTTTATAGCCTACCTATGCCCCTAAGGCCCCCTGCTTCTTAGCCCCGGATGGTTAAATTATTGTTTCAAAAAAGGAAAAAAGCAATGTTTTTACATCCTTTTAAACTAAAAACCTGTATGCTAAATATCAACTCATAGACCGAATCGGTCGAGATGAAAAGGATGCATTTCCAGGTCGTACTTGACTAAGAATCCCTCCTTTCTATAATTTTCGATTTTTTTTTTTTTTACAGAATAAAAACCACCGTAGCCTGTAGTTCACACGTTTTACCACTATTAATTTGTGGATCCTTGTTTCCCATTGTGAAGTGGGCCACTGCTGGTAAAATGTAAAACGATTGGGAAAGGTTTCTTTCTTCCAAGGAAAAAAGATCCGCGAGCGTTCTCACAGTCGAGAAAGCTTTTGTTTTTGGAAAAATAGGAAAGTGAGCTTTAGTGCTATTTCGAAGCTGCAATAAATTTCAAAACCTTTGAGAAGCATTTCTTTTAATATATATCTTTTAAATCTTGTAGAATAACTTTCAATTAATTAAGGTTTTTAG
This sequence comes from Cimex lectularius, assembly GCF_000648675.2. Classification (NCBI taxonomy): domain Eukaryota; kingdom Metazoa; phylum Arthropoda; class Insecta; order Hemiptera; family Cimicidae; genus Cimex; species Cimex lectularius. The sequence goes on from NW_019392699.1 coordinate 451,419, forward strand.
TTGAAATAAAAAAGTCAGCGTCACGAGCGGGATTCGAACCCACGATCTTCGGCTAGATATGCCGCTGCTCTACCACTTGAGCTATCGTGGGTTCGATCCACTCGGACACTAACTTCCCATCTCAGCCCTTTTGCTTTTGAATTTTCCCTACTTTTTGCCATTTTTGGAATTGTGGAATAAGATATGCATTTCAGACTAAAAAAAATTTTTAGCGTTTGTTTCTGTATCCTTCAATGAACAGCAAGTTGAAATACCTATTTGGCTTTTAGAGATTGTATCAACTTTAAAATCAAACATTCTCGACTACAAAAGCAAGAAAATTAAATATAATCTAATCCATTTTCCAAAAATATAATCATTACCCCCATACATCTGCAGGAGAGTATCTTGTTTAGCATTTTCTAACGTCAATTGATCGAAAAGTGATCTTTTGGCTTTGAAATATTGTATATTTGTGACAAAAATGCCTCCATTGGTTATAATTGGAAGAGAAAAAAAAAACTTAAGTAAAAGTGCAAAACTTCACCGAAGAACTTGTCCTTTTATTATGTCCAAACATTAACAAATAGATTTTTACACACAAAAATGACTACCACTTGTGAAAAGCGTTTTGCTTGTAAAGTGTGAAATTTATAAATGACTTTCTGCAGGTTGGGTTGTCGGCCTGGTCGAAACAGGTCCGCCTGCTTATTCCATGACGTTAACATCTAGCCATGTCACTACCAGTGAAATTCTGTCTATCTGGAAATACAGCTGGAGACATAGATCAAAATATCTCTTAATGTCAGAAAATATATCATTTTGCCTTTAATTAATTTATTATTTTAACAATTCGAGTAATGTGATGGGATATAATTAACAATGATATCTTCCAATTAATTAAGAAAAATGGCAAAAAAGGAGGGAAAATTCAAAAGGTGGGGTTGAGATGGAAGTTAGTGTCCGAGTGGATCGAGGTCACGATAGCTCAAGTGGTAGAGCAGCGGCGTATCTAGCCGAAGATTGTGGGTTCGAATCCCACACGTGACACTAAGTTTTTTTTATCTCAACTAACAACCTTAATTAATTGGAAGATATTAATTGATCAAGTGGACCACGAAAACTAGTGAAATTAACATTGTTATTTCTTTTTTTTTTACTTTTACCTTCCAGACAGTTATTTATAAAAGCAAGCGTAACGTAATGAGCTATGTCATTAAATCTGGGCGTTTTTAAGAGATTCTTAAAAATTGATTCTACGCATAAGGTTTCCGATGTAGAAAATGACGCCGAGTCTTCCGCACTGCAGACCGGTGAAAGTTAATTTAGGTGAGGCCATTCTCTTCAACCCGGTCTGGTTGTTTTCTTTGTTGTGGTCTGTCAGGCACGTTTCGTTATTCACCATCTTCAGCGGTAAGGAAAAAAATGAGTCTTTAGAACAGTTTTAGGGATATTTCTTGTCTCTATTGGGTCTTTTTGAGGGGGTTTTCAGTCAAAAAGTGACACCACTTGTTTCATTAATTTCACGGACGCTTCGGAGGATATACCTCCTTTCTCAAGAGAAACGCCTACAACATAGAAATACATTTAGTTTTTTGATTTTATATTACAAACACCTTTAGGAGTAAAAAAACCCTTACTGGGATAAATCTTGTTTGTGTGAGTGGAGTCTTTTCCAGGTTCACACTTAAAAATTAAAATTATATTTCGCCTCACACCTCGACCATCTTGTACAACACTTCTTCCACCTGTGATTTTTCATATATTTAATTTTTATATAATGTAGGTGAGTGATATTACCAATGGCCTTTTTAAAAAAAGTATAATTTTAATTTTGTGAGTAAATACCTTTTTTTATTGTCAACCGTTTTTCGTGGAAAGTATAACTAGGTGGGGACGGGAGTAAACTAAAATGAAAAATATAAAAAAAAGATGGAGATAACTGAAATAATAATTTCAGGACGCAGAAACAGAAAGATAAAAACAGTGAGAGGTGTGATAATATGAGCTGTCGATGCTCTACAAAGAAAAATTCAGATAGATTTGCAGACTGTAAGCAAGAGCTTGATAAAAACAAAAAAAGGTTTAAAATTATAATCGGTTGTAAATGAGACAAACAAAAGGGAAGTGTAAGGATTTTTTTTTTTTTTTTTGAGAATAGAATCAATTCATTTTTGAAAATGTTTTTTCTACTAATTGTAGGGCACTAAGAAAGGCAAAATACTTATAAAAGCTGGAAGAACTTATAATAGTTATCTCTCATAGGCATACCGTTGATCTACATACAAAACCTAAGAATTGCTGTTTGATCTCTCCACAATTATTTTTGCATTATTTTGTTCAATAATGTTTTAAATGTAAAAGTTGATAAATGCTGGCGACTACCTTTCCATCTGGAGAGTTGTTTTATTTTATTGTTATTTATTTATTTTTATTTTTTGACTGGGGCTTCCGACATCTAGGTTATTTCAGCCCCCAACTAAGTCTATATTCTATTTACCCTTTCAAACACTTCATTCACACAAATAAATACATTCATACAGGACACTCATTCCGTTTGGTCGGTGGAGTACTTGATATTCCTCCACGCACCGATACTCAAACTAATCTAGATTGGGGTCGATGGAGTACTTTTATAAATATTCCGCCATCGACCACGAACACACACGCATACGCTCTCAAAGTTCGAGGGGCGATGATGACGTTATATTTCACCCTCAACCCTCGCCATTCACGCTAATAAATACATGCACTCAGACAAAACATATAGACACACAACACGTAAGATATATTATATACAATAAAAAAATAATTTCTCCTAAAAAGCGGAACAGGGGACCCAGAAACCCGCTGCAGTGCTCGAGTACCATTTTCAGATTAGATAGCCTACACGCTCCATGTAGGGAGCCAAGGGATGACATGTTTCCAGTATTTATTATTAAAACATTATAAAAGTATATTTATATAGAAATGTCAAATTCACATGGCATATTTATACATAACTAATAGAACTTCATTCAATAAATCATCCTCAGGCAAATCACAATAACTATTTCTTAAAACCAAGACCACATCTTAATCCACCACATTCGAATCCGTTTATCGATTTAGTACATCATCACCGAGTCTATTTATCTTGAATATGACAAATTTTCTACTAGGTGCGAAGGAGCTCATTATCTTTTTAACTGATGTCGACAGCATTATTTCACCATAACGTCCTGATATGCTATACGTAGTAGCAAATTAACTTTTTTAATAGATGGGGTTTATTAGTAATATATATAAATTTACTTGGAACAGTTGAAATGAAATTACAGTTGAGAAAATCCAATAACTTTTTAATATTGTATTTTACATACAATATTAAAACATGCGGAAAATGTTATTGCTATTATTATTAAAATTTAAAAACGTTCTTAAGTATTATTAATAAACAATAAAGTTTTAATATAAAGAATATTTGTATGAAATTAATAAATATAAAATTAAGAAACTTTTAAATTTCTAGTTAAATGTGCTAGAAACAAAGTAATAACTTTAAAGATAAGATACAAAGTTCGTTCCTTACATTTTTTTTTTTTAATTAATAAAATATAAAATTATCTGCTATGTAAGTAAAGGTTTTAAGAAACTTCAATCAGCGATTAATTGAAAACGTAAGTTTTGTAAAACTGGTCAAAGAATGAATTATTATTTCGGATATTTTATGAGACAATATTGAAGGAGATGGAAAAAACCAGTTCAGAACATTTATAAAGGCATGAATAATATCATAAATCAGGAATAAGTAGTAGAACTTTCTGCGATGTGAACATGTAAATAAACCATCCTCATGGCCCGATCGTTGGCCTCCTCGGTTACTACAATAGATTTAACTCCACTTGACTATTTTCTGTGGTGCCATTTAAAAAACAGTGCCTAATTTAATCATAACCAAGCAACCTCAGTTGAAGAACTGCGGCAAAGGATCGAAAATAATTGTCAATCCTGACTCTATCACACTGAGCACCGATGAAGAGTGGTTAAAAAGAGCAAATCTTTGCATCTTTACGCAAGGCAGGCATTTTGAACTCGAAATGTGATTAATAAATAGCAAAGAGGCGTTGACTGAAAACGGTTTAGGCGTTGACACTGTGCTTATCACTGTAAGGTGAAGGTCCCAGGTTCGAATCCAACGGCCTTGCATTCGAACCTGACATACTTACAGATTTTTTGTTTTCAAAAACACCGACCAAATGTCGTAAGTAGTGATAGTCTATGTCGGATTTGGGAATGTGTAATTTGTGAAAGACGTGACGGAGGAATTTATTTTAAATATTTTCAATAATTTTCCTTATTGAAAGTAATAATTAAGTAATTTATTATAACTAAACAACGATTTAGAAAAATTAAGACTGTTGACCGTAAAAGTCATTTTAACACCTTTGTTGGGGGCGTCGGTGGCCGCAACGGTTTAGGCGTTGCCACGACGCTCATCACTGTAAGGTAAAGGTCCCGGGTTCGAATCTAGCGGCCCTGCATTCGAACCCGACATACTTACAAATGTTTTTTTGTTTTTTTCAAAAGCACCGGCACCCTGAGGGTTGATATAACCTCTGCTGTTGCGAACCCTCGTAAAGAAAAAGTATTACGACATTTGGAACACGATTTATCCCACGGTTGAGTTAAAAAACAAGATAGGAAAAGGATTTTTTTTCACATAACAATTCATCGTGTTAAAAAAATAAAAAAATTAAAATAAATAAATAAACTTTGTTGGCGGGATTACGATATTAAAATGAGACTTTCTATAAGAATAGCCGTCTTTCTCGCCAACTCTTCTTCATATTTCATAAGACGAAATATTATTTAAGAATTATATAAAAATAAACGGTAAATGTGATTTTTCGAGATTCATTTCATAATAGTACGAGAAACCTTCCAGTGAAGTTTCTTTGTGAAAAAAATAAAATATTCAAAAGGAAATTGTACTATTGGGACAATAGATGATAAGATATTTCATGTAATTGGGTTTGAAATCTGAAATCAAATCTAGCCAGATTCGTATTGTTTTGTCAATTCTGATCCGTTTCGAGCCAATGTTCATTATACCTGTTTGGGATTAGAACCCAGGAAAAATTAAAAAGCTAAATTAAACCGTAACACCAGTCACGACTTTGCTTTTCCAATCAACCGGCAGGCTTCTAGATTGCATCTCGACACAAAATCCGCTTTTTACATCGAGAGGAAAAAAATAATAGTTTCTCAAGTTACTTAGCAGATGTTTCAGGTTTTCCCCCTTAATCGGCCGTGAGTGTGAAATTATGCCGGGTGGTCTGAGCGTTTATTCAATGATGTAGTGTGGCAAAGTTGTGCGATAATCACATGGAATACATAGACGCGAGGTATGCGGACCATAGTACATGCAAGTGAGTGAGAGAGAGAGCATTCTCTTACACTCAAAGTCATACATTAATATAATACATAATGATTTTTGAAATACATCCTTTGAATGAAAAGTAATGCAAACAAGCGGTTAATTACGGGTTTTCATTTATTTCGACAAAGGATATCAAGGCAGAAAGTGTTATATAGGAAAATGGGTTAACTCGAATGCTAAAGAACTCAACTTTGAACTAGTCAAGATGACCTGTATTTATTCCTCTACCAATATGGTAATGTAACTGTTCTCTACCTCTCTGATTTGCCCGTTGGCTAGAACATGACGTTCACTCACTTCCACGCCTTCGATTCCCACAAGATTTACTTTGTTTGTACTAACTAGTTATAAGTTTACAAACAGTAACAAAACGTGTCTGAGTATGAAAATAATAAAGGGGTCATAATTCAGGAAGTTTATTAGTAAAATTATAATATAAAATATGTTAATTAACTGTGACCGTTAGTTAATGATTATTTGGAGATCGTGAGATGCGGTCTGGTGTGACGTTGGTTTCAGAAAAACATTTTCTTTATCGTACCAACGTTTCGATCTTTATTGAGATCATCTTCAGGGCCTTGTGTTGTCTGAATTTTAACAAAGAAGATTGATTCTCTGATGTAAGTTTCTTTTCATTAAATTCACTAATTTCGTGGTCCGCTTTACCAATTAATATATTACAATTAATTAAGGTTTTTAGTTGAGATAAAAAAGTCAATGGCACGAGCGGGATTCGAACCCACGATCTTCGCCTAGATAGGCCGCTATTTTACCACTTGAGCTGTCGTATCCTCGATCCACTCGGATTTATCTCGGATTTTTCCTCTTTTTGGTCGCCGAGAATCAAATAGATTACACGACATTTGAAAAATGGCAAAAAGGAGGGAAAACTCAAAATGTGGGGTTGAGGTAGGAAGTTGGTGTCCGAGTGAATCGAAGTCACGATAGCTCAAGTGGTAGAGCAGCGGCGTATCTAGCCCAAGATCTCGGTTCGAATCCCGCTCGTACCATTGACTTTTTTATCTCAACTAAAAACCTTAATTAATTATTTATTTTCATTGTTGGCGATGTCCTTCAGAATACTCTTTGCCTGGTGTCCGTATGTAGTTGAAATCTTTTCATAGAATCCCATGTTCTTCGTTCCTCTCTGAGGTTTTAGCTAACTGAGGACATTATACAAGGTATTAATTGTTTATAAAAATTATTGATTCCAAAAAACAAAATCTTGGAATTAAAACCTTTTATTTTGATATTTTTCAAAATCTCTTATTTTCCTTCAGTCAAAAACAATAATTTCTATTAAATTTTAATGCAATTTGTAATAAAAAATAAAATAAAAATGCTAGGGAAAGTAAACACTACAAAATTGGCAAAATCCCTATTCATTTTTGAGCAGATTATATTGACAGCAAAAAATTCTTGCTGCTTTTCCAATAAAATTTCCTCTTTTAATTGATTTTTCTTTAAACTATATGGCTCCGATATAAAATTAACATTTATTACTCGGAGATCGTGAGATGCGGTCTGGTGTGGCGTAGGTTTTAGAAAAACATTTTCTTTATCGTGCCAACGTTTCGGTCTTTATTGAGATCATCTTCAGGGCTCAAAGTGTTTATTTTCTGTGTAGATGCGTCATTCTTGTCTGTCGTGTTGAGAATGCTGCACACAGATTTTGTTTGATTTCCATTCCACACATTTCTTAACCAATTGTTCGTTACTTGCATGTTTTTTCGATGTGCCTTTTCATAGTTATGTTTTTGAAAACGTTTGTGTAAGTGGATGGGTCGGCCCATTCATTACAAACTTATGTAAATGGAACATGCCAAATGGGGCTAAATCGCATTTTTAAACACGGTTTACAATGTGATTCCATTTGTCTGTTTGTAGTAGAGGTCGGACAAAACGGCAGGCCTTGTAGAAAGTGGGGCTTAGGAACCACAAGGCAAGGATGTAGGCAATCTTTCGACGACCGAAGCACGTGTCCCAATCATCAGGAAATCTCTCAAGTTCTATTTACAATACAGTTGCTAATATTTTTTGTGAATTGTGAAAGGTCGTCAGTAAAATATAATAAATTTAGCCTTCGTGATCTTATTCATACTAGTTACTGATTTCACGAGGTTGCTAATTAAATATCTTTGATGATCTGAGAAAAAGTTTTCCCTGGATGACCTGAAAAATTTACGTGGGTGGAAGTAAGGAAAATAAACGAGGCCTATCCAACCTCCAATAGTACGAGAGACAATATGTAATTATTGATTGCACAATGGATGTTTTGGGCATTCTTGAATAACGCCACATAGTCATAGGACGTCCCTGACTAATATCCCTAGGGTCTCCTTTTTATTAAGCAAGGTCGCCCCATTGTTTCTGGCCGATTTAATAAAAGATTTTTTTAAAGAAAACTCAACAATAATCCTACGTTCGCGGTCAATTTAATTAGAACGGAACAAAGAAGCGTGACGAATTAAGCCAATACGACACAAACTTAAAAAAAAAAAAAATGTAACCGTGCATATTATATCCGGCAATTCTCGTTTATTTAATACATTTTCTTCTTTCGCGTAGTAAAGTATGCGCATACTTATTCGATCCGTAATCTTGATGAAATTCTTTATGTCAAAAAGCGTCAGCGGTTCGTTAGGGATATAAGTAGGTCGATATGTCTTCCGTAACTGAAATAAATTTATTTTTGTGACATTTATTTACTATAATATGAGATTGATGACATTTAAAAAGAATGTTCTCGTACAAATCTATACTATAAACGTTTAAAGATTACATAAATTTCACCAATTCTGGAAAAACCATTAAAAAACCAAATAAATATTGTTGGGGGAGCTTTCTTGAGAAAAAAATTGAAATCACCAACATCCTCATCCCCCACTGGTTCAAAGCCGGACGCTATCAATGAATTAAATATCTGACTTTCCAGAAAATTAACTCTCTTGTCTTTCCCTCCCCTTTTTTTCCCTTTATTAACGAACTCCTGTAGGGATTAAGAAGCCCGCAAAAAATAAAAAATAAATAAAATAAACTATTCGCTAAATCAAAAATTGCAATCAAACTTACATTTGAATTTTGAATATAAAGAGCACGCGGATGTATAAAGTGAAAAATGACCATTCAGTTTTCTTTGAAAGAAAAACTGTAAAATTCTTACTATTTTTAAGTTAATATAAAACAAAGATTAAATTAACTACAATCTTAATTAGAAATAAATAAAATAAAATATACTTTAATCTTTATAAACCAAAGGAAATTAATTGAAATTAATGTAATTGTATGAAGAAATAAAATGTATTGGGCAAATGTCTTCTTGTCGAAAGGACGTGAACGTTAAAAAAATAAAATAAACAAACAAAATGGCAAGCTTGCAATGTAAACTAATTAATGAAAGAAACTTAAGCGATGAAGAAAAATGGAGATGGGATGGCGAAGAACAAAGTTGTTGGCGATGATCCAAGATGGCAATATGATGATGAAAAAATGGAAATGGGATGGTAAACGACGATGATCCAAGATGACAATACGATGGCGAAAACATGGAGATGGGATGATGAAGAACAAAGTTGTCGGCGTTGATCCAAGATGACAAATCGATGACGAAAAATGGAGATGGGTTGGCGAAGAACAAAGTTGTTGGCGATGATCCAAGATGACAAATCGATGACGAAAAAATGGAGATGGGTTGGCGAAGAACAAATTTGTTGGCGATGATCCAAGATGACAAATCGATGACGAAAAAATGGAGATGGGATGGCAAAGAACGATGCTGTTGGCGATAGGTCGAGGTGACAATCCGATGAAGAAAAAATGGAAATGTGATGGTGAAGGACGATGCTGTCGGCGATGATCCAAGATGACAATCCGATAACGAAAAATGGAGATGGAATGTGAAGAACAAAGTTGTCGGCGATGATCCAAGATGACAATACGATGACGCAAATTTACAGATGACGTAAGGGCAGCAACTGCCGTATGACGCCATGATACGCCGAGTAGCGTTGTCAGACCTTTCGGCGGTTGATCCTGAAGATTAAGAAATCGACGAGGGACGTTGCAAAATCGATACAACGATAGAGAGGCCAAAGGACATGAAGCGATAGATTAATGTAGTTTAACATGTGTCCACGGACTCGCAGACTACCAACATGCACCATCATCCGCTATCGACCATTATAGCCGGGATTCCCTGTCTAGAATTCGAGCGTTGACAGTCACGAGTGTTTGAATTCCAGGGTATGTTTCGACAATGCCGACCCAGGTCTGGATTTGTCATTAATGGCCCAATTATCTTCGTTCAAAGGAAAAATGTTGACATCAAGACGAAAATGACATAAATGATGTCCTTTCATATAATTTTTTTAAAAATCACGAACATAGTTTTATCACAAATCATATAATATACCAAATTTTAATTATTACCTTTTTTTGTTTTACACTTGGTGTGTAGTTAACTTATTATTAAACATATGCGCAAACTTTAAGCTTAGTTTTTAGTTTTATGGCCTTAATAGTTAACAACGTAACTAGTAATTTTTTAATTATAAACTGGTAAATTGGCTTTGTTTTCCATCAAACTCTGGCCAGAAACCAGATCTACAAGTCACATTATATTATTATCACACCGATGAGTCACCTACTAATGGATTATAACTATCATAAATACTCAAACATTATTTTTTTTCTATCTCGCATTTTTCAAATAAAAGTGAAACAAACGAGAGTGTTCTCATTGTTAAAAAGTATTTTTCGTGCTATTTATTTTTATTGCCTGTCGCTTAAATAACGGCCAAATTTCTCAGGAAGAAGGGCAACTTTAAGAGGTGATTACAGAGACCGGTCTGCAAAGGCAAACGAACTCAAGCCGTCAGCTCCAGACCGTTTTTGTTATTTCAGCCTTTCCTCAAGCCTTTGCAAAATGGCTGAATAATTAATTACTATCGATTATGTTTTGCTCGTTGCCAAACATAAACTATTGATAGGAATAATAATGGTTCAACGTACGTTTTTTTCTTAAGGTTTTTTCCACGATGCAATAACCATACCATATTCTGTTTTTTTATCTTATTATTTATTCTATTCCATAGTCGGAAACAACCAAAAGCAGAATTTCATAAAAATACTTTTTATTTTTTATAAGTATGTATCGTTTTCGGAGCCCTTCTTCAACAATTTGACTTAAAAAGTAAACAAAAAAACCATAAAATATTAAAACAACATGTTTACAATTAACCAAAATAACTTACAAAACATGCAGTTTCATGTGTTTTTTCGTTGTCCTCCATTTATGGAATAGAATAAATAACGAGATAAAAAAAATTATTAAAACAATTTATCGGAGAAAATACAATTCCAATATTTATAGCTTTTATCATATCATTAATTTTGCAAACTCAATGAAAGTTTAACAACGAATTTTTTTTTTATTTATCCATGGATTAAGTCCAAATATGGACACAAACCCTAGGATAGAACAATTGCATAATTCATATTTTATATATAACTGTACAAAAATCACAAAAAATGCCCTAAGTTAATGAAAATTTTAAATGAATTATAAAAAAAAATGAAGCTAAATACATATAAACAAGACTGTAAAATACAAAATAAATAAAGATAAATATATGAAATAATGAGATAAAAAAGTCAGTGTCACGAGCGGGATTCGAACCCACGACCTTCGGCTAGATACGCCGCTGCTCTGTCACTTCACGATAGCTCAAGTGGTAGAGTAGCGGCCTATCTAGCCGAAGGTCGTGGGTTCGAATCCCGCTTGTGACACTGACTTTTTTATCTCAACTAAAACTCTTAATTAATTGAAATATTGGTCAAGCGGATCACGAAAACAGTTAATTTAATAAGTTAAATCAATTATATCTTCACTAAAGCTCTCCGTGGCCATTTCATTTGTCACCAAGAATCAAATAGGTGTCACGACATTTGAAAAATGGCAAAAAGGAGGGAAAATTCTAAAGCCGTTGGATGAGTTAAGTAAATCTTGAACATGAATTAGGATGAGTTAGATGGTTATAACGTATTCAGTTGTTATGATAAATAGAAAAAAAACGTTATAAATATATTTCAATTAATTAAGGTTTTTAGTTGAGTTAAAAAAGTCAATGGCACGAGCGGGATTCGAACCGACGATCTTCGGCTAATACGCCGTTGCTGTACCACTTGAGCTATCGTAACTTCACGTGGTAGAGTAGTATCTAGCTGAAGATCGTAGGTTCGAATACCGCTCGTGACAATGACTTTTTTTATCTCAACTAAAAACCTTAATTAATTGATTAATAATAATAAATGAACTTTTATTTAAATGTATGTTGTATACGTTCAGTTTACCGAGTGTACATTTATGTACGTAAAGCCTTTTTGTATTATTAACAGACGCATGCCTGCACGGTAATTAATCCTTGATGGTAGAACGTCCACGCAATAAACTCTTCGTATTTCGACATTAAAATGGTGTTTCTGCTCAGAATTTAAAGGGCAGATATTCCAAAAGAGGTCTTTTTTCCCTCCTTTTCGGCCTGACTTATTGGGTTTATAGATAATCGTTTTCAAAAAGAAAGCTCTGGTGGTATAGAACCTCGTGAGCGTGAAGAAACGGCACCTTACCCGTGAAACTCGACTCCATTAGTCCATTCGATGCAATCGGCCTTAACAAAACAAATCCGGCCTTTCGTCTGGAGATCGCAGACAACTGTTTAATTATCTGGGTAGTCTTGTTCACAGGGTAAAACGCCAATGACAAATTATTATGTTACGATTTTAAGAACAAAGCACCTTCCGACCCCAGTACCGGAGAAAATCAGAAGGATCAGATCTCAGCGACCCTTCATTTGGTCCCAACCCCCTTCAAAAATGAGTTTCTTCGATGGAAGAACACCGGCACACCGGGGGCTCAAATTCATACTTGTGTTGCGAGCCCCCAAAAAATGGAGCTAGGGACAAAGAACAATAAGCTGTATAGCTGCAGTGCTCAGGAGGGAACTCCTCCAGTTCCTGGTATCCACTGGAAGAAAAAAACACTAACTTCGCCAGAAGATTCTACATTCAAAATGGAACCAAAAGGTCCTAATTAACTATGGTCCGAATCTCAGCAGTTTCGGAGTCATTCCACTTTTTCTGATTTTTTAACATTTCGCGACCTTGCTTCAAATAAGCAATAAAAACTCCAAAACTAAAAGGTTGTGGACAAATCCGTTGATACCATTGAAAACTACGTTAAATTTCCAACAAGATGTGATCAACAGTAAACTTGTTAACGTTGGAAAAATAAGCGATTTAGTAGCCAGAACTTTGAAAAAATAATTTTTTTTAATGTTGAAAAACTTATTACGGTCATTCTAAACTATTATTTCCAAACCTAGAAACCAGCAAATTTCAAAACGGGCTAGTTTGTGCATTGCAGCGGGTGGAGAGCATTTCGAATCAAAATTAAAAAACGTTTAATAACTTCATTCAAAAGTTTCTAAAGTTTTTGATTTTTTTTAATCTTCAACCTTCCTTTTCTTCATAAATTTTCTTCTTCTTTGAACAAAGAAATTAAAAAAGCAATTACACCATTAAAAAGTATATTAAATGGAGTAAGTTTTCTGAAATTTGCTGGTCCCTAGCTTTGAAAATAGTAGTTTAAAATCACCGTAGTAAGTTTTAAACTTTGAACAAAAAATTTTTTGTTGATCAAAAGCACACTAGTTTGTTGCCAGGGAATGCTGTCCAAGATGTTCTTAAAGAAATGAGCTTTAGATTATATTAATGCAACCTGTGAGAACTCGAATTTAAATTTTATTATTTACAAATTAAAACAAGAAGAAAGTAATCACTTATAGTTAAATAAAAAATGGTCCGCCTGTTGTGTTTGTTGAAAATGCTTTTGTACCTTTCTTTTGTTCAAGCTTTGTTTTTAGCTGTTTTGGTAGCCCATTTCTTTGATAAAAAAAAACCTTTTGATCTATTATCTATTCCATCTCCAAAGCATAAAGCATAATGGAGATGTGGAAAATTGCTAAATTGCTCCGTCGTCCTTAGCTAAACAAAGTAACCTCTTTTGTTTTCTTTTAAGGTTGAAAGTCATAGCGTACTGCCGTTGGTTTGGTCCGATTAACTCCCTCTTATTTTTTTCCTTTTCTAATCCCGTTCCCGGATAATTAAATTTCCCGCTGGATCGAGTTGATTTATTCCATTCCACACGGTTTATTTACGTCCGTGTGAGCATCGATTACGGTGGGGTTTTTTTCCAGTAAGTAAATAAATATAACAAGTGCTCTACCGGTACCTAATAAGCCGATAGTATAAAACAACATATACATACATCTATGGTGAATCAATTTTCTATTTCTAATAATTCTGCGATCAACAGGAAAATTCTGAAATCAAGGCTTAAATATTCAAAGTATGGTTTGTCGAATTTAAAAAGGCTAAATAGGTTCTGCGATACCAAACTACACTGAATTTTTTTACTTTTCACTACATTTTTGTTGTTTTTTGTAGCCTATTTTCTCAGCGTTTTAAGTCACTGACCTGCGCTAGGTCTCATTTTATAGAAAATTTTACGCTGAACAAGGTGGCTTTTTTTCAATGTTTTATAGCTTCAGTCATTCATCAGTAAATTCAAAAATTCTGGAACATGTCAATTTTTGAATTTTTTACGAAAACTTGAAATTGAACTGTGGCACCAGCAAAATAGTGCGATTTCTCAACCTTTTTCGACTTATTCACCATTTTTGAGCAACAATATGGTCCTTTAAGTGCCCATGGTTAGAAATGGGAACTGACCATATGATCCCTGAAACAATCTTTACAACTTCCTATAAAGTCTCAATGGACTACAAAGGAGAGGAAGAACACAGGAGAGCATCACATACAATGATATGGTATACAGATGGCTCCAAAATAAACGAAGGAACCGGATTGGGCGTTTTCTGTACAAGCCCAAAACGGGCAATCAAACTCATTAGGGAAGTACACTTCGGTCTTTCAAGCAGAAATACACGCCATCAATGCTTGTTCCCTGGAAAACCTTAAAAGACTACTGGCACAAATATCCTCATAAGATCAGATAGCCAAGCAGCCATTAAAGCATTAGCATGTAAAAGAATCACATCAAAATTAGTCAGTGAATGCATCCAAAATCTCCAAATCCTGGGGAAACACAACACCCTGATGATATCTTGGGTGTCAGGGCACAGGGGAATTTTGGGTAACAAGAAAGCAGACTGCGGGAGCCAGAAGAGGATCTGCAAGACCATACATAGATCCCGAAACTATTCTTGGGATAACAAAAACAAATATAGAATCCTCCATCACAGAATGGATCCAAACAAACAAAGGGAGAAGTGGATAAACTCTAGCGGTGATAGACATAGTAAACTTATGATGAAGCAACCCTCACCAAGACTGGCAAAATCACTGCTGCAATTGGAGAGGGACAAGCTCACAGGAGTGGTAGGACTACTAACCGGTCACTGGCATCTGAGAAAACATCTACACAACATGGGTATAAACAGCGATGATCCCATTTGCAGATTATGTAATGAGGAGGAGGAAACAGCCACTCATATCATCTTCGAATGTGAAGCAACAGCTCAATTGAGGTTTAACCTAACGTACGGAAAAAACTTGGAAAATCAAATTGCAGCAGCGATACAGCAGTGATACTTCTAAGGAGAAGGATTGAGTCTTTGAACTAAGGAACTAGGAATAAGGTACAATAAGCCAGAAGGCTGCAGTGCCTGGGGAGTGCAAACCCCGCTTCCTTGTATCCTTTTCTACCATACCATACCATACCAAGTACCCATGGAAAAAACCGCGTTTTTGCCCAAAAATCGCGAATAACTCAAAACTCTTGAGAAATTGGGCAAAGTGGAAGGTGACCTGAAAGCTTATTAAAACTCCCTATCGATTGTTATAGCGCGCCGCTCCAAAGACGAATTCCAGGCTCCTCAAGTCAATTTTAAGTTTTTTTAAACTGCAAAAATTAGCATGTTTTCAAATTTTTGCGTTTACTGATGAATGACTGAAGCTAGGGAAGCATCTAAAAAAGCCATCTTGTTCAGCGTAAAATTTCCAAAAAAATGAGACCTAGCGCAAGTCTGTGACGTAAAAGGCCGAGAAAATATGCATTTCCAAAGTTGGCAATTATTCGTGCAAAAACCAGCTGGTCGGTCTTTTTTGATGGGTAGTGCATTTACTATGCACTTTGTTCTTTAATATATCGACATCCACATTGTGTAAGAACGTACAGATCAAATTCTCTGCGGTTGAAAATCCATGGAAGATTTAGATTCATCGAGTAAATCCTTTGCTTGTCATCAACCGTCATGGTAAACAATGAGAAACATGGTCTATTATCCAAGGGAAAATCTTCGTAAAGAAACTTCGAAAGTACTTTTCCATTTTTTTTCTGATGACAGAGTTTTCACCGTTTTCAGTCCGTAACGAACTGATCAAAACCTTTGCCATTAAGAAAGTACCATACCCTAAATACAACGTGCAAGTTCTACGCGATCATCCTCAATATTAATAGCCAAAGGTTCAAAATTCACGGGAAACGTTTATAAAGAAATTCCAAAGCAAGTACATTTTTTGAGAACGTGATTTTCCATGTCTGATGACTGTCTGTCCACTAGAGCAAAGTAACGAGGCGGCCGAGTGGAAAATCTTGTAAACCGATCGACAATCACTGCCAAATGGTCCATTTCCTGGATCGCTTAATCCCGCTGTTCACTCTCGTCCGAACGCTTTCACATCATCATCGAGACGGTTAGTTAGTGTTGTTTTTGCCTTCTGTACATTTCTTGAAAAAGGTTACTGGAAGGTACATGGGTGTTAACTGTGATCTAGTGTTTATACAGTCAAATATCAACGGTTTATTCTTCCCTTCAGAACCTTTATTTTCAAAGAAACATTCGTTTAATCATTTTTCATATGAAGTAGATCAAAATATTGAAATAAAGGACGATACGACGTAAGGAGATTCTTCAGACAAGGAATACGCTTGAAGGAAGACATCCCTATGTAACCTACAATTGTATATTTTAAATATTTTTTTCATTGGTGTCGTTTGTAGGTAGAAAGAAACAAAAGGCATATGTGTATTATTTTTATCAGCAAATAACTATCTATTTACTAAATAGATGCAGCATTATTAAGGGCACATTTGGCGTTAGAAAATTGAAAAGAAGCTATAACCGGACTTACTCCCAAAATATGAAAGCAGTAGGGTGCGGACACTTCACCGCAGTCCATGTTCCTTTGATGGATTCAATGGATTCAAGACTGCTTGACAATCCCATACAATTGGCGAATTTTCAGTCAATTTATCACCACCTACTCTGCTCTCGGGTGGGTTTAACAGTCACCAATCGGCAGTCATTAGAGCGAAGGGACACATGAAACGACGGACCCTTCTGGGTTCTGGAGCATGGTGTCCCACTTCTCGGCCCACCGGGCATCATTTTATCCTGTCCAGTTACGTGATACCGACGGAGCACGTAAAATAAAAACCATTAGAATCAGATAGCGTTACGGCCAGCCGTTATTTCCCGACTCCGCCGATCCGTAACCCAAATCTTCTATAACTATCTAAATAAAAATAAATGCGTAAAAAATATTAAATTCTTTTGTATATATTTAATGAGAAATTGTGATATATTGTGATGACGTTTCAGTTAGACCCTGGCCTTAAAGTGGGAAAACATCCGGCTTCCTATCATCCCTTTCGCACCGTTCAAATTTTATGCTTAATCCAAATGCACCAAAAGTACACACCCTACGTTCTTCAAAACATAGTCTGATCAAGCCAACTCAGTGTCGCAAGAAGATTCGCAATCCTTAACGCACCCCTCATAAATAGAGCAAATTAGGAAACTTACCAATCTCGTTGAATCCCGTATTAAAAGAATTGAAATATTAGAATAAAATAAAATAACCTAGAACCAATTAACGAGCGATACGTTGATATCAACTACCCTAAGGAAAAAAAACTACAACTCCAAATTTAAACCCCAATCAAAAACTTCATAACTGATTTTCATTTAATTCTTGAAGAAATAAAAAACAGTCAAACAAAAAATACTATTAAATAATAAAGAATGCATTGACTACTAATCACAGCATAATTCAGCCCTAACTCAAAACAATCATTATATAAATTAAATTAAAATAAATTAAGTAGTACACGTTCCTTTTCACTTTTATCATAAACTTTGACAATAGAATTTGAAGGATTTATCATATTTTGCTAAGTAAATTCAACTGTTATGTATAATGTATTTGTTGTTTAAAAAAAACTAACCTCAATCCTATTGACGCAAGTGAGTTCCAAAACTATACAACATACCAAAAAAACAAATTTAAAAAAAATAAAGACTAAATTGCATACGGAGGTGTCAGACAGTTTTGGGCAGGAGAATGGAGTTCCGCATGGTTGGGTGTTGAGCACACTACTTTTCAGGATTTGCTTAAATAATGTTGAGGAAAATTCATTAGTTTTCGTGGTCCGCTTGACCAATTATTATATTTTAATTAATTAAGGTTTTTAGTTGAGATAAAAAAGTCAGTGTCACGAGCGGGATTCGAACCCAAGACCTTCGGCTAAATACGCCGCTGCTCTAACTACTTGAGCTATCGTGACTTCGATCCACTCGGACAGTAACTTCCTATCTCAACCCCACCTAAAATTTAAAAAATAAAAAAATAAAGACTAAATTGCATACGGAGGTGTCAGACAATTTTGTGCAGGAGAATGGAGTTCCGCATGGTTGGGTGTTGAGCACACTACTTTTCAAGATTTGCTTAAATAATGTTGAGGAAAATTCACTAATTTTCGTGATCCTCTTGACCAATTAATATCTTTTAATTAATTAAGGTTTTTAGTTGAGATAAAAAAGTCAGTGCCACGAGCGGGATTCGAACCCACGACCTTCGGCTAAATGCGCCGCTACTCTACCACTTGAGCTATCGTGAGGGTGCGTCCGCAAATTTCCGCAGGTTGGAATTGCGATATGTGGCCTGGAGTTAGCTGACGCATCGGCTCCTTACAGTTGACCAAGATAAAGACTTTGCAGTTTTCCGTACATTTTGTCAGTTTCTTGGCACAACTGCTCTGCTGTGATAGTGTCACTATAATTCAGAAAATTATAGTGAACAAACCCAGCAGTACACCACGAAACAGTGACCATATCCTTTTCTGGTTTCGGGAAGTATATTGTCGCTCTTCCTTGTCCAGCCACTGACGTGTACGCCTCCTGTTATCTACATTGTCCATTTCTCATCGCACTTGATTCGACCATTTTTGTGGCGCAGCAGAAGAGACGTGCAAATTTCAAAGCGTCGATTTCTTTGTTCTTAGTTCGTGCGGTATTCCCTCGAGCTTCTTTATTTTACCAATTTGCTCCAGAGTCCAGATGGCGAACAACGGTTGATTGGTCAACCCTAAGCGCTTCCTCAATTTCCCATGTCTTACGTGAATTTTCTTCAATGAATGTTTTGAATTGGTCGTCGTCGCCTACCACGATCTTCCCAGTCATCGAAATCGAAATCTCTAAAACCATAACTGCACCGTGCATTCGCTAATGCTTCCCTCCCCCCAAACTGTATTCATGTTACGCGCAGTTTAGACATATTTAATTTCGCAGGTCCTCACTCTTATAAAACTCAATAACTAAAATGTTTTGTATAAAAGAACAGGTAAAAGTATTTATTATAATCCATAAATTAGATTTGAGGATTTAGCTTTGTTTTCATGACTAACACCTGCGAAAATAAAACAAAATTTTCAAAATCTGCATTAATTTTGCACCAACCCAATACCTGACAATTCATTCATATTCCTTATATAGTTCATACACAACAATGATAATAAATTATAATTCATGTAGATGTAGATGTAGATATAATTTCAGGGTATAGTATACTGCGCCCTTAAGAGCTTTTGTATCCCCCGTGCTCTGCCTAAAGCACGTCGGTGCCTCCTATTTCATCGAGAAACTTGATTAATAGGCCCGGTTTCAATGGTTGAAGCTCTTCTATGGTCACATTGAACATCCCAAAACATTTCCTCCTGCGGGCTAGTGCAGCTCCGCAGTTTGTTAGTAGATGTTTTGGTGCCTCTGCTTCTTTGCAGAATCTGCATGTGCCATTTTGGATTATTCCAATCTTCTTTAAGTGTCCGTTTACTTTGCAGTGTCCTGTTAGGAATCCTATTAGTATTCGCAGTTTATTCCTGCTTCGCTTGACACATTTTGTAATTTCTTTTCTTCCGAAATTGGTTAGAAGATTTTTGGATTGTCTGTGTCCAATGAGTGCATTCCATAGTTTCCTCATTTTCGTTTTGCCCTTCTGTCTGAGATATTCGTTAATAGTGTGGGTTCCTATGCCACAGAAGGGTTCAGGTCCTGTCAGCGGTGTAGCAGCTCCTTGTCTTGCAAGGGTGTCCGCTTTCTCGTTGCCTTCTACTACCATGTGTCCTGGGACTCAGCAGAGGCTGACTTTATTCTGTATACCTAGTGTGTTTAATTTGTTTTTGCAGTTCAGCACCATCCTTGAACTAATGATACTTGAGCTTAGTGCTATGATGGCTGCTGTACTATCTGACATGATAGCTATATTCTTGTTTTTGTATCCTTTACTTACATTGAATTGGATACATCTTTCGATTGCATGAATCTCGGCTTGGAATAAACTGGTGTATTTTCCCGTGGGTTCTGAGTATTTGGTTCCAGGTCCAAATACTCCTGACCCTGTATCTTCGTGTGTTCTAGTTCTGTGTACCACAGGATGGTGTCTTTTTTAAAAGAGGTGTTACCCTCTCGTTCCTATTCTTTTTTGGTACCTAGGTTTATTCGGAAGTTTTGGTTAAATTCAAACATCCTGTTCATGTCATCTCTCGGAGCCATGAGTATCGGATGGTCTTTCCAGTTTGTTGCTATCTCTCCATTTTAGTTTTATTCCTATTGGAGGTTTCTCTTTGGTAAAATTAATGGTTTTCTGTTTACTTACCATGTGGTGTAGGGGGATTAATCCAGTACATTTTTCATGCTAATTGTAGGACATGTCATTGCTCCCGTTATGCAGATGCATGCAAATCTCTGTATTTTTGTGAGTTCTTTCCTTTTAGTTACTTGTTCTGCTTTAACAGCCCAGGTTATAGCTCAGTATTTAAGTAAAGGTCTTACTATCATAATGTACATCCTTAGCGGGGTTTCCGGTCTGCATCCGAAGTTCCTTCCTGCTATTTTTCTGCACACCATCAAAGCTCGCGTCGCCTTCGTGAAGGTAGAGCCGATGTGTTTCTTAAATGTGTTTTATCTAGTGTGATGCCCAGATATTCGAATTCTTTTTCGATTTCTATCGCGGTGTTATTGAGTGTTATTTGTCTCTTATGATGAATAATTCATTCGTCAAGCTTCCGAGAAATATGTATATCCTTTTCATCAGCACTCTGAAACTTTAATTAATAATTTAAAACGCTGACAAATATGAACGTCTATTCACAATTTTGAAACATATTACCTTTAATATAAAAGTATAATAAAGGTTAACAGTGATACTTAATTATATCGGACGCGATGCTCTTGAAAATAAAACTACACAAACTGTCGTCTTTCTAAAAAAAAATGTTCGACTTTCCTTTCTACCTAATCTTTTTATCTAATAGGAGTTTCGTTCGAGTAAGATTCTTAGTACTTTTATGATTATCGAACAAGACAGAATCATTGGACCAAGCCCGTTGTCGTTTCTCCCAACAGATTTTTTAATGGCAATTATCAAAAAAATTATAAATTGCATAATAAAGTGTAGCATAACATTTGTCTAGAATTATAACAGAGCACGCATCAGCGATCTAAGATAGGAAAAAATCGAAACGACCATCTTGAAAAACACAAAAACTCTCACTGTGAACGTTTTGTGGACCAATGGACCTGGCCACTATGAAAGTGATTGTTTAACGACCCTTTTTAAGTTCATTTTTTTGTTGTTATGGGATTGACGAAAGACCTTTACAGAAGGGAAAGAAGGATCGAATCGTTTCATCATCCGGCCGTCTATCCGCCCAAGGGCACCTGTCTGTTCTACTCTTCTTGTGTATAGCTTTCAATCCTGGGTATCACTAGAGATTTTCTTATTGGAAAATTGGACTTTAATTTTTAGGAGACATACGCAACCTTCGCCCCGGTGATGACCAATTAGCTCGCAAAATGACTATTTTAATAGACCAGCACCTTATTTTCTTCATAAATAAGAAAAGTGCCTAAGGTCGAGGGGCTACGGGTAAATTAGAGAAGCCGCGCCTTAGAAACTAACTTATCTACATCAGATAGGTGAATATGCAATAGGACTATTTCTAAGAAGTAATAAATTAATTTAGTATTCATTCGAAAGTAATATCTTAAATATTAGTTTTCGTCTAGGGTGGAATTTTTTAACAAAAAAATAACTAGATGTTTTATTATTCAGAAATCGTGAGATGCGGTCTGGTGTGATGTAGGTTTCAGAAAAACATTTTCTTTATCGTGCCAACGTTTCAACTATTATTGAGACCATCTTCAGGGCTCAAAGTGTTTGTCTTATGTGTAATTGTGCCATTCTTGCGTGTCGTGTTGCATTAATCATTGTTGTAATTAGTGAGCAATACGACACGCAAGAATGGCACAATTACACACAAGACAAACACTTTGAGCCCTGAAGATGGTCTCAATAATAGTTGAAACGTTGGCACGATAAAGAAAATGTTTTTCTGAAACCTACATCACACCAGACCGCATCTCACGATTTCTGAATAATTACCGATTACACCACACACTAGATGTTTTGTCACCTTTTTATTTTCGATATTAGAAGTATGGACCACTCCCTCACTCACGAACACTGAATCAAGCTATGGCCATGAAGAAAAAGAAAGCAAATTTAGTTGCAAATGCCAAGCTTTCGACCTATTTTAAGGTCATCAGGCCCTATTAATTTCATATTATGAAAAACATATATGTTCATTTGATTTAACAATGAATATAACTATATATAACTTACAAAACAACCTTAATACGTCTACAGATTGACATATTTAAATTTTTTTAATTTTGTAAAAATTTAGGGATTGGGTACGAGTCTACCCAGGCATTTAACCCCTCGGGTCTTGGTCACCCGCCCTGCATAATATATATAATTTTGTAAAAAAAACATGATGTGTAGAGTGCAGTGTCATCCACGAATAGGGCCAGTTCAACACCAGGGGTTTCGGGCATATCATTAATGCAAATGAGGAACAGAGAAGGTCCCAGAACTGAGCCTTGTCGGACCCAGTAGCCATATTACCAACCCGTGATTCTATTCCTTGAATTGATACTATAAACTTTCGTCGGATGAGGTTGAAGACGTAGTTCAAAAAAGTGGAAACCTCTCACCTACTATTTCTACAGATATTTTCCTAAAACATTTGAAACTTTACCACCACGTTTATAACACGTAAGATGAGCACTTTTGTAGTTGATGATGTAACATATACGCTAAATTTTGAAACTATAGGCTCCAGCGAAGTTTGGATAGTTTTAACTTTCACTGTGCTTTACTTAAAGTTTTAACTAGACTTTAAGTCTAGTGTTTTATCTATAACGAAAGTCTATCCTTGTAGAAATTACCTTAAATTGAATAAATTCATGCCGAAATTAAAAAATAAAAATGTAAATAACTGCACGCACATGTGTATTGTAATATATATTGGCTCATATAAACTAAACTTCACACATATGCAAGGGTATTGACAGTCTGGGGTCAGACCTCGATCTTATCCCTTCCCCCTGCAAAGTTGAGCTTTAGTGGCTACATCAAGTTCAGCTTCCAACCCATGCAGATTTTAAACCTAGACTCACTCAACACTCTCATTCTTAAATAAATTCTTTCCTATTTTCATAACATTCCCTCAATTAGGGTAGTGTAGTGCTTGATATTCCTCAAGCGCTATCTCGATATCTATCTCTAAACGTATTACTCGACTGATCTAAATGAGGGAAGGTCAAGGTACTCGATATTCCACCATCGACCCGTTCACACTACACATTCACGCTAATAAATTCGTTCGCTTTCAGCGGTTCACAAAAGGAACACAAAACAAAGATATCTGTCAATGCTACATAAAATATGCCCTCTATATAAAGTTCAATTATATATCTCTCAAAAATCATAATTTAATGAGAAGATAATTCTAGAAAAAAATTCCTTTCTGAAAATTGAACTATTATATCAAATATAATTAACTAATACATCAAAACTGATTTTTACATCTTTATACATTTACATACAAATGTTTACTCTTTCTGAAAATAAATCTATAATTAAAAAGCAAGAAAAAAAAATAGTTTCACCCAAGAAGAAATATTTGAAAATACATACAATTGATATAAATATTCAATTGTTTAAGTAATAGTTATTAAAATATAATACTGGTTCTTAGTTAGATATATTTTCTAGAACTCAAATTCAACTTAATCCTACTCCAACATAGATTCTTTTATTGTACCATCCATGTCTTTATTTAAAAATGGATGCTAAAAATGTTTTGGTTTTTTTATCATAGATAAAAACTTATCTAAAAGATGATAAATTGATTTATCGTTATACCTTTATAGTACATATTTTAATGCTATTTAATTTTTTAATTTATTAATTTATTTTATTTTATTTACAGTCCAGTACAAGGTGAAATGTTCCGATTCGAAAATGGTTGTTGAACTGCGGCGGATGGACGACATGAACGCTATTTACTTAGAAGGGCTTAAGTATTTTCCTGGTGAGTCTTAATAAACTCTGTTTCTTCTACCAATTTAAATGTAATTTACACTGATATTTAAACAAATAAATAGTCAGGCTTTAGTTATAATGTGAATTAAAGAAATTAGAAAAGTCGTTAACAAGAGATATCCACACAAATGATCATTAGCAAAAATAGTTTTCAAAACATTACTTGCTAAACAACGTAATGTTTATTTTAAAAGTTTAAAGATAAATTCATTGTAAACAAAAATCCATATTTAAAAACTTCTGCATTTATATGACACAAACGTTCATTGTGAAAAATAAACAAAATTATGTGTGGTGATTAGTGACCGTTAGTCAATAATTATTCCGAAATCGTGAGATGCGGTCTGTTGTGATGTAGGTTTCAGAAAAACATTTTCTTTATCGTGCCGACGTTTCGATCTTTATTGAGATCATCTTCAGGGCCTGGGATTTCGGGGAAACAAACATTGTTTACATTTAACAAATACATGTAGGATGTGAAAAAAAGTGAATTTATATTTATGTAAATCCCAGACCCTGAAGATGATCTCAATAAAGATCGAAACGTAGCACGATAAAAAAATGTTTTTCTGAAACCTACATCACACTAGACCGCATCTCACAATTTCAGAATAATAAACAAAATTATGTTCCTTCTATTTTGGCTTAATTAAAAAATCTGTAAAATAAAAACCCACGCAGGCGACTTTTTTTTCTCTGTGGGCATACTCTAGAATCTAGAGTCTAGATTTAGAAAAGAGTTATCAATATGACTAGTAATAAGACAACAGACTTGAGATATATGATTTAATATTTTTTTCTTACAATAACTATATATTTGCAATTTATTGCACATTGACTGTTTGAAAACATTTTGGAATAAAAATTAATTGATTCTCAAATCATTAAACTTCTTTTTTTGTAGCCTGTAATTGTATTAATTAAAAATAAATATGCGAATATGTAAACTTTAACTTATTGAAGGTTATTAAATTTTTCAGATGCGGCATGCAAGCCTATTCTTGTCGACAGGCAAATAATTTTCAATCTACCTCTGGAAGACTTTTACAAATGCGGAGTGACAAGAATCATAAACAAAGCCACTGTAAGATTCTTTTAAAATCATCCGCATATACTAATGTACAAAACCCTAATCTTAAACTATTCTCAACAGAATTTGAGGACATTCTACCACAGAATAATTATTGAAACAACAAACAATGGCAAGGAAATGGTTCAGGTGAAATGCCTTAAGAGCGGAAATCACACGATAGTGAAGAGGAACGTGCTGCCAGCAGGATTTCAAGAGCCAGTGTAAGTGAAAACTCATTGTTAATCTATTTATTTTATTTTTTTAATGATTTTGAATTATTTTTAGTGACCTCGACATAACATCCTCATTTGTTGAAGAAGCACCACAGCCGAAGCTTCAAGTAGGAGTGAGGCAGGCCGGTAAACTGGTATCAGGCGAACTGAACGTTAATCCTGGTACTCCACTACAAATGGAAATTTATTTGGATAAAACATCTGCACCAGTTTATGGCCTACTTGTCAGTTACATGCAAGTCAGTGACACGAAGAACCAAGAAGAAACTATCATTTTCAATGGGTATATTAATTCTTATTAAAACCTTAACTTTATGATATTTTAAAAGCTTATTCAATGTATGTAATTGGATACTTAAATTTTCATTTGCTACTGCCAATTGTTTTTTGTCATTGGTTGAACTTGAATTAGACTATTTGATGATGTTGATGCACTGCAGGATGATAATTTACAAAATATAAATGTACCAATAAATACCGGGGGTTGTTCATTCATTACAAAATCTACTGCTCTTTTATTTATAAATTATCTGGATAAATAAAGGAAAATGGATTAATAGGTTGATCTTGAAATAAATTTATGCACTTGATCATCGCGAATTTGTATAAAAGTAGTTAGTGAGAGAAGGAAACAGAAATTCCAGGGGCTACAATGGGAATTGAACCCACAACTGACAGATTGACTCCCTAATTCATCCACCGTGATCCGCATTTGATCACTGAGACATGGTTATGCTTTAATATTCGCCATGCAATTTTTCCAAGGATTGTAGTGTTGAACTTGATTTGGATGAAATACAGAGAGGTAGATAATGGTATATTCCCTCATGAAATATTGTTTTAATCCATCTATAGTTAAGTATTTCTCAAAGGTTGCATTGTCAAATTGTCTTCAATATCAATGAATGCATTATTTCTTTATTCAGGAAGCGATTGTCAGATTTTTTACATTATGCAGAAAACAAACACTTTGAGAGAGTAGAAATACTTTGATTGAATATTAAAAAAAAAGTTTTTTTTTTGAATTGTATAAATTCACTTTTTTCCACATCCTACATGTTTTTTGTTAAATTTAAACAATGTTTATAAATCCCCAGCCCTGAAGATGATCTCAATAAAGATCGAAACGGCGCGGTAAAGAAAATGTTTTTCTGAAATCTACATCACACCAGACCGCATCTCCCGATTTCTGAATAATTGTCTTCAATATCAATGAATGCATTATTTCTTTAGAATTCAAGAAGCAATTGTCAGATTATTACATTGTTTGCTCTTTTGCGAGGTATGCTGTATGGGTGAAATAAAGTAGTAACAATAGTTTCATTTAGGTATATATAAAGTATTTCCTTTAGTGCCACAATCTTTTGTTTTAGTCTCCATTTTATTATTATTATTTTAATTTTGTATAGAAGTTTGTTGGTTCAATATTGTATAATATGCGTGTAAATTTCGCAAGTTTTTTTGTTCATGAAAATAACAGTCTAAAGGTGTCAACATTGTCAAGGTAGTAAAGAATTTTTTTTTATAATGAATTATTATTAGAAGTATTTAGTAATAAATAAGTTACTTAGTAAATTTTTGTTAAGTTTATATGTGACATTTATCTAAAAACTTATAAGAAATTTCATTTGATTTTGCCTATTGAAGGGGCCTTCAATCAAATTAAATTTGGCCAAGAGCCACCTATTTATTTACAGTTGAAAAAAGGCCATTTTAATTAAAGAAATTTCACCATTTTGGGCAGTTTTATCTAATCCGAAGATTTTCCGTATGTACTAAAAATGCTTGTATTTATGTTTTCAGTTGTTCGGTGGATCCCTATTTGTTCGAAAACTTCAATACCGTAGATGGAGATTTTTTGACAGCAAAATTTAGGGCGTTTAAGTTTCCCGATTCGACCTACGTGCAGTTCAAAGGGACTGTTAATGTCTGTCTGGATAAATGTAGAGGAGTGAGTATAATATTTTGAATTATATTAAATAAACAAAAGAAAAATTGAATTATTTTTTATTGTAAGCTGTTATTTTAAATATGATTGTGCTTTTTAGATTGAATGCAGCAATGGACAAGTCGGATTCGGTAGGAGAAGACGAGAAATACCATCAATACCACCGGACCCGAACAAAGTTTTTGAAGTTTCTATCACATCGTATATAAAAGTTGATTACAAAGGTGATAACATTCTTGACAAAGGTGTGTAAAATGCATTCGTTTTTAACTAGGAACGCTAGTCTTGGATATGTACCTTAACGAGGATTTTGTTTTCTGAAGTTAAACTAGATCTTGGGTCGGAATCGCCGCAGTCGCTGGAAAATAACGGCACTACAGTGAGGCAACTACACGATCAGAAGCACCAGTTAAAACTAGAAGGGGAAGAGGTTCGTGAAGACCTCATTTATACCCTTATTGAAGAAAGAAATGCCTCCCCCTTGCAAACTGCATCCTACATGATGATGTTTTTGCTGTTGTGTGCACTTTTTCAAATGAACTAAGTGTTACAAACAGCCGGCATTTGTCGCAGTGCAAAATATTGTGTGTCTCAAAAGGAAATTCAGAACAATTAAATGAAATTAATGACTATCAAGCTGGGTCCTTTTTGTAAATAATTAACTGTATTCGCTTTTTATCAATATTTATTTCAAAGCTGTGATTTTATGACATACACTGGACTGAATTATTTTAACAATACTCAAATTAATGCGTAGTGAATTTTAACATACAATTTTACACTTGGTGGACACAATAATTGCGGGCAAACTAATTAACATTAAAGTTCTAATTTTGAGAATAATTTAATACACCATTCTGCTGTAATATACACCCAAAAGTGGTTTCATTTATTGTATTTTGTTTTCGTGACGCATAAAAAAATCAGGCAAACCGAAATGTAACTCCTAATTTTAATACATAAATTAATGTTGACTATGTTAGTTGGAAATAAAAATTGGGTTTTGCATACGGTGTGCAAAAAAAATTGGTGAAGGAAAATTGTCCTTTCCATAAGTCAAATTTGACTGATTTATCTGATAATTTTTCTGTATATAGATAAAACGTGTGAAAAAAAGTTAGCCATTTATTTCCTGTTATTTTATCATTATGAATTTCAAAATTTAAACACAAACTTTGGGTATGTAAATAAGCTTCTAAGCTACTCATAAAATATATATCTATTTGAAAAATAATAATGATTAAAACACAGTAAAATGTAAATTGCCTGACAATGGTCGGAAATGTATTTTTTAATTAAAATCGCTAGTCGAGAATTTAGGTGGACAAAATATGCTTCTGTAACATACAATAAAACTCTAA
This sequence comes from Cimex lectularius, assembly GCF_000648675.2. Classification (NCBI taxonomy): domain Eukaryota; kingdom Metazoa; phylum Arthropoda; class Insecta; order Hemiptera; family Cimicidae; genus Cimex; species Cimex lectularius. The sequence goes on from NW_019392699.1 coordinate 480,244, forward strand.
CACAATGTTTTTATATATATAAATTTTATTGCCTTTCCTATACACAGTAATTTTAAAACCTCTGATAAAGTGGACATGGAACAAGATATGTACAATTTTCTTATTAAAGTATCAATTCTACATACAGGTAAGAAAGAACAAACTGATCCCTAAGTTGTTTTCCATCTATCAGCTAAAGTCTGAAGGCAATACCTGCAATAAAGTTGACGTTGTTTGAAAAATTCTACTAAAAACTGGTATAGCACTGCAGAGCCATTCTCTCAGTTCGAGAAGCTATTACAACTTAAAATATGCAGTACATATGAATATGTAATACTAATAGATAAGACATTATTTCATTCCAGCTACTAGTATAAATAAGATTCCTACAAAAATCAATAGCAAATACTGGGAAACAATCCAAGTTATATATCTAGCATTTAAAATATATATTTCTTTGATATGTGAAATACGTTTTTGTTGAGTAAGTGACAGTGAATGGAGTGAAGTACGAATAAGAGAGTGCAATTGAGTGAATAAAGCATAAGAGTGAATGAAATGGAATGGAATAATTGAATAAGAGTGCGAGTTATACTAGTAAAAGGTTTTTCTGATTTTTTTTTTTTTTGCTTTATTTCTTTAATACCTTGCCATTGTACAAGATGTAGCGCAACACTAACTATTGCTCCACCGTACTGACCTACCAGCGTCCCCGAACCATGGACCCGACCTCAGGGAAGCACGGCAGCCCATCTCTGGATGTGCTACAGTTACTGATAGCTTTATATATATAAATTACATTTTTTTAAGAATTTAAATATCACTTTGTAAATCAATAAGTTTTCTGAAGCTGTTGTTGTTTCAAGGTTGAAGGAATTGCCAATGGGGTTAAATTCAAAAATTTCTGCTAGGAAAGTTTCTCTGATTTTGTGTAATTCCTCACGATCGAAAAGTGAATGCTTTAAATCTTCAGGTACATCACAAGTGGAACAATTGGGGGATTGTTTCTGTTTTATTTTGTCATTCGGATTTGTGTAATTACAGAAAAGAAACCCTTACTACCTTCTACATGAATACCAGGGTGTTTTTTTAACATTTTGGAATAAGGCCCTGAAGAAAGACCCATTTTCAGGTGTACCATAAATATACTGCCATTTTTTGATCCTGAGTTTACTGAATAAGCACATAAGCTTTAGCGCATCGAGTTTCGGAAGCTTCAAACTTTGAACGCTGTCAAAATGAGTAGCATTGGCCAATTTATCCAGTGTCATTACTCTTTATTCCACTGTGGCCTTGTACCCAACAGAAAACTACATTCTTTTTTTGCCTGCTGAGATCAAAAGTTCTTTTAATAATCTCACAGAGTAACTAGACTAGTCCAGCTTCGAGTTGTTGCTAAATCGCACTTTTGCTGTCTGACATAATACAAGCCTTGGTGACTGTTAACTCTGATATATATTGAAGGGCTTTTACAATGGCAAACATTTCTGCTGTAAAGATGGATACTGTGATAGGAAGGGAAAAGACTTCAGAAAACCATTTTCGGATCCAGAAGGGCACCCTCTAGCAGCAAACAGGTTCAGAAAGAATTCTTCGGGGTCTAAGAGGAACATTTTGTTTGACATATTGGGAGGAAACAAGGTTTTTCTGAAATAAATTTAAGGGAAGATTTCAAAAGAAGAAAAATCCGTTAATACTTTCACACCTGTGATGTGTCCTTTTTCTTTCTTTTGACCCTTTCACCACCTCTACCACCTTTTACTGACAGATATCTGCAATTTTTATAGATTTTTTCAGAAAAGAGAGTGATCGGTTTAAGCATGTAAAAAACCATGTTTTTGCCAAAAAAAATTGTGGATTAACTCAAAAATGGTCGGGCAAAGAGGAAGATGACCAATTAGTTGAAAGCTAATTAACATTTCCTTTCTATTGTAATAGGGTGCCGCTCCAGGACTTTTTTTTAAATGGACAGCGTTAGTTATACTGCTGACCTGTGCAGATATTGCCAAGAAGAAGAAGAAACAGCGGAACATGCCCTGTTGTTGCGAAGGCCTATGTAGTCTGAGATTCCTAATCAGGGGAGAGGAAAAACCAGGGCTTGAAGGGATACACATCACTTGAAAAAGCTTTGGGGTCTGATTAAAAGCCTTAAGTTTAACAAGGAGCTCTAGACAAAAAAAGGAGGTACATAATAGACCAATACTGGTCGCAGTGCATAGGTCATAAAGAGGTTGCTCCTATATAATCTATCTATTCCCAAATCAGTACAAAACTGACCAATAAACAAAATTTTAAAACACTAATTATGCAAAAGTACAATAGTTAAAATTATTCTAAAAACAAAAACTAAATCAATACCTGCATAAAATATAAATAACATTTTACAAATCCTAGCAACTCACTATATACACATCTGAGCACTGGCGAAGTTCCAGCAAGCTGCCATGTGTATCTTTACTGGAACGAATTCACCTGGTTTTTCTCACCCACAGCTAAGATGGGCTTTTAAAATTGCTCCTGGTTCTGCCCTAGCATCAATGACGGCAGAGATATCAATTTATTCAGCGGAATTATTAGCAATTAAGGCAGTGTTAACTTTCTTTAACTCAACCTTCCTACAACGAATCACATTATAATTTGCACAGACAGCCTCAGTGCAATCCAGTGCTTGCGAAACACATTTACCAAAAATTGGGGACCGCGGTAGCCGAGTGGTTAGCATGAGAGACTCTCACGCCGCAGTCGTGGGTTCGATTCCCACCGTCGCCTCTGGCCCTTTTTTCACAATAACCCCACCAAATTTGAACACACATATACGAATTGTCACATGGCTAATATGCATAGTTCATAACGAAAAAAAAAAAAAAATTATATTGTAGCTGACATAAAAAAGACGGTTAAAAACTTTCTTCTTTTAAAAAAAAAGGCCTCTTTCGTGTGGATTAAAGGACATACAGGCATCTATGGGAACGAAAAAGCCGACAAACTTGCAAAAAACACCACAGTTACCCTCCCCTAGAATCATAACGATCCCTTATACAGACCTTTTTCAAATATTGGAAACAAGAATTCAAATAGAATGGCAAATTGAATATTCTGCCTTGGATAAGGGAATGGCTTATAAAACATTATTTCCACTTGTGAAAATAAAACCGTGGTTTAACAAACTAGACTGGCAAAAAAGACATAACCACCAAACATCGGTTACGAACAAACCATGGCATCTGCGCAGCGTATCTTCACAAGATTGGCATAAAACAAAACAGTAATTTGACACATGCGGAGTAAAGGAGGACCTAACGCACACAATGTTTCACTGCAGCCAACATTTGTCAGCCAGAAATAAATTCTACCAGGATCTGGAGAAAGAAGGAGTAGAACACCCAACTACGGAAAGTGGAGCTCTATTCAAGAATCCCAGTGTGTATATCTTGATAATAAAATTTTTAAATGATGTGTTTGTGAAAATATAATATGAACTGTTTAAATTGTATATATTCTTTGTAACATGGCTGTATAGTTTTTTGATACCAAAAGAAATAAAAATAAATAAAGAAAAAAAATTAAAAAAAAAAAAACTATAAATATTAATCTTAGGCGCTTTGGACATTGTAAAAATTTGATAACTTAATATTAATTTTTTTGATAGGGATTTCAAAATATACATTTTTATTAATAACTGACTCACTGATCATCAAAATTATAAGGTACTTTCTGAATAGCTAGAATCGTGCAATTCAGTAAAAAGGTAGGTTTTGAATAGCAAGTAAGCGAAAAAATCTGAAAATTGCAATTTTCTCAAAATTAGTGCCACTTTAAGGGGAAGAGTTATCAAAATTATAAGACACTTCCCGAATAGTTAAAAGCATGAAATTTGGAAAAATATATATCCTATGTTGTAAAAAAAGTAAGAATCAATTTCGTTCTTTTATTTTTATTGCTTAATTAACACTTGGCCAGTTTCTGAATGAGGATTAAAAAATTCAAGACCATGTGTGCTCACACACGTGGGTGGGTGAAGGAAAGGTAGCGAACTCGGGGAAAAGAAAAAAAATTCAGACTCTTCATTGCTCAGAAATATAGGAGTGAAGTGAAGTTAGCCACAATGTAGTGCTACTTTGATTGATATGGTTGACTTTTTTGGTAGGGAGTCGAAAATTTTTATCTTTTCGTGTGAGATGAGTTCTCAGGTTAAGGGGCTAAAAAAAGAACGGACTTGGCCATAGTGTAGACACATTACATTGATGGGATAATTTTTATGGAGGGGGAGTCTAGTCTAGGACCTGGCCCTTTTTTTCACGGTTAGGTTTTTCTTGGGATAATGAATTACTTTTGGAAACATGACTAGTTATATTTGTGATGTTTCTGAAGGCAATTAAATTACGCATGTCTGGTCGGGGCTTTGAGGCAAAAGTAGGTTATATCTTTGAGTATATTTTTAGTCCTACAAACCACACTTTTTCATATCAAACGACTTTTCCCTTTTACGCTTATATTCTCTGAGAAGTGTATTTTATTTTGTGAGGCTTATGTTATTATTGCTGGATGTGGCAAAAGTATTTTGACAATTTCGATTTTGATTGAAAATCATGCACACCCAATTTTTTTATGGATTCAAATTTAGAAAAAATGGTACAAAGATATAATCCTAATGTATACGTGCACTGGTCGGTTGTACTAATATATTGAATTATCTATAAAAAAAAAAAAAAAAAAAAATGGAATAGTTTAAAATAAGAGTACTCACCACGTTGAGTGCTGTCTCCCGCCTTGTTCGTCCCAAGCGACCAGTGAGGTATAAGTTGAGTGGCGATCTTGACACAGCAAATACGAGCTTTCTTGCAAATATTGTTTGGAAAGCTATTTGCGGAAGTAAAAGGATAGAAATAACCAGTTTGAAATTGGAAGTAAGGAAAACTAGTAGTTAGGAGATGGATATTACTTAAAAACAAAACAAAATATTTCTTGAAAGCAAATTCATTGGAGGCATAAGAACCATGATCTGAAAATGAGCACTCTAGGTTAGAAGCAATTTGGCAGCAAAATGAAAAACGTCTTTCATACAGAGGCAAAATGGGTACAAAAAACACTAAAACAGCATAGAACAAAGTGAACAAAAATGTAATGAGGCTGAAAGGGGAGCAAATAAGATTTTTAAGGCACAAAACGTCATAAAAAAACATTACACATAAACAACGCAGACACCTAACTTTTTGCACAAAATCTTTTCACCTTTCTTTTGATTTTTCGATCCATTAAAGAAGATACTTTACTCTAAAACAAAATAAATATAAAAAAATTACTCTCTGACAATTCCATAAGATATTAAGCTTCACAGATGATAAAAATATAGTTTACCTTCTATGCTTTCGTTTTTCTTGGGTTCCCAGCATTCAATGTCCCTGGTTGGGGTTCTACTATCTCGTTTGGGGTGTACAATTTTAAGATGGATCCAGACATGCGGCATGGCGAGCACTGAGTATTGTTGCTCGGTGAATAAGCACTAGTCGGGATTCAGCGAACCTTTACTCAGCATCGGTGAATCCCACATGTCTGGAACCACCTTAAAAAAAGTTATAATGTAGTTACACACAATTATCGTTAATAACGAAACAAAAACAGTTTTTAAAAAAATATTTTTTTTTAACTTTTTGGAATTCTAATATAAATATATAAGGTTAAAATAAAAGTATATCTGAACATATACACTAAAACTTACTTCCTTATAAAATTATATGAAAAAAAAGAAAATAAATGTGCAATACCTTTAGAACAGAATGTCAGAGGAAGAAACAAAATATACAGTTGAAAAGTGGGCAATCCATGTAGCTAAACCCCGAAGTAAAAGAGAATCTAACACTGCCAGCCCCCACCAAAACGCAGAGAAAAGTTCGGAACTGAGTGCGCCGATTGGCGTAAAGACATATGGCTGGCTGAACCTTTGTTTCGCCATGTTGGCAAACACCGTGCCAAACGTGTTAATACTAAGTGCGGCCTACTCCCAGAATGAAAATGAGGATGTAGTCAACTACAGTCAATATCTTAAGCAATTGTACAACTGCACTGAACAATAAATAAATGCAAAATTTACTTGCCACACATAATTTTATTTATATTCAATTGTTAAGTATACAAAGTATGTATACCAAAATCACAGAATCAATTATAACATGGCGATTTTTCGCAAGTTTTTCTTTATAAATCATTTTTAACAGATCTTCTCAAAAATATATATATAAGTTAAATTAAAGTTAAATAAAACTTAATGAGATTATTTTTAAAAAAATTGTATAACTAATAATATTGGCACTTGAATTTTTCTTAAATTATAACAATCATAATTTTATCATGGTACTAAAAAATTTTGAGTAAAAACTTTAAAGCTTGCAATAGAGATTTTGCACAAAAATGGTGGAGATTGGGATTGTGCATTTACATGACAAATTTTTGTTTTACATTCTGAACACTCCGAATTGTGTTTGTTCTATTGGAGCATTCATGGTAGCTGCCAAGCTGAGCCCTAAGATTTTCCTTGTGTCTTTTGGATCAATGATGCCATCATCCCAAAGTCTAAAAATCGCGTATAAATCAACTTACATTTAGTCAGGAAATAAAGTCAAGCAAACTTACCTGGATGTTGAGAAATAAGGATCACCTTCTCTTTCAAACTGTTCTATAATCGGCGTCTTTATCTTTTTTTCGTCTTCTTCTGTCCACTGAAATTACAATTACTTATTATTATTTAGAGGATTAAAACAATTATAGTGGTAGCAAGTTATTTAATTGACATAAATTTTCAATTTTACATTTTATGCTAGATCATTTCTTTATGTTCAGATAAAATAAAAGCATAATGATAAATTTTAAAAAGTGAAAACCATTTTAAATTTATGTTAAAAAAAAGTTTAAAAATATTTATGTTTATGTAATCAACTGGATACACAAGTTTTATTTATGTAAATATATTATAACATATCATTGAATCTTATTAAAATTATTTAAAAAATTGCACTAGTTCAGTTGTTTTTACTTAAATAAAAATTCATCAAAATCAAAAATACTAATTTATTTAGAGTAACAAGGTATCCTACCTTAAATTGTCACAATACACCAGTAAATAATCATAAGTAAAATTATTAAAATCAATTTTTATTACAATTAATAAAGGTTTTTAGTTGAGATGAAAAAAAGTTAATGGCACGAGTGGGATTCGAACCCACGATCTTCGGCTAGATACGCCGCTGCTCTACCACTTGAGCTATCGTGACCTCGATCCACTCGGACATCAACTTCCTATCTCAACCCCACCTATGAGTTTTCCCTCCTTTTTGCCATTTTTCAAATGTCGTGTAATCGGTTTGGATTCTCGACGACAACTGAAATGGTCACGGAGAGCTTTAGTGAAGTGTACTTCATATGAATTCGTTAAACTCACTAACTTCGTGGTCCACTTGACCAATTAAATCATTACAATTAATTAAGGTTTTTAGTTGAGAAAAAAATGAGGGAAAACTCATAGGTGGGGTTGAGATAGGAAGTTGATGTCCGAGTGGATCGAGGTCATGATAGCTCAAGTGGTAGAGCAGCGGCGTATCTAGCCGAAGATCGTGGGTTCGAATCCCGCTCGTAGCATTAACTTTTTTTCATCTCAACTAAAAACCTGAATTAATTGTAATGATTTAATTGGTCAAGCGGACCACGAAATTAGTGAATTTAAATCAATTTTTATTACTAGTTTAAATTTAATTATTTTGGTTTTCATTATTGTTATTATCTAATATTTTTAAAATATCTCAATTATAGTAGTCCAGTAATTCTAAAATCCAATTTTTTTATTATTATTATTATTGTTATTATTGCTTCCAGATATTTTTTTTTTGTTAGTGTATTCCTGTTTCTTTTTTTTATTTATTTATTTAAATTCATACTTTCGTAGTGAGTTTTGGCAGCTATAGATAAAACAGTTTTTAATTTCTTAATTTAATGTAGTCTTATTTTACATTTTTATTTCCTGAATTTTTGGTCTGACCTAAATAAATTGTATTACATTCATTGCAAGATATTTTGTAAAGGATGTTATTTCTGCAATTAGTGTCAAATGTATGTTTTAAATGAGTATACACTTTTTCATTTTTAATACTGGTTTAAGTACATTAATTAATTATTTAAAAAAATATAAATTAAAGTAGTAATCTGCTCACCTCTTTTTTGTTTAATAATCTTTTATCTCTGGCGACTTGGGCTAAAACACCAGCTGCCTGCTCCCCTCCCATTACAGAAATTCTCGCATTAGGCCACATGTACAAAAACCTAGGCCTGAAAGTTCCAATTTTTTTAAAATAAAAGGTTAGGTACAATCTTTGATAACTAGTCACTCATTCTAATCACTGTTACTTGTTATAATTAACTTGCAATTGCTTTCCAAATGGATTAATAAATTTCATGATATGTGAAAATTGACTAGTGACATCACAACCTAATGTATGTTAGATCATATTATAAGATGAAATAAATATTTCTCATGTAAATATACATTTATTAGATCAACTAAAAACATGCTATAAACCCCAAAACTTAAAAAAAGCTTACTAGCAATAAATGGAAGATGACAAAAATTATAAGTAAGCAATTTGAAAATGACAAAGTAGATCTAAATATTAATTCTAATAACACTAAAATATTTTTTTAATGTGAAATAAATATTAGAACTAAAATAATAGTTAGAAAAAGAAATTATCAGGCTATATATCATTTGAAATAGGATTTCTATAGAGAGTAATATATCATGGTAGTTCCCATCCTAGTGGTTAGGGCATCTGATTCATATTTGCCTTGCTAGCAGTTCTGGGTTTGAATCCCAACATATCCCATGGCTTTTTAATTGAGAAAAAGAAATCTATTGTAAACTATTGTAAAGAAGTTTGTGCCTTCCCTTGGTTTATCCGAAGGGTTTTTGGACGTTACGTCCTTAAAGACAAAACTTTTTGAATAAATGCAAACCATGCTAACATATGTGTGGTACATTCAACCTTACTTTATCACAAATGGTTAAGACATAAAGAAAAAAAAAGATGTGTTAGAATAATAACAAACCCAAATTTGAGAGAATCTACCTTCAGTAGGTTAGAAAATTACTTTTTTTTTTTTAACAAATAACTAGAAAACATATTATACTAGTATTCTGATTTGTTATATTTATTAAACAGTAAACAAAATATCCACACTGAAAGAGGTATTAATAATCCCCACACCTGCCTGTTTATCTTGATTACCCTCGGGGCAAATCTTACCCATAAGCCCTTCCGCACATGCCGTAATTGCCAGCTCCATATGAACCACCAACAAGCACAGTTATTTTGGGTACTCTGGCGCAAGACACAGCTGTCACCATTTTGGCTCCATTTTTTGCAATTCCGCCAGCCTCGGCATCTCTCCCGACCATAAAACCTACAAATTTTGACAATGAAGAACAAGATTTAATGTATTTTGTAATTATTACCTGTTATATTTTGTAAGAAAATTAATGGAATTTTACGCTGGCAACACAACTCAATAAAATGTGCTCCCTGTAAATAAATTTTTATATTAAAAGATAACTGAATAATTTTATTTAAAAAATTTCAACCTTGTGATTCTGGCCTTTTTTTCAATGAAAAACCTACTTGGAAGAGCTTTCTATTCAAATTCAGGCCTGCTGGGATTTGAACATGCATTTCAGTGATGATTAAAAAATCAAATTTTTTTGTTTAAAGAAATAAACACCTTAACAACTCAGTCAATTAATTGAGATATTGATTAAATTTTTACAGCCCGTCTAAAATTATGAAGAATGGAGATATGAAATTGTAGTAAACTAAAATTATTGATATTAATGAATTATCATCAAAATGTACTGAAAATAAGCATGAAGCAGAATGTTGTTTTAAAAAAGTCTTACTTTAAGGGCAGATTCAGAAAAGAGAACTCCATTATTTGCAATAATGCCAACAGGATATCCGTATAAATGGCAAAACCCAGTGACAAGACTATCACCATACCTTGCTTTGAATTCAGAAAATTCAGACCCATCTACAATCCGAGCTATAACCTGAAATCCATTTGAAGATTTATTTGATGTTACATTAGAATGTTAATTTCTTTTTACAAATTACCTCACGGATGTCGTAACTTTTTTTTAAATTGGTTCCTACAATGCCGTATATCTCATCTTGGTCGTATAAAGGTGGTTTGACTTCATCCGCTACATCCACCGGAACTTGCTTTTTGTGATTTAACCTTTTAACAATTTCCCTTGCAATGTGAAGAGCATGCCTGTCATTCATGGCATAATGATCCGTAACACCTGATACCCTATACAAGTATTGAAATTTTTTTTTTTTTTTTTTTTTTTTTTATTGCCCCTTGACAGGTTAGCTGCTAAGGTCATTGCTGGCTCCTTACATTTTATAAATCTCCCTTTTTTTTTAATTTTTTTATTACCTCTATCTTTGATATTTAACCCTTCCACACATGATTAAGTAAATTACAATACACATTCATACTATTTAAATGATTACATAACCTAAGTTTGGTGCGACAGAAAAGTTCTCGATATATTGCTGAGACCCTGCTTCTACAACTATGTTAAACTTATGTATGTATGGTCTAAACCTGTGGTTGAGAGACCAACAAGGCGTTTTTTTCACCTTGATGCCACCCTTCATTCATGCCAATAAATACATTCACATAGAGTCAAAATCACACATTCACTAATGTTAACCAATTTGGTTGGACAGTTCTGTTAGTCAATATTCTGTATAGACCATGTCTAAACACACTTAATCACCCTTACAATCCACAATCTGGGAGGGGGGGTCACCAGGATTTTTGATATTACAGTGGTGACTATCCCCTCCCCACCACACTGCAAATATCTTTACATATAATTGTGAACATATGATGTTTGTTGATCGACCTGCAGATAATCCTTGCAGAGTTTCAATCTTCATGGAGGTCATTAGACAGGTGAAGAAAGGAAAAGACTAATTGTTGCGTTCACCAAGCTTTCGGTAACTTATAGTGCCATCATCAGGGCTTTCCCAAGAGTGCAAAAAACGATTAACATGGTAAAAATGTCTTGGGTTTAAGGTTATGAAGCACATGGCCAGCATATTACATTTAACATGGTGAAAATAGTCATCTCGCTAATAAAAATCCATATGACTGTGGTTCAACACTTTTGTTCTGACAATTTCTTATAGGTAACATTTATGATCACAGAATATTTTGACTAGAATTAAAGCTACTTATAAAGACTATCTACACAGGATTAACATTAATGAGAGACAAGCAACAGTGTCGCCTCAGGTTGGACTGTTGGGAAAGCCCTGATGATGGCACTATAAGTTGCCAAAAGCTTGGTGAACCCAACAATTAGTCTTTTCCTTTCTTCACCTGTCTAATGACCTCCATGAAGATTGAAACTCCACATAATTGTGAACACTCAAAATGCTGATCAAAATCACGGCCAAACCTCTCCATGGATTTTCAATCTTGATGGCTTAAACAAAAACCCTCTCAATTTTATTCAGAAAATTATCAATAGTATAAATTATTAATCGTGAGGATGATAAATAAATAATTAAAATATGATAAGCAGGGGCCAGCACCGGAATTCAAATTTGGAAAGTCATCCATCGGCCATTGTGTACATGTTGTGCCTAGCAGTAACAATTACATTACAATTTAGTACTAAAAAAAAAATACTTTGAGTACTAATATTGTTGTGTTATTGTGAAATATATTGGTGTTTTTTTTTGTTTTTTTTAAATTGTACATTGCATTTTTTGTTGTATTAATCAGTGGTCTGTGTCTAACAACATAACTGATCTATTCTATTGTAATGGGTATTATATTGTATTTATTTTAGATTATATTTTTTCTGTTTTTTGTTTGTTGTATATATTTTGTTGTTTTAACCATTAACCTTAACTGTCTAATAATTGGAATGAATAATCAAGAAAGAAGTGGCCGCCCACCCAAGCAAGGGCAGGTTTTCTATTTCCAATATTTTCTATTTCTATTACCAAAAAATGAAAAAATAAGTCTTACTTGCTCTGATTTTCGACAAATTTTATTTAACGTAGACTGCAAACCTGAGCACAGCTTAGGTTCAGCGGATGCTAAACATTTCAGATTCACCGATTCATATCCAAATTAAGTACTTTAAAAGGATACATTAAAGCTTTGTATGATAATAAATTAGATTATAAGTGAATGTTTGAGTCAGAGCTTTATAGAACTCAGAAGGGGTTTAGCTAATGTAAGATAGATGTTTTAAATGTATCAGTTAGGGCGTGAAATGACTTTAGCCGTTAAAACGCCCTTAAAAATTAATAATAATAATGATAATTGCAAATGTATATTTCACTTACCCACAGTGGAGATCTGCTCCTCCCAAATCCTCGGCACTGACAGTTTCACCAGTTGCAGCTTTGACAAGTGGAGGCCCTGCTAAGAAAATTGTACCTTGTCTTCGAACGATCACTGATTCATCAGACATGGCGGGTACGTAGGCTCCTCCTGCAGTGCATGACCCAAGAACAACAGCTATCTAAATACATTTTTTGAAATTATCTTTTTGTTTATACTTATTTACTAGGGAATAATAAAAATCTGTGCAATTTGTAGTTTGTATTGATTTGTTTAGTTAATAGTTCTATTCATCCATGGACTCAATGGAAATTTTTATCAACCATCTCTAAACTTTTTTTTTTTTTTTTAATAACTAGAAATCACGATGATTTTATGATTTAAATAACTTTAAAGAACTTTTAAGCTTCTACTAAAAACTTTTGATCGTTTCATTTGCTATAAGAAGAAAATATTATGTTGAATTTATGTTTTATACTTAAAAACCAATGGAAAAGATGCACAGATATTGTTAAACTTTTATAACTTGTAAAATTGATAGTAACAATTACCTGAGGAATGCCTTTTGAAGACATATTTGCTTGGTTAAAAAAAATCCTTCCAAAATGATTTTTATCGGGAAAACTGTCTGCCTGGTGAGGGAGATTGGCTCCTCCTGAGTCGACCAAGTAAACACAAGGCAAATTGTTTTCCTCTGCTATTTCCTGAGCACGTAAATGTTTTTTTACAGTAATTGGATAGTACGTTCCACCTTTGACGGTGGCATCATTGCCCACGATCATACATTCCCTCCTTAAATTTATGAGAAAATAAAAACAACAGTTCAAAACTGCGAGCAGAATTTGAGGATTTTTTTTACCCTGATATCCTACCGATTCCAGTCACAACTCCTGCTGCAGGAACAAAATCAGGTTGGTACATGTTGTGTGCGGCTAGCTGAGATAATTCTAAAAATGGGGTTCCTGGATCTAATAAACAGTTTATTCTGTCTCTCACTAATAATTTTCCCTGCAGATTTTGTTTATTAATGACAGAAAATTACTTTTATTGATTTTTTTCTTTTAAATGACATACTTTAGAGATATGTCTTTTAACTGCAGTTTCTCCTCCTCCAGCATGGGCTTTTTCCACATGGCTTTGAAGATTAGCTACTAAACTTTGCATACCATTGTAATTTTCCTAAAAACAAACCAATTTAAAATAAAATTATTATATTATTTCTATTTAATCAAAAGTAACAATGATGTTTTCTTAGAAATAATTGAGGTGGAGAACTGTTCTTTCCAACCAGTTGACTTTTTTCTAATAAATTGTTTACTTTTTCGTGAATTTGATCAACCTGAATTTATTTTTAAACTATACAGTAATAAATCTGATAAGAGTATGTATTATTTGCAGACTTTCAGGTCAATAACAAACCAGTGGCTGAGTGTAAATTACAATAAGAAAGGTTTTTCGGCACTTCAGAGAAACAAGACTTTACACTAGAAGGCCAGGTCTACCAACCAGAGAGAGACTATACATTCATCCGTCATCAGGCTCTGCAAAACTGCAGTATTGCAAGAAATTAGATAAGAAATCTGAAAAAGCAAGTCTGAAATGATTTTGATCTCCTCCAAGTCTGTAAAGTCTGTAAGAAGAAGGCTCAATGAAAATAACCTCAGGGACCGGCATCCGGCTCGTGGACCTCTTCTTACCACAGTTCAGAAAATGTCCAGGCTTCAATTCACACAGGGACATGTGAATTGGAGATGAATTTGTTTTACGGATATCAAATCTTCAGATGGGCGTAATTTTGTCTGGAGATTTTCAGATGAAAGGTACGCCCCATGCTGTATGGTTTCTCAGGTGATAATCCATGGTGGGTCATAGATGTTCTGGCGTTTCATTGGACGCCCAAACCGAATTGGCTGTTGTGTCTCTAATTTCAATGAGGCTCTTGCAAGACATAAACAAAGAACAGTAGTGCCATTTACCCCTCCCCCATCGGTGAGGGATTCTTGCTAATCCAGGATAATGCCAGTCAGGTTGGAATTGAATACTTGGTGTTGCCAGCTCGAAGTCCATATTTTAACCCAATCGAACACATTTGGGACCAACTTAAGCAACAAGTATGATGGCGAAACCCAGGTCCTAGCACCCTAGAAGATTCTTGATGAATGGGAAAGAATTCCTCTGGATTTCATCAGAACTCTTTCTCAGGGAATGCGGCATGGGTCTCTGGGCATTCAGGACATAGAGGCAACGAAAAGGTTGACATGTTGGCCAAAGACAACATGGACTCCCTAGGTCCTAAACCCTACTGTAACTTGCCACAAAAGGTAATCTTAAAATGGATCATTATTTAGGCAAACCTGGACTAATTCTGACCTGTAAAACTTACAAAGGAACTACGCAAGGCAACCGCAACTGGTTGCCACTTAAGAAAGCAAATGTACAGTTCAGAAGAGTATAGACAGAAAAAACAGTGCTTATACTGCCAGGAAGAGGAGGAGACCGCAGAACACATTTTATGTTTCTGTGTAGGTCCATATAGGTGCGGGTTCTTGCCACTAGGACAGGAAAAACCACAAGCAAGATCCTACACTAATGAGTTGCTGGCAAGGCTATGGAGGCTGATTAATAACCTGAAACTGGCCAGTGCATTAAAAAAAAACAGAGGAGCTCAATAGATCTCAGTTCTAGGTGCAGAAGGCCTTGTGGCCACCTTTAAGAAAAAGAAAAAAATGATATCAGTAACAACTTCCGGCTGATGGTTTTATCCATGTTTGTATTTACTTATACATTTATTCCTTTATTGTAGTCCTTTTTCTTTTGTTGTAAATAAAAGTATCTACCTATCATTAAGCGAAACTCTGGTCCTAACAACCTGGAAGATTGGAAACTGAAGTTCTTGATGAATGAGAAAGAATTCCTCTGGATTTTATCAGAAATCTTTTGCGAAGTCGACATGGGTCTCTGGGCATTTGGGAAAAAGAGGCAACAAAAAAGTTGACGAGTTGGTCAAAGAGGAGCCAACATGGACTGTCTAGGTCCTGAAACTGTAACTTATCATCTTGTCACAAAAGAGGATGTCACAAATGGATCCTTGAGTCTAAAACCTAGAGGAACAATACCACAAGCCTGAGGCACGCGAAGGGATTCATAGAAGGGCCATTCCCAAAACCTACGAAGGAATTAATGGAAGGCAACCACAACCGAACTAGGTGGTTGGACACCTGACAGGGCACTGCCACTTAAGAAAGTACATGCACCGGATAGGATACAGAGAGAAGAAACGCTGTGCAGATACTGCCAGGAAGAGGAGACCGCAGAACACAGTCTACGTATCTCTGAAGGTCTAAGTAGGTGCAGGTTCTTGCAACTAGGACAGGAAAAACCAAAAGCAAGATCCTACACCAAGGAACCGCTGGCAAAGCTATGGAAACTGATTAATAACTTGAAACGGGCCAGTGAATTCTAGGTTCTAGGTGCAGAAGGCCTTGTGGCCATCTCTTTTATTCCTATCCAAGTAATGCAAAGGCATTTAACCTTGTATTAAATTTTTTTAGGGGACGAAGTTTTTTTTTTTTTTTACTTTTATTTTTTTCTTTACTCAATAATTGTCTTTTTAGAAACAGGTAATAAACAATTTCTACTTAAATATCTTATTTTTGTTATGCAAAACATGAATAAACCTAAATATATTTCAATTTAAAGGTGGTTTTGTACATCAGTGTATACTTTACAAACTTACGATCCTTATATTTGGTTATAAAATAAGAATGTAATTGTTATAATTTACATATTTTAATGTACAGTATAGTTAAAAATCAGACTTACAACATATTCAGGTGAATTTTTGTCAGGCATCGACCCGATCGTTATTGTTCTCCTGTTCGATGCGTCAATTAGATTGACGTTCGCCGATCGAAGAATTCTTTTGAACATAATTCTCGAGCCTTTGATCATCCTTTCATTCCCTTGTTCTAATTCCTATTTATAAAATAATACAGTGGAATCAACAAGTGGGTTAATTCTAATAATCTAGGAATGACACGTGATAGGTTGAAAAACTGATTAGATAATCGTAAATCCCTCTGCCTTTATAATTAAAGAAACTGTCAAATCAGAAGTCAATAGTATAATATTTAATTTGGGTCTTATTTTCATAAAGTAATTTAATAATTTTACCGTTTTAATGTTATACTAGGGCAAGTTTGGGTTAATTGTCATTTAACCAAGTCGAATCAAGAGGGCAGCGATTTCGTCCATATTTTTCATTTCTGATAGTCTATCTTTGAACTTCGTACTTCGTAGTTCGTACTCTGGACTTAATCGTTTGGTACTTTCTTGCACGTTCAAAAGCGTTGAAAATGTTCGCCACCCGATTTGCCAACGGGGCCCGGAGCTTCGTCACGTCCGCCGTGAAAAGAGGAAGCCACGGGGGTGTTCCTGGAGAAGTAAGATCATTTCAGAAACATTTTTTTATATTTAAAAAAAATTAATGTTTCTTTATTTTGTTTAAAAGAACCTGCCCTTCACGCTCGGAGGACCGACGAGGATGACTGTCATGTTCATAGCTTTTTTGGCGATACCCTTTGCAACTCCTTTCGTGGTCGTCAGACATCAAATGTTGAAAAAATAAATTAGGTATTAATTTTAATTCAAAACGTTAGTTATAGATATTAACTATTTCTGACAGTATTATCACACTGGAATACAAGGAGGATTAGCGGATAAGTCAAGGTACCCCGATATACCAAAAATAACTTGGTTTCAAAGTTATAGGGCTTCTCGACAGTTTTATGCCACTATTACAAGAATAACGATCAATCATGGATAGTGGGGCATGCATAAATATAGAATAGGTTTAAGAGAAACTCCGAACTGCTCGACCTCAGCAGATGTTACAATTTGGGCAGAAATTAAGTGC
This sequence comes from Cimex lectularius, assembly GCF_000648675.2. Classification (NCBI taxonomy): domain Eukaryota; kingdom Metazoa; phylum Arthropoda; class Insecta; order Hemiptera; family Cimicidae; genus Cimex; species Cimex lectularius. The sequence goes on from NW_019392699.1 coordinate 497,549, forward strand.
AAGCAAAGCAATTTGGTTCGGGTGAAATTCATAAACGTTGATCCTGTATCGGCAGCCAGAATCCATCTTAATGATTCTCAACAAATGTCTCGTGCCTTAGAAGTATTCTTGATTTACAGGAAAAGCTTGACAGAATTAAATGTGATTGCTCAGAATTGTAATGCAATGTCTGGAATATGAAGGAGAAAGGCAAACCCTTTTGATGGAATCCAGTCTTGGACGGTGTAGAAAGGCGCTTTAGTTTGGAATCCCTGGTCTCAACAAGTAGATTGCTGTTTAGATTTATTAATAAATGCAACATTGAAGTGTAAACTGGTTACACGCTAGTGTATAGTTTGTGGGGTTTAGGCAGGGAGGATCCAGTGTTGGGGTCTGGTCTCATCGGGCCTGGTCGGCACGATGGATGGGGAATTAGGGTGTGTTAGCCCCAGTTACCTTGAGGTCGTGTACTTTTCCATGTTATCTAGACGTTTGATTTTTATCCACGTCCTCCAATGAGGTGAATGTTGAAAATCCTAAAGATAAAGAAGTAAAATAATTTCTCTCCTCTTCCATTCTTGCTGGCTGTGTGCTGTCGGGGTTTGATTCCGGTTGCAGGGTCTTAGTTTTTCCTCCTGCCAGGCTTGACAAGCGCACTTGTGTTGCTGGAGCATGATACAGAATTGTAAACCAAAAAAAAAAAAAATGTATATCTATAAATCCATATACGTATTTAGCAGTCATAATTGATGTATTAATTATTTTAATTAATTTAATCTAAGACATTGGTTGAGATGAAAAAGCAAGTTCACGAGTGAGATTCAAACCCATGAGCAGCGGCTTTGGGCCGAAGGTTGTGGTTCAACCAAGGTTCAAAGGTTCAAATTGCACACGTGACACTAACTTTTTCATCTCAATCAAGACTAGATTAAAATGTATAATTAATTAAATGTTAAAACTTTCAACACAAAGGCCATTTGGCCATAGATGAGCTGCGTCTCAACCCATTTCAACTCACTTCCTGACCTGACTCCATGTGGTGTCTGTCGCGGCTGTCTTGACATTGCTTGTTTAACTTTAAATAAATTTTTGTAAATTGGCAAATGTTTGCTTTTTCTGTGTAAGAAAATATTATCCTGTGTACAATATCATCACAATGATGTAAAAGGTAATTTTAGATGCTTAAAATAAATCGAAATTTTGATATAAAAAAAATGTTATTCACATAATTAGGACATTATTAAATAATATAATTTAAACTTATATTTTTACTATAAAAAAATAGTATGTACGCAATTAAAAACGATGTAAACACCTTGACAGATTAAGTTGATGATTAGGTGTAGGACGATTCTAATAAAGCTTATAATATAAAACAACTAATCAAATAAATACAAGTTATGTGCGAGATTTAGATGAAAGACTTTTTAAAAAAGAATCTTTATTGCCAAATAACACAAAATGGTTACAGAGAATAACTTTCCTATTCACGGTCTAGATTATTCTATAACAATTAAATATTCGGATCTTTACTGTCCGTTAACTGTCCTGTAACTAACTAGGAATAAGAAACTTATCTAGAGGGAACAATTGAAAGAAGGGGCAATTGTTGAGTCCACACATTCCTAAGTACTGAGATAAGTATTGTTTAAAAGGAGTCTCGTTATTAAAACGGAGATGTAACTTACATGTATTGTATGTAAAAAACAATAATAACAAAATGTAGGTGTAAAATAATAATAAAATAGAACGAATAACATATTAAAATACATCTTATAAAACAAACAATTCAATAAAATCAGTTTATAATTAATAAGAACAATTACATTAAACAAAATTTATATAATACTAAATGTGTGGTGATTAGTGACAGTTAATCGATTTCTAAATAAATAATTCTAAATACTAAAATTAATAGAATAAAAATTAAGAATTTAATTAAGAAGATTAAAAAAAATTATAACTTTTTGTAATCACTAACTTGTGAAATTGTTTTATTCTTCTGAGCATCGTCTTGCTGGTCATCATCATCATCTTACTAACGAATTCAAAATCATTGTCAGAATTAACAGATTATAATAAGCACAAATTATCTGATCGGTCATATTATTTCAAATCATATACCTTTAAAAAATAAATAAATAGAATTTTTCTTTTTTCTAAAGAAAACAAAGGGCATGAAGAAGAAGCAAGATTTCAGGATTTGACAAAACTTACTTTCTAATAAAAAGTAAATAAAACATTAAATTCACTAATGTCGTGGTCCGCTTGACCAATTAATATATTACAGTTAATTAAGGTTTTTAGTTGAGATAAAAAAATCAATGGCACGAGCAGGATTCGAACCCACGATCTTTGGCTTGATACGCCGCTGCTCTACCACTTGAGCTATCGTGACCTCGATCCACTCGGGCACCAACTTCCCATCTTAACCGCACCTTTGGAATTTTCCCTCCTTTTTGCCATTTTTCAAATGTCCTGTAATCGGATTGGATTCTCAACTCGATTTTTTATCTCAACTAAACACCTTAATTAATTGTAATATATTAATTGGCCAAGCGGACCACGAAATTAGTGAGTTTAATGATTTAAAATGAAGTATACTTCACTAAACCTCTCCGTGGCCATTTCCTTTGTCGTCAAGAATCCAATCTGATTACACAACATTTGAAAAATGGCAAAAAGGAGGAAAAATTCCAAAGGTGCGGTTGAGATGGGAAGTTGGTGGAAGAAAATAAATAAAATTAAATTATAATTTAAAAATAATTCATTAATTATAAATAATATATTTAATAAAATTAAATATAAACATATTTTTGGTGTATTAATTTCATTTTTGGTTAACATAGAACCAAAAATGTTTCTAATTTGATGTGATTTAAAGAGATAAATAAACAAAATATCGCTTTTTGTTGCATATTTTAACAAACGATTCTGTAAGCAGAGTAGGTCAGAAAATGCGTCAAAACTTGACCTCCTTGTCAGATTCGTGATTCTAGCATTATTGAACTCTTAGATATCCACTTTTGAGGAAATCTGTGTAAATTTATTTTTTGACTGATAATAAGTCAGTCAATATCCTTTCTGCCTGGCTGACATTCCTAGTGCATGCTCTAACTTCTTTTTTTACCCCCTCAAACGCTTGTGGACTGATTTTCATGGTTCATAATTTGTTTTAAAGAAATTGTCAAATGCATTTTATAACTGTATCAAACATTAAAATCAGACTATTACTTCCACGTAAAAAACTGGAATATAGTATGTATTTTTTATTAACAGAAGAAATTGTAATTAACTGGCTTAAAAACCTATCACCAATTTATGTCTTTATAAGGACTTTATACACCATTTTGTGTTGGTTCATAAATTACATATGGCTGGTGTTGATGAGCTGCTTTTGAGTTGGATGAGGTTCAAATTGGATCTTGCGTTGTGCAAGGCTCAGAGTCTTGGCTGATTTTGTTCAATATCTTCATCATAATAAACATCGCAAATATGAACTATACATTTGACTGTCCTATCTTGGGGTTTTGTCCCTGTTTGGACTTATTTAATAGATAAATAAATACCAAGTGAAGTGTTGAATTTTCTTTTAACTTAAACTTGCAGTTTCTATCATTATACCCAGCATCATTATAAACAAAATCAACTGTATTGTGCATATGTGATTGGTATAAGACATTGGTATATGTCATCTTCAAATGATATCCATCACTGTATGTTAAAATGGAGCATCAATCTGAAGATTGGCTGCACCTTGCTCTCTACGAGTCTAATCTCTTCACGGATGGCAGCAAAATTAATAAAAAAAGAATAGTCATCTTCAATAAGAAACAACAAGATATGGAAACCAAGTACGTAATGAAGCTTGCAAGCTGCTGCTTCAATAATCAGACAAAACTGTTAGCCATTAGATTCGTGGGAACAAAGAAGCAGATTTGATAGTTTGACAGCAAAAACAGCAGCCTTATTTATTCCTCTGCCTAACAACCCTTAAAATTTGATGGACTTGTTTTGACATTTTGCAAGAATATGCAGACAAGTCTGATGGAAATGTTCAAAGTACATGGTCTAATAATGTTAAACATAGATGATCCAATCTACCCAAGCCACTTGCTGAAATATTTAGAAACCTGCTACTTTATTCCATTTTTCAAAGTGGTAGTAAAGCTGGCAATAACTAATTACAGGTCCATTTTTTTGCAATTGTTCTTTCTTAAGTTATTTGAATGAGTCATCAATTCCTGTCTTTTGATTTTCGAAATACTGTCATTCCTGAACAAAATAGTTTCCTCAAAGGTTGTTCTACCAGCACAAATCTGTTAACACTCCAGTATTTCTATATTTATTTATTTATAAGATATTCCATACTGTATAGTGTATACCAATAATTTTATACAGTCTTTTGATAAAGGTCTAAAAGTTGACTGTATATGTGTATTTGAAACACCACACACAACTCTATGCAACTTTTAAACGTGTACAAGCTCTCTCTCTCTCTCTCTCTCTCTCTCTCTCTCTCTCTCTCTCTCTCTCTCNCATCTCTCCCTCCCCCCCTCGAAAAAGAAAATAATGGCGAAGAAATAAATTTGTACATATTTACCTTTTCAATTTAATTGTTGTATAAATTCAAATAAAATTGATAAAAGTTTTTATTTGTGTTGCAGATATGGACAAGAGATGAACTTCTAGTGATTTAATAATAATATTAAGAAGATGGATGACTATTGTAAAATTGATTTCATTTGTTAAATAAATTGTTTAAAAGTACGGACAAATTGAGAGTTATTTGAGTACTTCTATGGGAATATTGCAGTATGCAACACCACACCCTCACCCCTCCCTCTTAGGAGCTACCACCTGGTGAATGACAGCTGTAAGGGAAAAGTCAATACTTTGCCTCCCTTGGGGTGAAATGCACGATGCTCACGTACCCCCTACTGTTTTGTTGAATTACTCACAGATATTGTTAAATTATGTTTTCCCTTTCTGTCCTGATTTTTGTAAAGTGAAGTGAAAAATGGCACTGGCAAGTACAGGTAGTTACTATAAGTTGTTTTTGAAGGGTGAAGCTTCATTCATTCTTTTTCTTCAAAATGTGTAAGTAACAACATTTTGCATGTTAAAAAAAAAAATTTAACTGTAACTTTCCTAAAATTTAAAAATTTGATACAATTTTTAGCCTGGACGAGGACAATATGTTTTTCTTACGGCTTTCAAAATACTGTGAAACATCATATGCAATTGGAATACTTTTCCCAGTATTTGCTTCATTAGACACTAAACTAGGCTTTCAAGTACTACTTGTTTCTTCATTTTCTGAATGGGGAAGCACACTGCTAAAATGGTATGAGAGTAAATTTAGAATTTTATTTTCAATAAGAAATATCTTGGTTTATAATAGGAATTTTCTGTTGGACACTTTGTCCCTTTCCCTAATAATAAAACCATTTCCAAAGTAGACCTGCAGTTCTGAATTGAAAAAAATATACTCAAAGACAAAAAAACAGTTCAAACTACAACATACTTAAAAATAAACGAGATAAGAAATGCATTAAGTTTTAATAAAAATATTTAATTTTTTAAATTAAATATTTAATTTTAATGATTATTTGGTGATTGTGAGATGCAGTATGGTGTGACATAAGTTTTAGAAGAAAAAATTTTTATTGTGCCGTTTTGATCTTTATTGAGATTATCTTCAGGGCCTTGGGTTTATAAACGTTCAAATTTTACAAAAATCATTTAGGATGTGCAAAAAAAGTATTTGTAATATTTAAACAATGTTTATAAATCCCAGGCCCTGAAGATGATATCAATAAAGATTGAAACGTGGCACGATAAAGAAAATGTTTTTCTAAAACCTACGTCACACCAGACCACACTTCACGATCTCCAAATAATCATTGACTAAAGCTCATTAAACACCACACATTTAATTTTAAGAAAAGAAAGGATTTTGTCTTATGAAACAAAATTCAGTTCTTCAACAAGAGTGGTTTAATGTTCAGTGCTTGTTAAAGATGGTGAACGATGTCTACCCCATTTCTTTATAATGTCCCATAAGTATTTATGTCAGCAGAACACTAATCGCATTGCAGTAATCCCTATATCCTCCAAGTAATGTGTGACAACTACATGCACTCAAGTTGTACCCAATGAACGGGTCAGATGGACCATAGAAGAACTTCCTCTTCCTCAATGTACCTTGGTCCAGTCAAAGATACATTCTGTACGATAATCAGTTCGGTTTGGGCCTGGACAAAAACGCTTTGACTCACATATGGCACATGAAGCAAAGCTTTCTCAACACATGGTCCTGGTCATTTGATTGCCACAAACCAAACCATCACTCTGTGAAGAGAAAGCCCCCATTGTTCAAGAGTCCAAGTTGCTGATTTGCGAATAGTCGCCTATCTACTCAATGCCTCTCCAGTAGAGAACCTGATGTGGGATATCTAGAGATAGGCCATTCTTCCAAAGCCTTCTTACAACTGTTTTATAGCTCGCCCTTACATTACAAACTCTATGGAGTTGACTACCTATCAAGAAAGCCATTAAATATACAAATTGTAAAACACGAGACCTTCACAGGCTAATGTTCTGCACAAACTGGGACACATCATCCTGCATACTAACATTCGTTGTCGTATTTATTTCTGTAGTTCAGGGAGTCATCTCATTTCAATAACCTCAGTCTCAACTTGTGCCTGGATACACATTGTTTGACCTGGGCCTCTGATAATTGTGAGCTTAGATGAATTTTCCAGACACTAAACCAATATTGACTCATAATAAGGCAAATCACAATTTTTTTCTTTGGAAATTCTTATTTTTGTTTATAATAACAAGTGAATTGTAAAAACATTTCATTCCTAAAGTTTAATAAAGTATTACTTAATGATACAATTGTATAAACAAAATATTTTGCAATAATTATACATATTTACAAGTTTCCAAAGAATGTATAAAAATTAGTTAAATGCTTTATTTAAAAAAAGGATATTGGCGGAGCCAAGGCCTTATTGGTGGGTGCAAGAGGAAAAATTGAATATTCCGTTGCGGCAATCAGAATTGACGTGCGAAACAGGACCTGGCTCTCCTTCTGGTCATGTTATGTGTTGTGCTGCCCTACAATACGTTTTCCTTCACTGGCTCATTGTCTGGTGTAATGAAAGTTTTACAAACGAATGGTAATATTTTATGCTTAAAACATGTACATCCTCATCACTAATATCATTTGTTTTCAGGGCAAAATACAAGAATCCTATACTCGGATTCTTCTGGATAGTTTATATTTCACTAATTGTTTTAATTGCAGTCGCTAGGGTGAACATTGCTGCACATTTCCCACATCAGTGTATTTTTGGTGCTACGTTAGGTTTGTTTCTATCATTTTTCATAATTACAAGATAAGACTTAGAATTTTTAGAATAAATACAAGATAAGAATTACATTTAAAAATTATTTTCAGGTTATTTACTCGCTAACTTTTTGATCGATGACCCAGAATGGGGTGTGTCACACGGACTTTTAAAGTTGCCTAAGACAAAGATGTTTGCCCTTGCTGTATTTTTTTCACTACTCTCTGGCTGTGTTTATGGTGCTCATCTCTTACTAGGTAAATTTATATAAATTACATTTTACATTTTATTGTATTCTATAAAGTATGTACATAGGGTATGATCCTGGCTGGAGCATTAAACTTGCATTCAAATGGTGTAGAAGGCCAGATACAGTGAGCGTTTATACGACTCCTATTTATTGTCTTGTAAGAGATGCTGGCTGCTTTATCGGCTTGGGCCTAGCCAGCCCAATCAAAGAAAGGTATTAATACATCAAAACCTAAAATCACCAGTTGTATTAAATTCTTTTTTAATTACAGAAAATTCTACCCCATTGTCGGTGCTATAGTGACAACATTATTTTTTGTCAGCACAAGACTCTTGAAACCAATGATGCCAAACAATGATCCATTTCAGTTTTACCTTTTTCATTTTCTTGACAACACCTTCATTAGTGTTTGTCTTTTAACAGTCATCCCTTATATCGCTTCATTGGTCAAGCTCAAGGAAAAAGTTAACTAATGCCAAGTAAAACAGTTTTTTACTGTAAATGTGTGCTGTTGTGTACTCATGTTTTCTTTTGTATATTTTATAAGAAATAAGTGTATTTGTCTGATTTATTTTTAAGTTAGTGCTTACAATGGAATTTCTAGGGCGCACATTAATTAAAAATATTTTCCCCCAGAGAAACTGCAACATTTCACATTTCAAATATTTTCTATATGGAATCGAAAGAAAAAACAAAATCTAAAACTCTTGTCAATTTTGATATGAATGTAATATTTTAAAAAAATCTTATACCATGTTGTCTCCAATCCATTTCTTCAAAATAAAATTCAGGTGGGTGATTATATAATATAAAAATATTTAAAAAATATTACAGCTGAAATACCATCCCCAAAATCAATCTTAAAATTTAATAAAAGTTTTTAATTGATTAATGTTTCTGTAAGTATTTCAGTAGTTAGTTTAGTAATATATATTAAATGTAAATAAAAGACATGTTTTTGACATGACCGTCCCTTATATTTTAACATTTATATTTTTATTGTATGATATTTGTGTTATAAATCATGATCATTGAACTTAAATTAAAAATAATTTTATGGTGTTATGAAATAAACACAGGCAACATTTATGGATGATTGTGGAACTTGAACATTCAATTGTAACTGCAAATAAATAATTCTTCAGAAATCTATGATAAATTAAATAAACAACTTGTGTAATATTTACTTGTTTTATTTATTAGAAACCATGGATGTATTAACATTGCAGAAAAGTGGATAGTTGAGATTGCCAGAGCTTATGTCTCCAATGTCATGTTCAAAGTAAAAGATTTTCATTTTTATTAGCTTTATCGGGTTAATGGATCTACTTAGACAGATTCAGTGATGAATCAATTTAAGCTGATGATGAGCTGTAGGCTCAAAATCTGGATCGTTGAAAACAACTTACTGTGAGGAGGAACTATCTTTTTATAAAGATTGAACACACTCACTCCACCATTTTTCTCTTCTAATAATTTAAAATGTTCATCACATATTTCCAAGGAAAATCTTCGAAACTAAAAAATTGGAGTAAATTATAAAGAAAGGTGCTACCCGGGTATGGTATGCTATGGGGTGGAGACTAACAGGCTTCTGTTATTGGGGCCGGCAGTGGTTTGAGAATCTAGGGTTCCATATTGTGGACAGTTCAGCCCAAGCGCTTTTTTTTCAGAAGGGTAGCAATGAAATGTGTGAAGAGCTGGCCTCATTGTACCCTTAAATTGTTAATCCTAGATTAGGAAATTTGAATAAGGGAAAAATAAAGTTGGAATTAGTTCCTGTTGCACCACAAAAATTTCTAAAAGCTCACAATATGCATTGCAGGACAAAGTTAATGGTGAAATAGACTGGTTGATCAAGGAAGGAATTCTAGAGCATTCAATTTAGCCCCTACGGGTCACCAATTGTCCCACTGCTACAAAAGGATGGTTTTGTTAGAATTTGTGTAGATTATAAACGCAAAGGATATAAATCCTTTTCTGAAAATGGATCAACACCTATACCTTGGATTGAAGATTGTTCCAGAGAATTGGTGGAAATCAAGTGTTTGCCAAAATGGACCTATTTCATGCATATCAACAGTGTGAACTGGAAGAGAGCTCAAGAAATTATGTGGCAATAACAACTCAAAAAGGTCTTTTCAGGTGCACCCCACCCGCATGTTATATAGGATACCGTCAGTACTGTTGGATGACGTTGAGGTGTGGTATACCTGATATAACAGTAAAAAAGTAAATGTATGTAATCCTAATTTCTCATACAGAAATGATAACATGAAATAATGTTGGTAGATCGACCTGCAGATAATCAATGTAGAGTTCAAATCTTCAAGGTCTTTACTAGCTGAAAGAAAGACAAAAGTGTTGGGATCACCAAGCTTTGAACAAGAGAGTCCAACCTTAGGTAAGGCGACGTTGTGTTGTGTTCTCATCTTAATTCCTTTGTACATATCATTTTAACAAACTGTAATTCTAGTCATTAAAATAATACTCTCTGTGATAACATATGTTTTTAATGTCAAAAATAGCTAATAAGAACAAAAAACAGTTGGACTTGTAATTATATGAATTTATTAATGAGATGTCTTGTTCACCATGTATAACTGAATGCTGGTCATGTGCTTCATAACCTAAACCAAAGCACTTTTACAATAGTTTTTTCCGATGAGAATTTTTTTCTCCTCTCTCTTGGGAAAGCCTTGATGATAGCAACATAATGTTGCCGAAAGCTTGGTGATCCCAACACGTTTGTCTTTCTTTCACCTAGTAAAGACCTTAAAGAAGATTTGAACTCTACATAGAAACGATAACTTCAATTATCATCCCTGGAGACAAAATTATGATTACCTTTGTTCGCTATGCAACTAGAATGTCAATGAAACTAATGCATTTTCTAGGCAAATGTTCTATCCTGGCAGAATATCGCTTAATTTATTACAACCGGAGATCTTTGTCACATGATTAGTGTTTAGCCATTTGAAATGGAGACATTTGGGATGATTTTCATTCATTATTGCTTTAAAACATAATGTTTTTGGTGGATGAATTTATTTATTTTTATTTTATTTTATTTTTTTAAACGAGTGTATTTCAACTATGAGGTTATATGTGGGCTTGTATTTTGCCCATTTGTAAGTATGTCAGGTTCGAATGCAAGACCACTGGATTCAAACTCTGGACCTTTACCTTACAGTGATGAGCGCCAAGTCAACGCTTAAACTGTTGCGGTCACCAACGCCTTCTTTAATTAATTTAATGTTAATTAATGTTTCATTTGATTAAAAAATAATATTTTGCCTATAACAATTTCACACAACACCAATATAACTCGACAATATTAGCACCACACTTTATGCCCTGAAACCTGAATAAAGGTCGAAACGGCGGTAAAAAATAAAAAGGATGTTTTTCTAAACTACCACTTTCTTGACCGCTCCTCATGAATTCAACATATTCTTCAGGGAACAGTAAAACAACAAATTTCTTCTATGAAGGGGAAAAAGTTGAAGTTAAAGAGAAATTAAAAAATATGTTATATATTTCATAGAGATTGAAGGGAGAGAAAAATTATTTTAACAGGAATTTCATCAGTTCAAGTAGAGATAGACTTGAGAAGGAGAAAAAAGTGCTACTGAGTTTGTCCATAAAATAATTCACTTGTTCGAAAAAGTTAAACCTAGGACAGGAATTGATTTTTAACTATTAAAACAGTTGGAAACGTTGATTTTACCAGAGTTAATAACGATTTTTAAAGCGATTGGAGAATTAGTATATTTACCATTTTTCGAAATGGAGAAGGCGGGTCAGTTCAAAACTTCAAATTGTCAAATAGCGGACAGCGGTGGAAGCCAGTGTTGCCACACCGAGTGGCCAAGTTTGCCCAGTCACATGTTTTTTATTTTTATTTATATATATATTTTTTAATTGGACAAAGTAAAGAAGACAAATATTTTTGGCCTATCCGCTCGTTTCACAAACCGCAGGGAGAGTTAAATTGAAGTCCGCTAGGGTTTCACTCAAAGGTAGTCAAAGTTCAGCGCTAAGGAGGAAAAATTTAGCCGAGTCGAAAGGGGGTGAAAAACGCGTTCGGACGATTTTCGGATGAAATTTGTGATCTTCAACGTTTTTTTAAATTTTTTGATTTTTCGCTTTTTTAAAGTCGCCTTTTTTTCGTTGGAGGGAAACTCGAAGAGGGCAAGCCGTAAAGACGAAAGAGAAATCGGGTTGGCACGACTGGTTCGTCCTTTATCCAAAGGACAACTGGAAAAAAAGTGCAATCTCTCGTGAATTCATTGTTATTAGTTTTTAAGTAAATAATTAATTATTGTTATTTTTTCTATATAGAGTCCGTTGTCCCCGGTGGTCGAAATAGCTTTAAATGTAAGTTGCCGTTGTTATTTGTCGTACGGTTAACGGTAATGGTCGGGTCCCGGATCGTTTTAACAGTTTGCTAATGGCATTCGCCCGTGAAATTTCTTACGGGACAAGCGGAAAATAATAAATTTTAAATTTCGTCTACATATGTTCAGTTTCTGGTCACCCTTTCCGTCTCTTCGGCCTTAACGCAATACTTTGGAAAATACCGTCTAAATTTATTATTTCCGTTTAGTTTTAACCTTTATTCCAACAGCTACTTTTTTTTCTATCTCCTATTATAATTTTGTCTCCTACGAAAAATATAAAAAAATCAGTCGATAACAGTTTTCCTCCTGTCTAGAATGGTTTTAACGAATTCCCGTTCGGATAACTGAAAGAAGAACGGCACTAATAATTGAAGATGGGACACTCGGATCGTTGGCTGTCGGCCCAGTACAATTTGGATATCATGCGCATCCTCGTATAATTCTTTCCAAGGGGTGTATGGATATTTTATGTAAGTATGCAATTTAACAATTAGCCCAGTCAATCATAATTGGCCCGTTTGCACACGGTGTCCGTTTCATAATGTTGCCGTTGTCATGGGCTGTTAGGACGAGGAAGCGATAGGGCCAGTAAAAAAGACACGAAAAAACCCTAAAACCACCACTTTTAAAAATGCACTTTGTTCCCATTTTGTACAATCATCTCAGGACGCATTTATTACTAATTACCAACATGATAAATTGCAAGTTATCGCATTGAATAAGCGAATCATTTGCGAGTATTGTGGTTTTTGTTCAACTTCACTTTTATCCTTCCCAAATTAATTAGTGAATAAATCAAGCAGAAGTCCCCGCTTGAGCCTTGTATGAGATTTTCTCTTAGCCCTGTTGCTCCAAAACAGCTCTCTCGATAGGTTCCACATCAGTATTTTAATATTGTACAATTCTACAAACATGAGGCATGTTACGAAGTAGAATTTCTGGGAACGATAAGATCATTTTTTGTGTCTTGCAGTTTTACAACATTATATTGATTATGCCATGCCCTCTTAAGTTGTATGTGATAGACAAAACATATGTCATACACTGATGGATAAAACGCACCATTCTTAAATTTTAATGCATTTAGGTTTATTTGGAGATTGTGTGATGTAGGTTTTAGAAAAACATTTTCTTTATTGTGCCAACGTTTTGATCTTTATTTAGATCATCTTTGGGGCTCAAAGTGTGTAGATGTGTGTTGTGTTGAGTGTTACACACCTTGAAGATGATCTAAATAAAGATTGAAATGGCACAATAAAGAAATTTTCTAAACCTACATCACACAAGACCACATCTCACGATCTCCAAAAAAATTGTTAATTAACGGTCACTAAATGCAACATATATTTAGGTTTATTCATATTTTGCATACCAAACATAGGTTTGGTTACAAAAATGTCATTTAAAAGGAAAATATTACCCAATTTAAAAAAAATAGTGAGTAAAGTAATGTAAAAAACTTTTGTGTCCCCTTTAATACAGAATATTTCCACCTCTCGCACGAGTCTGTGCCTTTGCATTCCTTGAAAAAGATTTTTGATAAAATCCTGAGGAATTCTTCCCCATTAATCAAGAACAGCTGTTTTCAACTCTTCTAGGTCGTTAAGATCAGGGATTTGCTGTCATACTCGTTGCTTCAATTGGTCACAAATGTGTTCGATTGGGTTTAAAGCTGAACTTAAAGCTGGCCACACCAAGCGCTCAAGTCCAACGTCAATCAGATAGTAATCACAACTCGTGTGCTATTGGGCAAGACTACCTCACTGATGTGGTGGGCAAATGGCACTACATGGGTTTCAATTGTAATTTCCTCTATGATGTTAGGGACCATCCTCAGAACAACCAATTCAGTACGAGTGTTGAAGGAAATACCACCCAGAACATCAATGACCTGCTATGGAATACCATCTGAGGAACCATACAGCATAGACTTTTTTCCTGAGTGTCTCCATATGAAATTTCCATGTGAAGATTTGAGGCCAACTCCAACCCAACAAAAAAAAACCCGCCCAAAAACCCCAAAGGCCAAATCAAAAAGTCCCGGGCGAAATGAAACCCGGACAATTTCCGAACCGGAAGAAAAAAAAGGCCAAAAACCGGGTGCCCGGCCCCGAAGTTATTTTCATTGAGCCTTCTTATATTTCAGACTTGTCTTATAAAATTTCTGATCTCATTTCCTGTAATGCTGCGTTTTTGTAGTGTGATGACAAGATGAATTTACCATCGCTTCTGTCCATAGACCTAGGCCGATCCTATCCTGGCCTGCTAGCAGAAGAGCCTTTCCTATTGTAGTGATTTATATTCAGTCTCCTGGGGACTTTGAGCTGAATCCTTCCACTAACAATGTTTTGACCCTGACACTGTCATACTCAATCAAATGCCTGACAGGAGCCATTGAAAAAGGATTAAGAATAAGAATAGTTTAAAATGAAATCAACTTTAGGCATAGCAGAACAGAAGGGCATAATGCTACTTTTTATGCAAATGGGATTAATCAGTACAAAAGTAAATACAGGAAGTAAATAAAGCATTATTTACTGTTCATTTTGACTATGATCGCTTCTAATTACTTGTAACTAATGGAGAAACATAATCGATTTAATTTTGAATTAAATAGTGGTGTGTTAAATTTGTCCAACAGTGTATATTCCTCAGATTGGGAAAAAAAGGAGCTTTTTAAATGGTTTCATTTGACATTGATTTTCACATAAGTGCTCATAAATGGTGGTTAACTTCTGCTGTATGATATATCTCGCTGGTAATTTAGCTAAACGATCAAATTGTTACTCGTACATACAAAGTAAAAGCAATAAATATATCAGAACTTAATTTGTTAGAACTATTTCAATGTTTCATCAGTAGGTGGTCAAATCCCATTTTACAATATGTATATACTGTTGGAAATTTTAAAACATCTTAGAATACCAATTTTTGTTTTATTTTTACTTGCATAAAACACTACATTTTACTGTTGATTTGTTTGGCCTTATTGTGCAAGAGCATATTTGTACAAAACAAGTCGTTCATCTATTGTGGTTCAATTCTTTTTTACAATAATATCTTGATAGTATTTTGGCACAACCTATGATGAAATTGTTACTTGTAAAAATTAAAATATGTTGAGACATAGCTGCATGAAAATGTAACAATAGTTTTATAAACATAACATATTTTTACCCTTTTTGTTTCATATTATTTTCTCTTTGTAATTTATACTTAAAACATACATAATCAACATAGGTGAAAGTAGCTTATTTCCATAATTGTAAATTCCAGTAATTTTACTCTTCAAAGGCGGTTGGATTTGATTTAACATGGCTCTCATTCGTAGTTTGATCTTAAACTTCTATCAGACTTTCCTCACAATTATGGAAGTAAGGCTATAATTTAGCATTAAGTTTCCTTGAAGATTATCAAACCTTTGCTCTTAAATAGTGTTCATAATTCATATTTTATGGTGTATTGGTTAATATATAAGCTGTGTTTCCATTTACTTTCATTTAAATATGATGTTGTTAAGGTTACTTTTTAAAATGTGGCCAAATTCCATTGTACAATATATCTCGTTGATAATTTGGCTTCACTGTTCAAATAGATTGCCATCTTTGTGAAAGTAAGGCAAACCTTAAGATAGTGAATTAATGGTACAAACTACAGTTCATAGTTTCTCATGTACAGTGTGCATTGCAATATACATATATAATGCTAGGCAGGTAAAATAATCAGGCTTCATTTCAATAGTAATTAATTTCATAAATTTGCATTTAAATAGTTCAAAATCCAAACTATAATATAAGTATGTTTGCCACAACAGTCTTCAATCAATTTTTTGTTTTTGTTTCATCAGTATAAAATTAAGGCCAAAATGTGAATTTGCTTAATCATTAATAAATGATCTTTACTTATGTTATGGTTGTATGACCTGCGTGATTAAAATTGCATTAATTGAAAGAAACTTTTTATTTTTTACTACTTATTGGTTAGGTCCTCTCTGTGTAATCGAATAGTGTAGGATGGGCAAACTACAGCCTGCAGTCTAATTGTATTTGCATGGAAAAGTAAATCGAATTGGGATAGCCTCTGTATCGAAATAGCCAATATACATGGATTGGGGAGTACTTATTGAATCCGAATTACTCACATTACAGGCATTACACATTAATCGAAACTCGTTTAAGATAGGTTTTTTCACAGAAACAAACTCAACTTGAAAAAAAAAAGAAAAAAAGTTGACAAGTAAATTTATTACATTCAGTTCAGAATGTTATAAATACATATATTATATTAGAAAATAAAGGCAGATAACATGACGCACCAAAATCTGGGCTGAGGCCTTCACTCCCTATTGACTGCACAAAGCAATTAAATAAATTTAAAAAATCAATCAATTCCGTCGTATGTCTTCATACTTTACAATTTTTATTATGTATCTTATTAATATGATTCAGTTGTTGAAAATGGATGTTGTTTGAAAATTTTGAAAATTTGGATGTTGTGGCATTAATTTTTCAACCCTACCATACTTTGCATAAAAATTAAATTAATAATTACTTTAGTTAATATTACCAATTAAAGATATAACAGATGAAAATAATTTGTAACTAATTATTCTTTTTATCTAAGGTTTTTGGTTAAGATGAAATATTAGCATCACAAGCGTGATTCGAACTCACAACCTTCAGCTCAATGTGCCATTGCTTTAACCACTTGAGCTCAAGACACTAATATTTCATCTCAACCAAAACCTTAGATAAAAAGAATATTTAATTGGAATAATTAATAAGGTCAATTATGACCTCTAAGCAATATAATTTGTAACCATAAAGTAAAACAAGTTTGTAATATTTTATAATGATTTTTATGTTTTAGTATTTTAATTACTAATTAATTATGTCAGTATTGGACATTAAAGTAGCATGAATACATATAAACTTTTTTTTCTGTAATATAGTTAAATTATGATTGTCATAATTCATGTAACAGAATGTTGCTATTAAAAAAGGAATTTTTCTACAAAACTGCAAATTTAACACTGTTTATCTAGAATAGTAGAAGGCATAATTTAAAATTAACTTTTATTAAATTGTTTTTTTTTTGTTGATTTCAGAATGTCGGTCAAAATGGCAACAAGTCGTAGTCAGACTAGCGGGGTGAAACAAACCGAGCTAGACCAGATCTGGGATGATCTACGACAAGGGATAGAACAGGTGTATAATAGGGAGTTCATGTCCAAACCGAGATATATGGAACTTTATACGTATCCTTTAACGTCTAAATGTACAATTTTCATTTTTAATTAATTTATTTTTTAAATAAGAAAGTCAGCAATATTTATAATTTAATTCAATTTATAAATAAATTTTTAAATGTTATGGTACACAGGAGATGTTGAAATGTCACGGTAGTTAAAGATTGTATTATTCTTGGTGGTATTACAGTGGTAAATTATGAAAAGTAAAGTTGAGATGAAAAGTTAAGTTAGAGTCTGGTTCAAACCAACTTTCAAATAGGAGGCATTGAGCCTTATATATAATTTCAGTCTTCCGAGCGCAACTTATCTCAACTTACTTTAATATTATTGCTATTAAATTAGATCTATCCTTTTTCTGCCAATATTTGAAATTTGTGGCATCATATAGTTGTATAAATAATCAACATAATTAACAGAAAACATTGTTAATCTTTGTAAACATCACTAATTATCAGTTAGTTTGTATTAAAATACTATTAGTTTTACTCGTTATAGTGAACTAAATTATGAAACCAAAGTTCAGATAGAAAAGTTAGTATCACGAGCGGGATTCATATCATAATTCTCTGCTCTGTACTATTGAACTACCATGATGTTCGGTCCCCTGCCATCTCAACCTACAACTATTTTCTGCTCGCGACACTAATTAGAATGTAATTCAATACAAGGACTGGTTCCAATTACATACAATTTTTTATCATCAATATTATTATTACTTCACACAAACTTCCCCAAACTAGGAATTATAATCAGCCCTCTCACGCCGGAAATATCTTCTTTTTGCAAGTACATGTATTTAGTTCAGACGAACAACTGTATCCCAGCTAGCTGGGATTCTTAGGGAACATAACCATGGCCTTGCAAAACTCTAACATTCAAAGTAGCTCTTAATCTTATATAAGTCTAATGAAGTGGAGCGTCACAAAACACAGTTGAGTCTTGAGAGCCATGATGTCCCCTTTTGACCAAGATCAAATAAATGGGTGGCAGTCCTAATTTTCACTGAGTAGAGGTGCAAAAATCTGTGGTCCTTTGTGAAAGAGAAACTTTCAAAGAAGAAACAAACCTTATGAAGAAAATGTACTTATATAGTTCCCCAAAATGGGTTACTAAAATAATTTCAAATGAGAACAGAACAGGGGATGTGATGATGAGGTGGAAGGTAATTTCAACATTAAAAAAAATTAAAAAAATAAAAATTAAAAAAACCCAGGGCAAAGGAATGTATGCAGAATTTCCAAATAACTGTGATAAAACAGAGAATGTAAACAATTTTTGTATCATTTATCCATAAAGGATTAAATTGCATACTTAGCCCTACCTTCCTACTTGTTGACATTAAAAAAATTATATGAATGAACCACGGGAAGTTAGACTTACGATTTTAGTCAGTCTGTCTCTCTGTACATCGTCCACAGCACCACATACTACTCCATTTCATGTTATTTCTCCAAATTTTATTTCTACACGGTGTTCACTAAAACATATACTTCTCTCAATTTTTAATGGTTGGATCAATTAAGATCGAGCGAGGACCAATGAATCTGTTTTCAGAGACCACATCGAACCTGACCTCATATGTCTGGATGATTTCTAAATAAAGGAGAAAAAGGTAAACCTTGAAATATTTTCTTGGTTCCTCGTTTCACCCTTCTTTATGGCTGAAAACATCTTCAGGGCATAACAGTATAGTTTTACTGTCAGTTCTAAATGGGTGAATTACTCCGATGGGGATTGACAGCAGTGTCTGTGAACGAAGGGGGTTCTGTTATAGATGGTTAAATGTACCGAATGTTTTTTTTAATTGTTTTTTTTTGGGGGGGGATGCAAAAATTGTTCATTAAGGGAGGGAAGGGTTTCACTATACCAACAACTCGATTGTTAGTGATGTTCACATACTTTGATAAAGCACCTTGCTAATTACATTAATCATTTAGCCAAAGGTGGCTGTTACATTATTTTTGGTGTAGTTTGTTTATTGTTAAAATGTGCACATAATTAATTTAAGTAATTATTAAATGCATTAATTTAAATAAAGCAACCAGAGTTTGATTTTCTACTTGTCATAAGAACGTTTCTGAAAAGGAAAAAATATAATTGTTGCATGGTTGAAAAAAAAATTAAGAAATTCCTTAACTTGATTCCTTTGCAGACACGTATATAATTATTGTACAAGTGTACATCAACAAGTGAGCAGGTCTTCTTCTTCTAAAGGAAAGAAAAACCAAGTAAGCCTTCATGGTATATCTATGTATTATAATTACAAAAACCGTAAATACTTTGATAACTTTTATTTGAAAATAGGTGTCTGGTGGAGCACAATTGGTTGGATTAGAGTTGTATAAATGCCTTCGGGATTTTTTAAGGAATTATTTAGTAACTTTACTAAGGGTATGTAGGTCGATTTTAAAAATTTAATTTTTTCAACTTGAATACAATTTGTTTTTGCAGGATGGTTTGCATCTAATGGATGAAGATGTGCTTCAGTTTTATACAAGACAATGGGAACAGTATCAGTTTAGTTCAAAAGTTCTGAATGGAGTTTGCTCTTATTTAAATAGGTCTGGATAGTTAACTAAAGTGAAATTAATTTTATATTGATTGTGAATTTCAATTTATAGGCATTGGGTGAGAAGAGAGTGTGAAGAAGGTAGAAAAGGAATTTACGAAATTTATCAGTTAGCTTTAGTGACTTGGAGGGATAATTTCTTTAAATTACTCAATCGACAGGTAGTCAATTTTTATTATTTTCATCATTAGTATTTTTTTTTAAATTACATGATTAAAGTAGATTTTATATTATATAATTGTAGGTTACTAATGCTGTTCTGAAACTAATTGAAAGGGAAAGAAATGGAGAAACAATAAACACAAGGCTTGTGAGTGGTGTAATTAATTGTTATGTTGAATTAGGTAAATTATTATTTTTTGTATTAGCTATGGTGTATTCAACTAAAGTTGTTCATTTACAGGCCTAAATGAGGAAGATCCTTCGGCAAAAGGACCAAACCTTAGTGTCTACAAAGAATCATTTGAAAATGTATTTTTAGAAGACACAGAGCGATTTTATGCTAAAGAAAGTACTGAATTCCTCTGTCAAAATCCTGTGACAGAGTATATGAAAAAGGTTGTTAAATTCTCGTTTAGTTAGAACGCAATCTGTGTTTATTAAAAACTATAACTTTTTTTTAAAAAATAAACTAGGCTGAATTAAGATTGGCAGAAGAGCAGAAACGTGTTCAAGTGTATTTGCACGAGACGACATCAGATCGTTTGGCGAAAACGTGCGAGAGGGTGATAATCGAAAAGCAAATGGAGGTGCTCCATGCAGAATTCCAACATCTTCTCGATGCCGATAAAAACGAGGATTTAGGCAGGATGTATCAACTTGTTGCGAGGATACCGGACGCACTTGGAGAGTTACGGTCTTTACTTGAAGCTCACATAGCCAATCAAGGCCTAGATGCCATCGAGAAGAGTTTAGACACGGCTTCTAGTGTAAGTATTGTTTCCCAACAATTGTTTGTTGAACGTTTAAAAAATGAACCGCAAGAATAGCCCGTTTAGTTTCATTTGTACTATTTTTTTGTTAATTAATTTTTATTTTTATTTAATAATTCTGCTATTAATTAATCACCTCCCTTAATGGACAATTGTTGCATTCCCTAAAAAGATAGGATATATATACATTTTAAACTTCTCCATACTGGCCACAGATACTAACATCAATACCCATCAAAATAATTAACCCTTCCAGAACAGACATAAACAGTAAAAATATAAATATTAAAAGAATTATTTTGATTGTTTGAGTTAAAAATGAATCGCTAAGGTGAACAAATTAAGATTGCATCACGAAGATCAAATATGTCTTGAAATAATTTTTTCTTTTATCTAACAGGGGGACGACCAGCTTGGTGTGTCACAGATTTGGGCCAAACCTTTTTTTGGTGATTCTGTACTCCAAAATATCGGACGTGAATCCGCCACTCTTTTGAATAGGTCGGTCCTGGTTTTGCCCAAAAAAATTTGAAAGCTGAAATTGTCCAAAATTTAATATTTTTCAGAATTTTTTATGTAGATTGCAATAATACTTTGGTAAAAGCTAACAAAGTTTATCAATGATAAATTTTATTTAAAAAAGAAAATGGTCAAAATTGAATTTGTTTTTTAGCTATAAACCAGGGCTATTCAAAAGACATGGCGGATATGTGTCTGATATTTTGGAGTTAGAATCATTAAAAAAAGTTCGGTTTAAATCCATGACCCACTAACCCAGTCATCTCAATGTAAATTTTTTTAAAAAATTAATTAATTTTTTATTATTTTTATTGTAAACTTACATTTTTATTTATTTGTAAGTTTCATTGAAACATATAAAATATTATCATTCATTTTTTTAATTTAATGTAGATTCCAAGCAGTTCATTATTATATATATTTTTTCTTTTTCTTCTGATTTTTTCCCCCCGAATAAACCCTAATTAAAATTAAAAAATTAAAAATCCATTTAGGAAAAGAAGAAAAAAAATTAATTAATTTTTGTTTACCATTTTATTTTTTTTTATTGTAAACATGTTTTTATTTATTTATAAGTTTCATTGAAATATATAAAATATTATCATTCATTTTTTTTTATTTATTGTAAATTCCAAGCAGTTGATTATTATATATATTTTTTCTTTTAATTCTTCTGAATTTTTTTTTCCGAATAAACCCTAATTAAAATAAAAAAAATAAAAAATTCCATTTAGGAAAAGAAGAAAAAAATTATGCATATATTTAATAGTTTACATAATGAACAATAGTTATCTTGATTAAAAATAATAAACTTCTCCTGAACCAATACTCATTAACCGTAATTTTTACCTACTTATCATTATACTTTTTATTATTTGTTTTATTTAATCAGTTTCAAATGTTCCTTGTCAAATATAAAAAAAAAAATTCATGCTGTGTATTTTTTAATTTATAGGATCCTAAGACTTACGTTTCTACGATTCTCGGAGTACACAAGAAATACAACGCTCTTGTAATAACTGCATTCAATAACGATACTGGCTTTGTGGCTGCATTGGACAAAGCCTGTGGTAAATTCATTAATAATAACGCTGTAACCCGGATGGCAGGATCTAGTTCTAAGAGCCCTGAACTGCTAGCTAAGTTCTGTGATATACTGCTCAAAAAGTCGTCAAAGAATCCTGAAGAAGCGGAACTCGAGGATACCCTTAATCAAGTTGTAAGTACGCTTTTACAAGTTTTGAAGTTTTCACGACTAAATTAACTTTTTCCCTATTTTTATTTTAAGATGGTGGTTTTTAAATATATCGAAGATAAAGATGTTTTCCAAAAGTTTTATTCAAAAATGTTGGCAAAACGATTAGTCCAACATATGTCTGCCAGTGATGATGCAGAAGCTAGCATGATAAGTAAATTAAAACAAGCATGTGGCTTTGAGTATACTAGCAAACTTCAGAGAATGTTTCAGGTAGGTTTGTAAAGTTACTTGTTTTTATCAATTTAATTAAGTATCAATTAAATTTGTTTAGGACATTGGAGTGTCAAAAGATCTGAACGAACACTTTAGAGCTCATCTTTTAAATTTAAATGAGCAGCCTGATATAGATTTTAGTATTCAAGTGCTTTCCTCTGGCTCTTGGCCTTTTCAGTTAAGCCATAACTTTTCTTTACCCACAGAAGTATGGTCATTTTTATATATTTATAATTTAAAAAAATATAAAAAAAATATTTTCTAATTGAATATTTCCTCCAGTTGGAAAGGAGTGTTTCCAGGTTTACGACTTTCTACAGTAGCCAGCATTCAGGGAGAAAACTTAACTGGCTTTATAATATGTCGAAAGGTGAATTAATAACAAATTGTTTTAAAAACAGGTACGTTATGGTCGTCTACGTTGTCAATATCTTATTACTAGTGTATCATTGTAAGATAAATGAAATTTTCAAATGAAAGTCATTATGTGTCAATAGAAACGTTTCCCTGTATGTTTCAGGGTTTTCCGGTTAAAATAGAGTTTTACAAATGGTGATTTATCTAATTTGAAAAACAAGAACTTGGCCAAGGCCTCTTGAACACCTGGTCATAAAGCTGGAGGTTCAATCATGAAGTGTACGAAGGGTTTACTTTCTATTGTCACAGTTATAGACTTTTCTAAATTTATTAACACGTTCAATGCGTGGCGCATTTTCCAAAATGTTTCAAGGTGTACATTCTTTTTATGATTTAAACATTTTTTTAGCTTTTATGCTTTTACAATTAAAAAAATTGTCAGCAATATCTTGAGTAAAATTTAAATTTTAAAGAGACTTAAGGTCTCATTTAAAAGCTCAAGATGTACTGAACATTTAATCAGCCAGGTTCCAATCTGAGTGAGCGAGAATTGCAGAGCAAATGCCAAAAAAACAGATTCAAAAATTGCCCGTCAATTCCATCATGTGTATGTGTGAAAATGAATAGTCAGCCATATATCATTTTTACGCCACTTCATAAAATTTACCCGTTCAACTGCCCTTCTTGTGCCAGCTGTTGGCAACTGCCTTTAAACACCTTTTGCCTTTAAAAACTCCTTTTTAATTTTATTAATTCTTTCTGTTTCCTTTCATATTCATTGTCAGTTGTGACGTCGATCATTCGACGGCACGACAAATAAGGGTCCAACACTTCTAAAACTTGGGATAGTAAAGGGTAGAGGAAAATTAAAATAAAACAAATAAAAGCACACTTGCTGAAAATAAACCGACTGAAAACAAAATATATTTACAAGACATATATATACAAGTTAAACCAAAATTATAACAAAGGGTAACTAAGACGTTTAACTCTTCTCCCCAACTCCAACCTGCAACCACACAACGATACAGCACAATCGCTCAACTCACCCTGGTGGTAACTAAATTATGGTAAAATTTACTTTAGCTTCGAGCAACCATTATCGAGTCTGGAACACACCTAATCTCTTTTTTCCAGTTCAACTCCAACATCTCCCCTCAGCATTCTAATGTTTACAAAAGTGACTGAAAGTGTCATCCTCAAAATGTGAGGGTGACACAGTCTAGGGTCAGCTGCCGGACAATCCATTGCCCTGCATCCAATATTAAATTTGAAGTGTTTATGGTTGCTCTACGAAAGATAAATTTTTGTAGACGTTTTTATTTTTGTTGTTATTTATTTTATTTTGAAGAGTGTCCTGGAGACGAGTAAGTCTTCACCGGGTGAGTCAACTATGTCTATAGAGTTCAGTTCAGGAGATGCCCAGAAGATACCCAAATACCATTCTTGGCCTGAGTCGAAAGGTATTTTATTTTGGAATCCAAATCACAGACTTTATCTGGCCAGGTTTAGGGCGGGTTTTGGGCATCAACAGGCCTTTTAGGCCAAAACTCTAAAAGATAGCAGCTTCTTTCAGTTACAATCATTCTTTTTTAATTGGATATGTTATATAATTTTTTCTATTAACAATACAATGTCTCTTTTTGGCTTCCATTAAAAGTAAGGAGAATTATTTCTTTTTTTTTAGGCCGAAACTAAATGTAAAAGTTTTACTTCACTACTTTGAATGAGAAAGATTAAAGTTTAACTTTTTAATAGCAAATTAAATGTTATGGTTAACATGTGGTGTTTAGTGACCGTTAGCTAATGATTGTTCGGAGATCTTGAGATGCGGTCTGGTGTGATGTAGGTTTTAGAAAAACATTTTCTTTATCGTGCCAACGTTTCAATCATTATTGAGATCATCTTCAGGGCTCAAAGTGTTTTTATTCTGTGTAGATGTGTCATTTTTGTGAGTCGTGTTGAGAGTGCCCAAGTTATAGTTAACTACATTCCCTAAAATGATCATTCTAGTATGTTATTGTATCATTTGTAAGCTAGTCCTATTAGCAGAATAACAATGAATGTTGTTAAAATTAGTCATGTTTTTATTGACGATATTTTGAAGGTGATAATTATAGGTAAAATGATGGTAATTTCTATGTCAAAGACTAAGAATTCAAAAAAAAACTGCAGTTATCGGGATTTCATGTGGGAATATT
The DNA here is from genome assembly GCF_000648675.2 of Cimex lectularius. Lineage (NCBI taxonomy): Eukaryota > Metazoa > Arthropoda > Insecta > Hemiptera > Cimicidae > Cimex > Cimex lectularius. Next base: position 522,845 of record NW_019392699.1, read on the forward strand.
TTGAACTCAATTACGTGTCTATTGCACCCTGCCCTGCTCAGTACATTATACCACATCACATAGTTACCAAAGAATCTAGTTCTAAACGCAAGTAGTATTTAATGCCTCTGTTCCTGATGCTTTACGGGCGATCGGAACGAGTGACTATTAAAAGTCCTAAATTACAAATGGATATTGGCAGCATTTTAATGTCCTTCTGCCTCCGTCACATTGCATTGTCCTGTGATATTCAGAAAACGCATCGCCAAATTCTTACTCCTGAACAGAGAAAATTTCTGCATGTATTCTGGCATCCTTCTCCCAAGGACATTGTCTTAGAATATGAACTGTCACACTCCCCCCGCCATTCAAGCTCAATGCGTAATGCATACTTCAACAACTAGTCCATGAATTATTGCCGCATCTGATGTGATCCTTGTGAGCATACTGGGCTGACGCCATCAAGTCGGCAATTATCTTGTGTGATGAATTAAGTGCTTTGTTAAAATTAGGTGGCTTCCACTGACGCAAACGTTATGCCAGTCATCCTGAAGTTATTGGCATCCTTCCCTGCCGACCTCTTGGTCCCTTTATTATTTTCCGATGAGGAGCAAACCCTAACAATATTGGGTTTGAATTGGTATCCCAAGAATAATGCTTTCTTTCATCATGCGTGCTTTCGATCTGAATGGATATCTCGCATCCTTTGTTTTGGCAATGAAGATAGTTTTGCAACAATTTTAATCTTGTTAATTCTTTCCGTTTCCTTCCATATTCAATGTCAGCCTAAAGCCAGCCGCCAGACAATCTGTTGCTTAGCATCCAATAGTAAGTCCTATTTAGAAGAGGTAATCGATTTCGAAAACCTTCTTGGCCCACTGGGCCGAAAGGGCCTTTCAAATGATTTTAGAAACTTTTGAAAACATTGAAAAAACAGATGAAGTTTAAAGAAAAAGAGAAAACTAAATAAATAAATCTTACCCAACCCTGAAACCAGGCTTCTAGAGAGATTCAGGCGCCACACTTCCCAATAGGGAATACGAGCTATAAACTAGCATCCAGCAGACTTGTCTAATCGTCAAAAAATTTATTCAATAGAACTCACCTCACCAAAAAACACTAGACTGATAAAGGGACATCCTAGCTTCCACAACACACCACTATCTTGCACTTATTATATCAATACACCTCAAAACTTTGTTTTTTTCCCAGAGCAGAAATTCTTGCTTGTTACAAGTTTTATAGTCAGGTGATCTATCCTATCTTCTATTTCGGTAAATATTTTTATTTTTATTATGTTATTTCGGAGTGTCCTGGAGAAGAGTCAGTCTTCACCGGGCGAGTCGATTACGTCTACCTAGTTCAAGAGGCTTGGCTGAGCCCAAAGGTATTTTATTTTGGAATCCAAATCACTCTATCTGGCCAGATTTTAGGGCGGGTTTTTGGCTTCAACGGGGCTTTAAGGCCATAAAAGGGTAGCCTGGAATGGGCATGTGCTTGACGCCATGCTTACAGGTAATTCAATTCTTTTACTTATTTCTTTTTTATCCGTGATTCTCTTGTTTGTGACCGACCAGTGGCCCTAACATATGACAAGCGCACTGAACGTGTTAATAATAAATAGTGTAATATTCAATTGTAATTGACAAAACGTATTATTTTTCTTTATTTGATCAATTTAAAGTTATTTCTTCTCATTTTACTAACAGAAAATATTTCACACAAATTAAAGATTGTATGTAATATCCTAAAATAGGAGATTGGAACTTAATTTTAAGTTTTTGCACTCTGTTTAAATACTGTTCATTAATTACATGAAATTATGCTACAGTTATCTAGCAGTGAACACATGTATGGTACATTGTGTTCATACCTTGCACCGCTTCGGTGGAGTTTCCATTTAGAATACAAAAACTAAATAGGCATAAGAGGTCTTAGTTTGTAAATCCCCCATGTACTTATACATGCTTTGTTTTGATTATCAAATATGTCTTTATATTGATTTTGTTTGTGATTTTATTTAGTTTGTTTAAATATAACATAATCTATAAAATAATAAGAGATTATAAGTTAAGTGAACTATTTCCATTTTAGATATACATTGCAAGCTTCCACACTTCAAATGGCCGTATTGCTTCAGTACAACACATCTGATTCATGGACAGTGGCTCAGTTGTCAGAAAGCACTCAGATCAAGACTGATTTTCTTCACCAAGTCTTACAGATTCTGTTAAAAGCAAAATTGTTACATACTGATGAAGAGGAAGATGCCGAATTGCAACCTGGTTCCGTCCTGTCATTGTATACTGGATATAAGAAGTATGATTTTTTTAAAAACTATTTCAGCATTTTTTTAGCCCAGCAATATTAGAAGAAAAAAATAGATTTGACCTTGTTATACAGTTTTGTATGTAGGTATTATTAAAAAAAATTAAATTGGGGAAAACCATTTAAAATAAAATAGTATTTTAATTTTAATTAATTGTACTTTTAATCTAAGGTCTTGGTTGAGAAGAAAAAGTAAGTGCCATAGTGGGATTGAACCCACGACCTTCGGCTCAATACAAAGCTGCTCTAACCATTTGAGCTATCATGACTTTGATCCACTCGGACATCAACTCCTCATCTCAACCTACAACCTTTCAAATTTTCCCTATTTTTGCCTTATTTGGAAATCCTGCTTGTGACACTTGCTGTGTCATCTCATCCAAGACTTTACATTAAAGTATAAATAATTAAAATAATTATGGTTAATTACAGCTATTAAATACATACATTATATGTAATAATTATTTCTTTTAAAAATTGTATTATAAGGACCTAACTATTTGGAACTAATTACTTAACAAATTATTTTTAGCATTCAATGTAGTATAAAATTGAAATAGAAAAATATTTCTATGAGTGATTTAGTGAAAATTAACTTTTTCCGATGGAGGTCTTGTTCGAAAGGGCTTAGGATGCCCTGTACACCACAAAATCTGCCGGGTCACAGTTTGTTGTTTTCAACAATCTGGATTTCTAGCTTACAGCTCATCAGATTTCAAGCTTATAAATCACAAGGTTGAAAGAATTTACAACCATGATTCTCGACGTGAATTGTATGAGTGAACCCCGCCGATCCCCCGCCAGTGCAATGTCTCTATGAGAAGCTGGTTTTTAACGCTGCTCGATTTTGAACGTGCACAAAACGGGAATTATAACAGAAATAAATATTAAATTAATAAATACTGTAAGAAAAAATTATAAATTTGTAAGTATTTTTATTAATTAATTAATTAATAAACTGGTTTCAACAAAGGGAGGGGTTGGTTTGAGAAATTTGGAATTAAAAACTGTAAAATTGAACATGGAGATAAATGCCTTAATAGTGTAATAGATTTTAATTTACCTCCTATTTTAAATATATACCAAAATAATATTTGTTGTACAAATTAATCAAATTATTGAATTTATTGTAATTTTTATTAATTAATTAATAAAAAAACGTACAATTAACGTATTTACAATTATTTTCTTACAGTATTTATTAATATAATATTTAGTTGTGTTATAATTCCTGCTTTCGTTCAACAATGAGCAGCATTAAAAATCAATTTCTCATTGATACAGAATTGTTCACTCTTGCAATTCATGCCAAGAGATGTAAATTCCTTCAAATCTGGATTGTCGAAAGCGACATACTCCACCATTTATCATTTCTATTAAATTTACCGGGTTTCAATCCGCTCCAATAACGCATAGAAATCGGACAGAAGAATACAGGCAACTTGTTAAAATAGCCCTATAACATAACATAGGCCAAAACAGTCCGATTGTCCGAGGTCGTGGGTTCGAATCTTGCTCATGACACTGACTTTTTTATCTCAACCAATACCTTTTATAAATATTAATTAATTGAAAAATGTTAATTGGTTTATCGGACCACGAAAACTAGTGAATTTTTTTCCGTGGCCATTTCATTTGTCACCAAGAATTAAACAATTACACATTTCAAAAATGGCAAAAAGGAGGGAAAATTCGAGAGGTGAGGTTGAGATGGGAAGTTTGTGTCCGAGCGGATCGAGGTCATGATAGCTCAAGTGGTAGAGCAGCAGCGTATTTAGCCGAAGGTCGTGGGTTCGAATCCCGCTTGTGACACTGACTTTTTTAACTCAACCAATACCTTTCATAAATATTAATTAATTGAAAAACATTAATTGGTCAATCGGACTACGAACTGTAATGGATTTAGTAATTAAACTGAAGTATATCTTCACGAAAACTCTCCATGGCCATTTCATTTGTCACCAAGAATCAAATAGATTACACGACATTTGAAAAATGACAAAAAGGAGGGAAAATTCGAGAGGTTAGGTTGAGATAAGAAGTTGGTGTCCGAACGGATTGAGGTCATGATAGCTCAAGTGGTAGAGTAAGTAGCTGAAGGTCGTGGGTTCGAATCCCGCTCGTGACACTGACTTTTTTATCTCAACCAATACCTTTCATAAATTAGTTTATTTCAATGTGGTTTTAGTCTTAGTTCATGAGCTTCTATTCATTTCTTTATTTTGCTTTCAGCCATGCTGAATGTAATGTGTTAAACATACTATCTCTAGTTGTATCATCTTAAAAGATTGTATCCTAGGTTTCTAAAGCTCTGTAATTAAGTTGATAATGGCTTTCTATTAATAACAGCTACGGTTTTTTCAAAACTAAACTCCAGTTATAATTTTAGTGTATTTTCTTGTCATTTTATTTCAGTGTTTTTCTTCTGTTTATAGCAAAAAACTAAGGGTAAATATAAACATGCCAATGAAGGCAGAATTGAAATTGGAGCAGGAGACAACTCACAAGCATATAGAGGAAGATAGGAAACTACTGATTCAGGCGGCAATCGTAAGGATAATGAAAATGCGAAAACAGCTGAAGCACCAACAGTTAGTGGCGGAAGTTTTAAATCAATTATCAACTAGGTTCAAGCCGAGAGTCCACATTATAAAGGTGAAGTATCAGTACCGATTGGGAATCTTTTATTTATTTTTTTACTCTATGTGCTAACCTGGAGGTGGTTCTCTTTTTCAGAAATGCATCGATATACTTATAGAAAAAGAATACTTAGAAAGAACGGAGGGTCAGAAAGACACATACAGTTACTTGGCGTGATCCATGCATGTATCAACCATGACTAAAACCCCTCATGATTTTTGTACAAAGTTCACTTTTTTTTCCATTACCATCAAAGTATGTTTACATCATTAAGCCTTCTGTTTTGTTAAAATATTTTATTGTGTTGAAATACCTATTATTTTGTTAACAAAAATATTGTTTTTATTTTTACATTAACTTATATAACAAATAATGATGTAAAAGAAACTACTTGGACTAAACTAAAAGTTATGCTTTTACTAAAAGTAAAACAAATTTAAAAAAAGTAACAAACAACAATAAATTTCTTTTTTAAATGAATTGTGGTAATTAAAGTTTTTTCCTTTTTTTCTTCTTGTTTTCTCTTGTCTGTTCTCTTTACATTCGACACGCAATAAATGGTGAAGGGGATTGATTTTATGTAGTTACATATTTTTTATAATTATTTTTAAAAGTTGTGTAGCCAGGTGAATTAAATTTACTGAAATAAGAAAATATTGTCTTTGTACCTAATGCGGCAATTAAAAGTTGAAAAGCTAAACTTTGTTTTATAATAACAAAGTTAAAATAGTAGAAACAATATTTGTCACAAACGATTTGTTTTACTTTTTTATATATATTTTTTTTCCATTTTTGACAAAACAGGGCGGCCTAAATTATGTAAACATGTAGTACTTCTTTTAAAAATAAAAGAATACAACCTATTGTAAACATCTTTTATGATTTGAAATGAAAAAAAAAAATTACATGTGAATTATGGGATTAAATGAACTATGAATGGTTTCTTTAGGCGCAGGTTAAAAGATGCATTAAACGACGATAAAGTAGCTCTCACCTTAACATTTAACACACGTTGCAAATAAACATTTAAAAAAAAAAACAATAAATAGGGTGAAAAGTTCAGACGAATTGGGGCATTTAAAATTGTAAATTTTACGTTTTAATTTAAACATTTTCAGAAGTTTCTTTGTAATGATATTTTATCTGGTTGTTAAAAAGTAAGATATTTTTAAAAAAGCCATTACAAAATTATAAATTAAAAACTATACTATTTGAAAGCAGCCAATCTTTCTGAACTATTCTTTCGCTCTATGAGTACTTGTAGTATAGTAATACCCCAAAAAATTATGTGCTTGAAATAATAATTATTGCAGTTGGGTCACATTCCTTCAATGTCGCTTAACAAAAAGGGAGAATAAATAAAAATACAAACAAAAAACCATTAAAATAAAAATAGATGTTTTGAAAACAGTACTTATACATATTTTTATTGATAAGGTTTACCCATAAAAATGTTGTTTATATTTTATTACAACCTATTTGTAATGTAAACATTTATTCCCCGTTGTCTTATAATTCTGTAAATAAAATTAAAATATATTTAAAAAGAAAATTTTAAAAAATATACATATATATAATCCCACATTATTAGATTGTTTGTACTTTGATATAATGTGTATATAATGTTAACATATACGTGAGAAATGTATGTATTAAGCAAAATTCAGATACTAAATTTAATTATTTTTTTTTAATCTCCTTGATTACTTTTGCTTATAATTTAGTTTTAAATTCTGAATTTTTTTATAATAAACTAAATTTAATATTGATAGTTAAAAATATGACAATACATACAAACATGTTGAAAACCAAAAACCTGTTGAAAATAATTGATAAAATTGGATTGTTTGCAGCGAAATCAGGGCATGGAAATTTATTTTTATTTTTTTTTAACAGAAGTTTATTCGCCCCACGTTTATAGCACTGTGATCTATTGAGTTTGAAAAAGAAAACGCAAACTAATATTGTATCTGCAACTGATCAGCAGCACATTTCATGAGCATATGCTTTACAAAACAAATACAAATACTATGATTTTTGTTGTTCATTTTTTTTGTTTTCAAAAAATCAAAAACTATATTAGCGATACCGAAATGAAACTCGCATGATTTCAGTACTTTTCTAAATTCACTAATTTCGTGGTCCGCTTGACCAATTAAGCATTACAATTAATTAAGGTATTTAGTTGAGATGAAAAAAGTTAATGGCACGAGAGGGATTCGAACCCACGACCTTCGGCTTGATACGCCACTGCTCGACCACCTGAGCTATTGTGACCTCGATCCACTCGGACATCAACTCCCCATCTCAACCCCACCTTATGAGTTTTCCCTCCTTTTGCCATTTTTCAAATGTCGTGTAATCGGTTTGGATTCTCGACGACAATTCTCCTCGCCATTTCAATTGTCGTCGAGAATCCAAACTGATTACACGACATTTGAAAAATGGCAAAAGGAGGGAAAACTCATAAGGTGGGGTTGAGATGGGGAGTTGATGTCCGAGTGGATCGAGGTCACGATAGCTCAGGTGGTAGAGCAGCGGCGTATCAAGCCGAAGGTCGTGGGTTCGAATCCCTCTTGTGCCATTAACTTTTTTCATCTCAACTAAAAACCTTAATTAATTGTACTTTTCTAAAAACTACTGGTCTTATCTTTTAATACTTCATACCTAGATAAAATATGGTTGATCTGATATTTATTATTAATTTATTCACTAACAATCATTTTGCTTTATCAAATGCATTTTGGCATTTCGGAGTGTTTTGACTGCTATTGTTAATAATTAATGTGGGTCTACATAAAATGGTTTAGACATTTTCAATCAGTAAGAACGTTGCTGATGTAAATAAATTAATACTCTAAAATAAATTTTAATTAATTATATTTTTTTTTTACCTAAGGTCTTGTTGAGACGGAAAAAGTTATTGATGCGAGTGGGATTTGAACACACAGCCTTTGGCTTAATATGTTGCTGCTTTACCACTTGTCATCATGATAGGTCGTGGCGAATTGAGGCCGCAAGTCGTGGGTGCCACTTGTGACACTAACTTTTTCATCTCAACCAAGACTAGATTAAAAAGTATAATTATTTAAAATAATTAATATGGCCAATTATAGTTACTAAACATATAAGGATTTTTTAATTGATTAAATTTTTATTTATTTAGCCTTGAACCCCTAGTTCGTTTAAGGGATGGTTAGGGGTCAATAGGGTCCAAATGCCACTTGTGACACTAACTTTTTCATCTCAACCAAGACCAGATTAAAAAATATAATTAATTAAAATAATTAATATGGCCAATTATGGTTACTAAACATATACAGATTTTTTTGATTGATTAAATTTTATTTATTTAATTAGACTTGAGCCCCCTAGTTCGTTTAAGGGATGGTTAGGGGCCAATAGGGTCCAAATGCCACTTGTGACACTAACTTTTTCATCTCAACCAAGACTAGATTAAAAAGTATAATTAATTAAAATAATTAATATGGCCAATTATGGTTTCTAAACATATAAGGATTTTTTAATTGATTAAATGTTATTTATTTATTCTTGAGCCCCCTAGTTCGTTTAATTGGAGGCTTTTGTGAGTCTTGTATGAAAAAGAAAATCGGGGTCACTCATAAAACTTTTCAAACAAGATTAAAATTTTATTCACAACTTAAAAGAATGTAAATAAGTCCAGTAAATTATTGGTCAAATATTGAGTGCGGCATTGGTTTTAATAACAAATTCTACTGTATTTGCTATAATACATTTGATACAGAAAAGTACTTCTAAAAAAAAAAAAAAAAAATGGAATGTTAACAGTAGAGGTCAGTAAGCCCCCAAAGTTCTAGTGTCTCCACTAAAAGAGCCAATTTTAAAGTACTAGTAAGTAGTATTAATTTAAATTTGAAGCATTGAGATTAAAACCTAGAACTTTACAGGCTCTCCCCATGTTCCTTTGCAGCCACCAACACCACTTAAAAATGCATACAAAACATGTTTTTTAAAATAATATAAAACAAAGTGATTTTCTTTTAGTCAAATTAAAACAAAAAAAACTCTTAGCAACATGTTCGCTTTTCTGTTGCAGAAAGAAGAGATATAGGTCTCCCATTTGGAACATTTTTTTCTTGAACGTTAGTATTATAAGAAACTGACTGGTCTTGGTTTAATGTTATAAGGTCATTGGCACAGCAGAGAAATATATCCTCAATTCCTAAAATAAACATAAATATCGTATTAATAATCAAATATAAATAAATAAAATAATTATTGTTAAATTACCAGTGTCATTGAGTGCTGATGACTCGAAGTAACATGCAGCTATTGAAGTGGCATATTGGATAGCTTCTTCTTTAGGAACTTTTCGTTGAGATTCAAGATCAGTTTTGTTACCGACAACGCACAAGATCATCGGATCCTCGACGTTTCTTTGAAGTTCTAAAATAATAGTTTCTACATACCAATCATCATACGTGTTAATGACTCACCTTTAACCCATGATTTTATCGAGTTGAAAGTAGACATCTGAGTTATATCGTAGACCAAAAGAGCAGCATTGGCGTTTCTGTAATACATGGGCGCCATGGATCTGAACCGTTCTTGACCAGCAGTGTCCCAAACCTTTTAACACAAGGGTATTTACTGTTTACTTGGAATTAATTATAAAAGCTTACTTGCAATTTGACCTTGGTGTCACCGAGGTTTATGTTACAAGTGAAAAATGACGCTCCTATTGTGGGACTTATGTGGTGGCTGAACATTTTTCCCAAATACCTGACAACCATGGATGTTTTTCCAACACCTGCAACAATATAACTTTTAGATAATAAAATAAAAAATACTTTTTATTTACAAGTAAAGATTTATATACAAAAGTATCAAAGCAATATGGATTTGAATACACATCTGTATGAGGTTGTTGCTGAGGTAAATGAGAAAGAGAAGATACTAATACATATTACATACATCAATATACACCGTCAACCTAACACACTAAAGTTAATTAGTACAATACAATACAATACACAATACTTTATTAGAATTGATTAAAAAAAAAAAATGCTGATACAAAGTATAATAAGCATGGCTAATAGCCGTCTGCTGAGTTTACTGCTTAAAAGCTTACAAATACAGAAATATTAAAACAAAATAAAAAAATTCAAAGAGAAAATTAACATATAGCAGGTGTATGAATCATAATAGATGGAAATATGAGAAAAAAGAAGAAAACAAAAAGAATTAAATAAAAACAAATTACCTTTTGAGAACTGATAGAATACTAAAAAACAAAGCAGTAAAAGTATACGTACAGGGACAACAATTATTGCATATCTGAAAGCCACTCGTATCTCACTCTCCAGGCGTGCCGAGCAAAGGAAATTAGCGGTAATTTTGGAAAATTTGGGAGTCTGCTCTCTTCTCTCAGAATTGCGGGTATCTTACTTGGGTAAGAAACCAGAGTTGAAATACTGGAATATCTTTCTAACCAAGTATCCCCTTTACCGCTAAGTTAATTAGTAAAAAACTTCATTTTCACAAGAATACATTAAACGTAGAGGTGTTAACAATTCAATGTTATTCTAAAATCCCAACTCAATAAAACTATAATCATAACGAAAGCATCAAAAAATTTAATCCCTAGGCTTCCACCTGTGTCATCCTCTTCTGTCTTCATTCAAGAATTAGTTTCTTAAGTGTAGTGAACTACACTACTTCTCACTTTATTTTATTTTACGTTTTATTCATTTTATTTTTAAAATATGCCATTAGTAAATGAACTGTTTCGACTAAGAACAAAAACTGTTGTTGGTACAGAGGAAAAATAAAGAGTAAATTGCTCTAATTAAAAAAAAAAAAAAAAAAAAAAAAAAAAAAACCTATAATCTATTCTACATTTCATGTTAATAGAAAAAATTAATCATAATACTATAGCAATAATAGTCAGATACATAATATATTTATTTTTCTATTTAAACTAAAAATATATTGAAGAAGAACTTATAAAAATTATGATTGCATTTGTGCCCGATTATACACTAAGTCAGAAATAATTAAGTAAAATCCAATATTAATGTTTACTATTAATAATAATAAAACAAAAAGATTAAAAAAAATGTAGTATTATTAATTAAAAAAGAACTGTGAGCAAAAATCTCATCAAGGTTAGCGCAGTGGACCACTCATGGTAGGCAAATTTATACCTAAATTACAATCAAATAATAAAAACAGAATAGCATAATAAATCTAAATAAAAATATGACTGTTAATTAATATATGTAACATTTACACAATGCAATAAAATACATATATGATTATTATTTCAAATTATGAAATTAAATTTAGAGTAATTACAGATTATCAGTGTAATGTATAAATGATATGAATTAAAATTAAACTTAAAAGTTTAGAACAAGATTATGGTAGGAAAAGATTTAATATTACAGAAAAAATTATCGATGTTGCTGTTGAAAATTATTTTGGTTAATTTTTTTTTGATTTCTTGATTCACATTTTCAAAATTAATGTGTGGTGATTAGTGACTGTTAGTCGATGATTATTCAGAAATCATGAGATGCGGTCTGTGTGATGTAAAAAATATTTTTTTATATTCAATCTAAGTATTTTTACTCACTCAAAGTGTTTGTTTTCTGTGTTCCTTGATTGAATATAAAAAAATATTTGTTTGCATTGTATAAATTCTCTTTTTTCCACATCCTACATGTTTTTATTAAATGTAAACAATGTTTGTACATCCCAGGCCCTGAAGATGATCTCAATAAAGATCGAAACGTTTGCACGATAAAGAAAATATTTATTTTGAAATCGTGAGATGCGGTCTGGTGTGATGTAGTTTCAGAAAAACATTTTCTTTATCGTGCGACGTTTCGATCTTTATTGAGATCATCTTCAGAGCCTGGGATTTACAAACATTGTTTACATATAACAGTTACATTTTGGATGTGGAAAAGTGAATTTATACAATGCAAAATATATTTTTTATATTCAATCAAAGCATTTCTACTCACTTAAAGTGTTTGTCTTCTGTGTAATTGTGCCATTCTTGCGTGTCTTTTCACCTCAAAGAAGCCGACGCCTTATACAAAAATGTCTTTTCTATACCGACATCTTTACCCACCCCTTCAAAATCCAACGTATATAAACACAAAATAGCAAAATCTCACTGGCACTCTCGACACAACATGCACAAATTTAAGGGTGGTGCGTTAATTTTGTCCGTCAGTGTATAGATTTTTAAACGAGTAATTTGAGAAAAAAAGAACGAAGACCGTGGGTTCGAATCCCAGCAGATTATTTTAAAAAAAAAATCGAAATAGATTAAATATCATGAACTATTTAGCACAGTTTGGCTATTAGAACAGAAAAAATACGACGAAAGAATGTTAAAAGCAAACAAACAATTTGGTTATTAGAACGGAAAAAATACGACGAAACAATGGAAAAGACAAACAAATAATTTTTTCTGCGTTTGAAAAGTGTATTGAAGGACGGAAAATGCAGGATTGAACCGGCATGTGTTGGTATTACGTAACATGTTAATCCGTGTAGATCAATTCATCATGATTTTATCCACCCTCGAACCAGCTTGCACCACAAAATTTAACCGGAGTTTTGTCGTTTTTTCTCATTAGAAAAGAAAACAGAACAAAAAAAAATTACCTTGTGAACCCAAAAGTACAATTTTCCCTTCGACGGTCTTCATGGTGGTAGGAGGAGGTCCGAAAATTAATTCATTTATCAAAACGAGCATTCCAAAACTGGCTCACTACGTCCCACGATTTGAGGCATTTTATTGGACAAATGTACCTCTTGGTTTGCGGTTTTTCGCGGAAAAAGAAAGTCGGGCTAGGTAGGAAGAAGGATCTTCACCCGCCCAAGTCACCAGTCACCGCGGTGGACTGAAGTTTGAAACGGGGCACCAGACGCCAGACGGCGTCATTTACCCTCTCCTTTGACTTTTTTTTCTTCCTTTTTTTATTTGTCCGACTTCCTTTTTTACCCTTTGTTCTGAGAATCTGTCACTCTTTTCGCGATAACCACTTATCGAAATCCGTTTATTTTCTTTCATAAACTTAAATACCACAAGCAAAGAACACTAAAACGTGGGAAGCATTCACGGACATTTCCGGCCAAAACAATTTAAGCCTAGTCCACATTGGAACGCTTTGAAATATGTAAAAATAAAAATTTAAATATATTTATATTTATTAAAAAAATTCACAATAAGGTTTAGCTCCTTTATACTGAGTAGAAAAATATAAAATAATTAAATATAAAACAAAGTATCTTTCAATTAATTAAGGTTTTTAGTTGAGATAAAAAAGTGAATGGCACGAACGGGATTCGAACCCACGATCTTCGGCTAGATACGCCGCTACTCTACCACTTGAGCTATCGTGACCTCGATCCACTCGGACACTAACTTCCCATCTCAACCCCACCTTTTGAATTTTTCCTCCATTTTGCCAGTTACAAAGTATAATGCAAGAAATAATAATAAACAAAATTTGTGTCATATTGACATAGCTAAATATGAATGAAGGAGAGAAGTAGGTATAAAGGAAAAGTATAAAAAAGAGTAGAAAAAGAGAAAGCAACAAGATCATAGTTTGATCAATTCGCTGATTGTGCAAAAAATAGTTGAAAGCTTCACCCCTGAAAGCCCGAAGGAGGTGGACCGTGGAAGGGACTTATTGACTTATTCCCCCTCTTCTCGCTAAATAAAATATAAAAAATATTTCTTTCGATTAATTATCCTTTTTATGTAAGGTCTTGGTTGAAATGAAAAATGGCAAAAAAGGAGGGAAAATTCGAAAGGTTGAGATGGTGTCCTAGTGGATCGAAGTGACAATAGCTCAAGTGGTAAGCGGCGTATTTAGCCGAAGGTCGTGGGTTCGAATCACGCTCGTGACACTGATTTTTTCATTACAACCAAGACCTTAAAGTCCCATTAATCCATTTAGCAACAAAACATAAATAAATATCCCAAGATAATCTGGTATTAAAAGCCAAAGGTTTTTTTTATCTGGTTAGAGACAAGGACACTGCATGGCAAAATAAATGGGAAAGCAGCACTAAAGGAAGACTGACCTACGAATACTTTACAAACAACGAGGAAAGGGCACGAGCCTGGGTGTCTAGGGATTTCTTGGCCACGCAAAACTTGACCGGTCATAGCAACTTCTTAGCATACCTCTTTCAATTCAAAAGCCCTTTATGCCCCCGAATGCGGTACGGATGATGACGTTTTGACACAAAATTATCTCTTGTGGACGTTTTGAAAGCGGACTTGTTCAGAACCAAAACCTCTTCCAGGCACTCGAGACATGAAAATTCTTGGCCGTCAAATATGGAGCGCATATGTATATACATATACATACATACATATATATATATATATAATTGTATAATTGTTGTTATATCATTTTATGTGAGGTAGAGAAATAGGGAGCTAAAATGGTGGAGAATTTTTGGGGGCAAATAAGTTTTTGCAAAGAAAGAAAATGACGTGATGGCCCTAAATTATAATATCTTAAATCGAATGCTTGATTTATGTTTGTTTCCATTTTGTCAGGTCTGACATCCATCCATGGATGGTCCATCTGGGACAAAAATAAAACTAATTCCCATAAAACTACCGGCAGGCGACGTTCCGAAACAAGGAAAAGCAATAGAAGGGGTTTCCTGGTAATGTAGTAAAATCGGACGCTCAATCCACTGAAACGTGAACGATTAAAATATACGCCGTGGTAAAATCGGACGCCGAACCCACTGAGAAGTGTAAGACTAAAACATTCTTTAAAATATACGAAAACAACGGTGGCGTTCAGCTTGAATTTGTGTGAACTATTAATATTCAACTATTGGCACAAAGCGCAATCTGGACGTCCATTCGAAAATTGGTATATTGTGCTGTTCTGATGATGATGAGCCGAAAGCACTGGCCCGGCGAATCGGCGTCCATATACTGACGCTGTTTTGCCCTGGATACCGGTTTAAATGTAAAATTTCTTCGAGGGGACGCCAAGTTGATAGGAAGATGTATGTATATATATATATATATATATATANATAAGGCAAGGCCCGAAGAAGACTCAAAGCCTCCTCCTAAGTTTCACATTCCCAGTTTTTAGTTTGTCGTGGTCCGCTGGTATAGGGTCTCTCTAAGGTACGGCGGGGTAATATAAAAAATAAGAAAATTATTTGCGAGAAATTAACCTCGTTTTTTTTCTTTTTTAAATAGTAATAATAGTCCGATTTTAAGATCTGATACTGTTACAAAATGCACTTGACAATTTCTTTAAAACGAATTATCAACTATAAAAATCGGTCCACTAGCTTTGGAGAAAAATGTTAAAGCTTGCACTAGGAATGGCAATCACGCAGAAGCTCGTTAAAATTATCAATCAAACAATTAATTTCCACTGATTTCTTCGAAAGCTTCAATCTAAACGTTTTATAACACTAGAATCACGACAATGAGGTCAAATCCAAGTTTTGACTATTTTCTGACCTACTTTGCTTACAGAATGTTTGTTAAATGCAAAAAATTGACTTTTGAACTTTGAAACATATAAGCTTAAGTCGCTTAGGAATTGTAAAAATTTGAGCACTTAATATTAGCTTCCTGGAGATCCTTCGCAAACTGACAGCGTCCAGCGGAGGCGTTGGTTGTAGAAATTGATCGGGCAAACACCATAAAGCATCTCAGCTGCTGAGACCTTCAGATCTCAGACCGTAGTGCGTAGACCTACATCACCAAAGGAAGGACATCCACCCATCCTTGAGCTGGTGGCCGGTAAGATCACAAAAGCTGTAAAAACTGCCAGTTACGGTTCTTGTCAATTTTTAAACGTAAGAATTACCAGCTCTTGTTCATGGGTGATGATCGTAAAGGACTAATGACCCCTATATAATGACGTAGTACGGTCACGCTTGTACTATGGATGCAATGTATATAACTCTGCCATAAAAAAGCAAATCGGCATCATTGATCCATTTCAAAACATAGGGTTGAGGATTGTTACTGGGGCTTTTCGGCCCAGTCCTCTAGCCTCCATGTCGACACTGGTAGCTTCTCTAAACTTTCGACGTAATTTGTGGACTTGAAATACTATGCTAGGATTATAACTCTAACCCTCTAAATAATCTCTTTTCTAACACTAATTCTCATTCTAATTATCAGGTCACCAAATCTACAATTTTCTTTGCCCGATTGTATTTGTATCCTACAGGTTATGCAGTTTTCAGTGCCCCAATCCAAAAAGAAACCAAATCGATTATCCCCCTGGCTATCCCCCGACCCTAAACTACTATCAGTGGCGAAATATAATAAAACCACCACTCCTGACCATATATAAACAGGAGCTTCTAAAAATCAAAAAGCCCTCAGGGACAGATGTATATACAGATGGTTCCAGGAATGTCAGGGGGGTTGATGCTGCAAGTATTTGGGAAAAAGAAAAGATTTATTTTCACTAAATCCTCTAGCAAGCAACTAGAGCGCCGAAATGGTAACCATAAATAAATACCTCAACATTATCCATCCAGATTCAATAATGGTTATTTGCTTTCACCCCATAGCTGCCCTGCAAACATTTAATCATCCTTTCAGCAATAACCCTATGGTATCTATGGTATTGAGACGTCTTGAGCAGCAAGGGAAAAGAGTATTTTTTCTCTGGATTCCTGGTCATTCGGGTATCCCTTGCAAGGAGAGAGCAGATATGGCTGCCACAGAGGAGATGGAAACCTTGTTGTGGAGATAAGCAAGGATGACCTCATTGCGGTCTTTAGGAAGACAATATATTTACATTGCCACAAACCTGGCATTCGGTTACAAACGCTTCCTGAAATGAAGTCTACCACGCAGCCATGGCCATCATTTATATTGAAGAGGAGGTTGTATCGAATAGGTTGAGAATAGGACACTGCCGGATCACCAAGGGTCACATAGTGGTCCGTGACCCTCCGCCTGTATGCGGAACATGCAATGAAATAACAACAAAACATATTTTACTCTGACTTAAAAAATTGTATTAGTATATTATTAATTTTTATTGATATATTACTATACTACCTCATACGGTTTTAAACCATGAGGAATGTCTTTCTGTAATATATACTGCCAATTTGTAAACTTTGTATATATGTTAAAGAATAAAGACATACAGTAGTAGTAGTAGTAGTTTTGAAATATTAGGGGACAACCAAGAAAATATTGCCAAATTATTAAGCTTTTTGACAGCAGCAAATTTAATAAATAAAATATGATCTACTATACTGCTATATTGATAACAAAAAAAAAAAAAATAAAATAAAATATAATAAATAA